>NC_084548.2:20145000-20512500 GCF_033978685.3 Nerophis lumbriciformis
ATATATATATATATATTAATAAGTACAGACCTAACTGCTTGGCATCTCTGCCTGTCGCACCTCCTCCAGTGCACTTGGAGGTCAGCTGCAGGGTCGTCAGCTGGTGCCACCGTTCACTGATGTTTCGCCCCCAAGCCAGGACACCTCGCGGTGGGGGGGCAGTGGCTAAGCGGGGACGTCTCCCCGCGCCACTCCCTGCAACTGACCTCAATGGGGTGTTGAGCCCCAAGTGTTGTCCCTCCTTCTTAGCCACATCCAGAAACTTGCCTTTTCTGCCTCCTCTGCCAACTCCTTGATGGCCCTCCTCAGGTTGGAACCGGTCATTCCCGCCGCACGCAGGAGCCGGGTCGCAGAACCTCCTACGAAGCCCCTGCATCCGATCTCCACGGGGTGAATGGACGCAGACCAGCCTCCCCCCTTGCAGTCCTCTGCCAGGTCGCTGTACTTTGACCGTTTGAACTCATGTGCTACTGGTATTCCCTCCTCCCATGGCACGGTTAGTTCAATGATGAGGACTTTCTTAGCAGCTGAGGACCACATCACAACGTCTGGTCTTAGCGTTGTCTGTATTACCTCAGTTGGGAAGACTAGCTGCTTGTCCAGGTCAACGCGCATCTCCCAGCCCTTACCAGGGGTAAGCAGAAGTGATGATCTTCCCGCCTCTGTCTTCTGTCCTACCTCTCCTGGTTTGATGAAAGTGATGTTTGGCCGATGGGGATCTGTGGCGTTGTTTGCCCCGACTCTGCATCTCTCCAACAGCTCTGCCAACTTCCTCAGCACCTGATTGTGTCGCCACCGGAAGCGCCCCTGCGTTAGCGCGACGTTGCAACCTGAAAGGATGTGTTTAAGTCCTGCATTGTCTTTGCTGCACAGGGAGCACTTACCCTCGCTTCCGAACCACTGGGCGAGGTTTCGAGGGCATGGCAGGGTGTCATACGCTGCCCTCACGAGGAAGCTGAGCCGAGATTGAGGAGTTCGCCAGATGTCGGCCCAGGTTATGACTCTTTGAATGGTGTCCTCCCAGCGAGTCCATGCCCCCTGTTTTCCCTGGGATACGGCCTTGATCCAATACTGGTCTTGCGCCACTTGTGTGACCTCTTCCACCACCATGGCCTTCCTCTGCTGTCTCGTGGCTTTGGACCAGAACTGGACTGGTTGCCCCCATCCCAGTCCTGCCCGGCTGTCTTGGACTCTTCCCAGAATCTCCTTTTATTTCAGCCTCGAGACAGCTTGGTCCACTTCCACCTGGGCCTTCCACTTTCGTCCAGTGCGGACAATCACCGCTGCACTCTTCACAGCTTCGTCTCTTGATTCCCTCAACTCCAGTACAAGGCGGGTCTTCTCCTGCCTGTAACCCAGATTGATTGACTTCAGAGGAAGTTGCAGAATGTTCTTGCCAAAAAGACCTGTGTCCGAGAAACAGCGGGGGAGGCCCAGCCACTTCCTGATATAACCGTTGGCGATGCTGTCCATCTTACTGGCCTGAGAAGATGGAATTTCGGCTACTTTCAGCGGCCACATTACTCGGTGGAAAAGTGTGAAGTGGTAACACCAAACCTTCAGCTTCCCAGGAAGTTGGCTGCCGTCGATCCTTACGAGCCCCTCTTTTAGTTGTTTCTGGACCACCCTACCCATCTGCCTGTCCGAGAGCTCTGCTGTATACTCCCTCCCGAGGCTTCGGATGGGCTGCTCTGTCAGGAGTGGAATCTTCTCACCTCCTGCTGTGAAGACTGTCCTGTCATCTCTCACACCCTTCCTGAATGACAGGCTCCTGGACTTAGCGGGCTTTATCTTCATCCTCGCCCAGACGATCAGTTCGTCGAAACGCTTGAGGAGTCGTGCTGTGCATGGGGCGGTCTGTAGGATGCTTGTCACATCATCCATGAAACCTCTCAGAGCGGGGAGTCTTCCTCCTGACGGTGTTTTTAGGCCTCTGACCATTTGCCTTGCTCCAATGAGTAACACTTCAAATGCAGCCACAAAGAGGATTGGTGATATGGAGCAGCCCATGGCAATTCCCACTTCCAACCGCTGCCATCCTGTCATGTAGTCATCTACTGAGAAGCACATGTGTAGGTTGTTGAAATACTTGGCTATGATGTTACTGACACACACAGGAACGTGGAAGAAATTTATATATATATATATATATATGTATATATATATATATATATATATGTATATATATATATATATGTATGTTTGATCAAGGGTGATGGGTCAAATGCAGAGAATAATTTTGCCACACCTAGTGTGTGTGTGACAATCATTGGTACTTTAACTTTAACTTTAATATATATATATATATATATATATATATATATATATATATATATATATATATATATATATATATATATATATATATATATATATATATATATATATATATATATGTCTTGATAAGGTTATCCAAAAAATAGTGTTCGATACCGTAGTAGAGCGCAATATATGTATGTGTGGGGAAAAAAATCACAAGACTATTTCATCTCTACAGGCCTGTTTCATGAGGGGGGTTCCCTCAATCATCAGGAGATTTTAATGGGAGCATTCACATACCAAGGTTTATATAGGGCACAGAGTGGGTGGGTACAGGCTGGCGTAGGGGCGTGGTGATTGGCTCATGTGTTACCTAGGAGGTGTTTCCGTCTGTGGCGGCATGCTGTTACAATTTCGCTGCGCTTGTTGAGGGATGACAGGTCTGGACGGTAAATAATAAACAGTTTCTCTTTCAAGCATAGGTTGCATCTTTTATTACCACTATTGTAAGGTGTGCTGGATGCAAGAATTTGCCATGTTATTGAATATTCAACATTATTGTCTTTGAGGTCCCAAATGTGTTTGCTGAGTTCTGTGGTATTCCGCAGGTTTTGGTTCCTGAAAGAAGCCTTGTGATTGTTCCATCTGGTTTTGAACTCTCCCTCGGTTAATCCTACATACTGTATGTGTCGGATGTGTTAATGTCCTTGCGTGTTACCTTAGATTGGTAGACAATTGATGTTTGTAAGCACCCCCCGTTGAGAGGGCAATCAGGTTTCTTTCGACAGTTGCAGCCTTTGTTGGTTTTGGAGTCGCTCTGTCCGGGGGCCGACGGCTCATTTGCAATTGTTTTGTTGTGGTTTGAGATAATTTGTCGTATATTGTTCATACAGCTGTAGCTCAATTTAATGTTGTTCTTGTTGAATACTTTTCTTAGGGTGTTGTCTTTGGGAAAGTGTTTGTCAATCAGATTGAGGAATTTGTGTCCAATGTTAGTTGAGACGTTTTTGCTGTATGGGGGGTTGTACCAGATGATGTCGTTTCGTTTTGACGGAGCAGAAACGTGTGAACTCGTTGGGAGTTTCCTCCTCTCCCAGCTCGCTAGCCTCAATCTGAACCTTGGTATTTACCGTGATGACGGACTGGCAGTGTGTCGCGCCTCGCCAAGGAGCAGCGAGAATACCAAGAAGGGCATATGCCAAATTTTCAAAGAGAACGGCCTACGGATCACGATTGAAGCCAACAAGCAAACCGTCAACTTCCTTGACGTCACTTTCAACCTGAGAAATAACAGCTACCAACCATTCACGAAACCCAACACAACACTCCAATACGTGCACCATGACAGCAACCACCCACCCACCACCACGAAAAGAATACCTACCGGAATTAATAAAAGGCTATCGATGCTGTCATCTAGCAAAACTGAATTTGACCAAGCAACCCCCCCGTACCAAAAAGCCCTTGATGAAAGCGGATACAATTTCACCCTCACCTATGAACCCACGCCAGGAAACCAACCAAAAAAGAACAGAAAACGAAACGACATCATCTGGTACAACCCCCCATACAGCAAAAACGTCTCAACTAACATTGGACACAAATTCCTCAATCTGATTGACAAACACTTTCCCAAAGACAACACCCTAAGAAAAGTATTCAACAAGAATTGAGCTACAGCTGTATGAACAATATACGACAAATTATCTCAAACCACAACAAAACAATTGCAAATGAGCCGTCGGCCCCCGGACAGAGCGACTCCAAAACCAACAAAGGCTGCAACTGTCGAAAGAAACCTGATTGCCCTCTCAACGGGGGGTGCTTACAAACATCAGTTGTCTACCAATCTAAGGTAACACGCAAGGACATTAACACATCCGACACATACAGTATGTAGGATTAACCGAGGGAGAGTTCAAAACCAGATGGAACAATCACAAGGCTTCTTTCAGGAACCAAAACCTGCGGAATACCACAGAACTCAGCAAACACATTTGGGACCTCAAAGACAATAATGTTGAATATTCAATAACATGGCAAATTCTTGCATCCAGCACACCTTACAATAGTGGTAATAAAAGATGCAACCTATGCTTGAAAGAGAAACTGTTTATTATTTCCCGTCCAGACCTGTCATCCCTCAACAAGCGCAGCGAAATTGTAACAGCATGCCGCCACAGATGGAAACACCTCCTAGGTAACACATGAGCCAATCACCACGCCCCTACGCCAGCCTGTACCCACCCACTCTGTGCCCTATATAAACCTTGGTATGTGAATGCTCCCATTAAAATCTCCTGATGATTGAGGGAACCCCCCTCATGAAACAGGCCTGTAGAGATTAAATAGTCTTGTGATTTTTTTTCCCACACATACATATATATATATATATATATATATATATATATATATATATATATATATATATATATATATATATATATATATATATATATATATATATATATATATATATATATATATATATATATATATTTATATATATATATATATATATATATATGTGTGTATATATATGTATGTATATATATATGTATATATATATATGTATATGTATGTATGTATGTATATATATGTGTATATATATATATGTATATATGTATGTATATATATATATATATATATGTATATATGTATGTATATATATATATGTATGTATGTATACATATATGTATATATATATGTATATATATGTATATATATATGTATGTATATGTATATATATATATATGTATGTAATATATGTATATATATATATATGTATATATATGTATATGTATGTATATATATATATGTATTTGTATTTATGTATGTATATATATATATGTATGTATTTATGTATGTACAGTATGTATGTATTTGTATGTATGTATATATATATGTATATATATGTATATGTATGTATGTATATATGTATGTATATATATATATGTATATATGTATATATGTATATGTATGCATATATATATATTTGTATGTATATATGTATATATATATGTATGTATGTGTATATATGTATATATATATATATATTTGTATATATATGTATGTATGTGTATATATGTATGTATGTGTATATATGTGTATATATATATATGTTTGTATATATATATATATATATGTATGTATGTGTATATATGTATGTATATATATATATATATATGTATGTATGTATGTATATATACACACATACTATATATATATATATATATATATATATATATATATATATATATATATATATATTTATAAATAGAACAAAAATATGAATGCAACGCTTTTGATTTTGCGCTCATTTTTCATTAGTTGTACTCAAAGATATAAAACTTTTACTATACACACGAATGACCTATTCCTCTCAAATATTGTTCACAAATCTGTCTAAACCTGTGTTAGTGAGCATTCCTTCTTTTCCAAGATAATCCATCCCACCTCACAGGTGTGGTATGTATATATATATATATATATTATATATATATACACACATTGCACTGGCATACACTGCACTCACTTTGCCCATTCTACCACCAGTCGCCACTACAAGAACTGGTTATTGTGCAGAGTGAAAGGGTCAGGGCCCTGAGAGGTTTTTGGCGCTGACGGCCTCGGTAATGATGACCTCTGACCGTTTGCTTTTGTTGTGCTTCACTAAACAAGAGTGAAGACATCAGCCAATACTACTTAACAGCCTTTCTGTTATGGCAACCAACAAGCAAATAAGCTTCAACTTGCCTCTTGTTACTAAGCTCTCCATTTGGCCTATAGCATCACACAAGTGAAGAGTCTCTTTCCCTCTTGGAGTGCCGCGCTCCCTGAGAGCCAGACGAGCACTCGTTAGGGAGCGATTGTATTGTCGCGTGAATGCTTCAGGCTTCCATGCAAATTCTTCCACTGTCTCTGTGAGCACAGGCCGGCATTGGCTGACTGGTCGTGTTAATTTAGTTGCCTTTCAGTCCTTGCAGTCCTCTATGGAAAAGGAGTTAAAACCGTCTGAAGTGTCAGTACGAGAAATTTCCTTTCAGCGTGGAAGCGACATGTCATTAACAAATGCGGTGCCATAATTAAGCAGCTGTGGGTAAATAAATCAAGGAGGCAGACCCTGCCGTTTACCTCACATTGGCACCATTGTCAGCTCTTGGTAACGCCGCGCATTGAACGACGCCGTGGGTGATCCGCACCAACAGGAAGCAAACAAGCTGCAGTGTGCGGGAGGAAATATAAAGCAGTTGAACCGCAAATGGGTCAAACTGCGGTTGTCTCTTCAATTCAGACAACATGCCTGGAAACTCTCACAGTCATTCTGCCCAATGGGGGTGAACATCAACCAAGTGAGTCACTTCAAGAGGGCAGCCAGGGCACAGCACGGGAAGGCAGCCATTGAATGATCAAGTTGCAAAAAAAGTTTAAAAAAAGGGGACGCATGAGGATTTTAATCTACATTTAAAACACTTCCTTGTGGTCTGGATCAGTGTTTTTCAACCTTTTTTGAGCCAAGGCACATTTTTTTCATTGAAAAAATCCAAGGGGACACTATCTCATCCTCGTCGCCATTGTTGTGTGCCAAACTTCTCACTTATTAGCAGTGTTGGGTTGGTTACAGAAAACCAGTAACTAGTTACAGTTACTAGTTACTTTTTTTCAAAATTAACTCAGTTACTAATCGGTAAGGTCTTGAGTTCAAACCCCGGCCGAGTCATACCAAAGACTATAAAAATGGGACCCATTACCTCCCTGCTTGGCACTCAGCATCAAGGGTTGGAATTGGGTGTTAAACAGTGTTGGGTTAGTTACTGAAAAACAGTAACTAGTTATAGTTACTAGTTACTTCATTTCAAAAGTAACTCAGTTACTAACTCAGTTACTTACACCAAAAAGTAATGCGTTACTGTGAAAAGTAACTATTTAGTTACTTCTTTTTTTCTTCTTTTTTTTTTAAAGCTCCAATTAATGCCCTTTTAGCCTTTATTTCAGTACTGTTATTGCACTGGAGAATAATACAATCTGTTGATCAACTTGACATACATTTGTATCACTGAACTCTGCAAAGCAATGTGGTCGACATACAACACACTAAGACAGCGTTTCTCAAAGTGTGGGGCGCGCCCCACTGGTGGGGAATAGAGACATGGCAGGTGGGGCGCGAGGAACGGGAGGGAATTTCACTTTAATTTTTATTTTTTATTTTTATTTTTTAGATTTTTTTTTTTTTTACTATGCTTTCATTTTCTATACACACTGTAAATCACTTTGTGATTCTGTCTGTGAAATCCGCTATATAAATAAATGTAAATTACTTATTTTTCCTGTAGGCTTTAAATTTCTAGGTAGGAGCAAAAGTTTGACAGACATAGCAACAGTAACTAATGGGGGCGGGGCTAAGCGGAACAAACTTGACGAGACAAGCGCAACAAAATGAAAAGCTGTCCCACTGTCAAACGACACAGTTGCGAGACGTATATGCGACATTGCAAGTGATCTTGAGGAACAACTCGGAGACAAATGAAAAGAAAGTCGTTTTGCTTTACAAGTGGACGAAGCTACTGACAGCAATAAAGACTTCCTGTTCATCGCATACGTCCGCTTTGTGAATGGCGAGTCACTGTGCGAGGATTTGCTGTTTTGCAAATACATCAAAAATAGAGCCTCTGCTGATGAGCTGTTCAAGATAATGGACAGTTTCCTCAAAGAACACGACCTTAAATGGGAAAACTGTGTGGACTTTTGCTCTGATGGCGCACAGACCATGGCAGGGTCAAGAAACAAGCTGCAGGCTCTAATAAAGAGGGTTGCGCCAAATGCGCATTGGACACACTGTGTCATTCACCGGGAAGAACTCGCGTCATTGCAGCTCAGCCCCGAACTCAATGAGGTTTTAACAGATGTGAGCGCGGTAAATTTGATCAAAACACGACCACTGAAAGCGCGACTGTTCTCTGCACTGTGTGAGGAAATGGGAGCTGATCATACAGCCGTGCTGTTTCACCATACTTGCCAACCTTGAGACCTCCGATTTCGGGAGGTGGGGGTGGGGGCGTGGTTAAGAGGGGAGGAGTATATTTACAGCTAGAATTCACCAAGTCAAGTATTTCACATATATATATATATATATATATATATATATATATATATATATATATATATATATATATATATATATATATATATATATATATATAAGAATACTTGACTTTCAGTGAATTCTAGCTATATATATATATATATATATATATATATATATATATATATATATATATATATATATATATATATATATATATATATATATATATATATATATAAGAGAAATACTTGAATTTCAGTGTTCATTTATTTACACATATACACACACATAACACTCATCTACTCATTGTTGAGTTAAGGGTTGAATTGTCCATCCTTGTTCTATTCTCTGTCACTATTTTTCTAACCATGCTGAACACCCTCTCTGATGATGCATTCTGCTTCGTCTCCTTGTTGTGTGCGCAGTTGTGCACTGCACTCTCTAAAAGCCCTAGATGTTAATGTCACATATGCATGTACATTAGATGACAGTATTGCCCTGTTTAAGAGTGTCACAACATTGCTGTTTACGGCAGACGAACTGCTTTACGGTAGACGAAAACGTGACTGCTGTTGTTGTGTGTTGTTGCCGTGCTGGGAGGACGTTAATGAAACTGCCTAACAATAAACCCACGTAAGAAACCAAGAACTCGCCCTCGATCATTCTACAGTTATAACGTGATTGGGCAGGCACGCTGTTTATATTGTGGGAAAGCGGACGTGAAAACATGCTGTCGACACGTCACTCAGGTACGCCTGAATTTCGGGAGATTTTCGGGAGAAAATTTGTCCCGGGAGGTTTTCGGGAGAAGCGCTGAATTTCGGGAGTCTCCCGGAAAATCCGGGAGGGTTGGCAAGTATGTGTTTCACAGTGTAGCAAGGTGGCTCTCCCGGGGCAAAGTGCTGTCACTTGCCCTGTCTTGCCAAATGCATAGCTCCTCATTTTTTTTTTGCAAAGATTGCAAAGTGGCACTTTTATTTTATTTATTTTGAATTTGATGCAAGTTATTTGATTTATTATTGAACTTGATGCAAGTTATAACACTTTTATTTGATTTATTATTGAACTTGATGCAAGTTATAACACTTTTATTTGATTTATTATTGAACTTGATGCAAGTTATAACACATTTTTTGATTTATTATTGAACTTGATGCAAGTTATAACACTTTTGTTTTATTTATTATTGAACTTGATGCAAGTTATTTTATTTATTATTGAACTTGATGCAAGTTATACCAGGCAGCACGGTGGCAGAGGGGTTAGTGCATCTGCCTCACAATACGAAGGTCCTGAGTAGTCTTGGGTTCAATCCCGGGCTTGGGATCTTTCTGTGTGGAGTTTGCATGTTCTCCTCGTGACTGCGTGGGTTCCCTCCGGGTACTCCGGCTTCCTCCCACCTCCAAAGACATGCACCTGGGGAAAGGTTGATTGGCAACACTAAATTGACCCTAGTGTGTGAATGTGAGTGTGAATGTTGTCTGTCTATCTGTGTTGGCCCTGCGATGAGGTGGCGACTTGTCCAGGGTGTACCCCACCTTCCGCCCGATTGTAGCTGAGATAGGCTCCAGCGCCCCCCGCGACCCCAAAGGGAATAAGCGGTAGAAAATGGATGGATGGATGGGCAAGTTATACCACAACTGCACAGTTATTTTATTCATTATTGAACTTGATGTTATTTTATGTTATTGAGTTTGAATGTATACAACTTGATGTTCAATAAATTTGAAAATGTTAAGCTTGGCATTAGCGTTCTGTTAGGCCGATGGGGGCAGGTGGGGCTTGAAAACTCCCCCTTGTCCAAAGTGGGGGATGACAAAAAAAGTTTGAGAACCACTGCACTAAGACAAAGATATGTTACAAAGGCCAATTTGTTTCTGGCCGGAACAAATTGACAAAACTATTTTAAATAGCTGCAACATAACATACATAAGTAACAAACAGCATAATAACAGCATAGCTGTAAAGCAAGAAAGGCACACACTACATACACAAAGCCTAACCAGGCATTTTTTCCTCAAGAAATTCTGACACAAAATCATGTCTGAAGCCCAGAACACTCTACACATTTCCCCAGTTTTAGTTTAGAGATAAGGAAAGATTGGCCTGGCCCACTAGCATCCCTCTTTATGATTGACAGAGTGTGTGTACCTTCAGTTCTGAAATATGAGCAGAGGCAGAGTTAATCCTTACGTGGTGAAGTGTCATTGGAGTCTCTATCTCTCTTTACTAGCTTCGTCGAAGCATGTTGCTATGTAGCTTGTTTCAGCAGATTTGAATTGCTGTTTTGGGCAGTAGATGGGATCTTTGATCCAAAGCACAATTTACATTTAACTAAATTGTTATTTTCTTTGTGTTCGACAAAAGAAAAGTAGTGAAAATATCTCCATGTTAGCAAACTCAACTTCTGGCTCCGCCATGATCAGACACGCCCCCCTACCCCCCTCTCCTCCCTCCACACACTCACACTCACACTCACACACAGAGCGCGTGTCTCTCTCTCTTCTCCGGCTTGTGACACAAGAAGAATCAGAACGACACAGCAGCCCTCCGATAAAACACACTTTATACTACAAAAAAAGTAACGTAAAATAACGCAGTAACGCATCATGTAGTAACGGTAACTGAATTACTGAATATAAAAAAATAACGCGTTAGATTACTAGTTACCGCCGAATCTAACGGCGTTACAGTAACGCGTTACTTTGTAACGCGTTAGTCCCAACACTGGTGTTAAATCACCAAAAATGATTCCCGGGCGTGGCCACCGCTGCTGCTCACTGCTCCCCTCACCTCCCAGGGGGTGATCAAGGGTGATGGGTCAAATGCAGAGAATAATTTCGCCACACCTAGTGTGTGTGTGACAATCATGGGTACTTTAACTCATACTTGCCAACCCTCCCGGATTTTCCGGGAGACTCGCGAAATTCAGCGCCTCTCCCGAAAACCTCCCGGGACAAATTTTCTCCCGAAATTCATGGAGCTGGAGGCCACGCCCCCTCCAGCTCCATGTGGACCTGAGTCCGCTTTCCCACAATATAAACAGCGTGCCTGCCCAATCACGTTATAACTGTAGAATGGTCGAGGGCAAGTTCTTGGTTTCTTATGTGGGTTGTTAGGCAGTTTCATTAACGTCGTGTTCAGCATGGTTAGAAAAATAGTGACAGAGAATAGAACAAGGATGGACAATTCAACCCTTAACTCAACAATGAGTAGATGAGTGTTATGTGTGTGTATATGTGTAAATAAATGAACACTGAAATTCAAGTATTTCTCTTATATATATATATATATATATATATATATATATATATATATATATATATATATATATATATATATATATAGCTAGAATTCACTGAAAGTCAAGTATATCTTACATATATACAGGTAAAAGCCAGTAAATTCCACTGATGGTGGAAACTTTACACTAGACTTCAGGCAACGTGGATCCTGTGCCTCTCCTGTCTTCCTCCAGACTCTGGGACCTCGATTTCCAAAGGAAATGCAAAATTTGCATGGTTGGGTGATAGTTTGGGGTGCCATGTCATCTGCTGGTGTCGGTCCACTCTGTTTCCTGAGATCCAGGGTCAACGCAGCCGTCTACCAGCAAGTTTTAGAGCACTTCATGCTTCCTGCTGCTGACCTGCTCTATGGAGATGGAGATTTCAAGTTCCAACAGGACTTGGCGCCTGCACACAGCGCAAAATCTACCCGTGCCTGGTTTACGGACCATGGTATTTCTGTTCTAAATTGGCCCGCCAACTCCCCTGACCTTAGCCCCATGGAAAATCTGTGGGGTATTGTGAAAAGGAAGATGCAGAATGCCAGACCCAAAAACGCAGAAGAGTTGAAGGCCACTATCAGAGCAACCTGGGCTCTCATAACACCTGAGCAGTGCCAGAAACTCATCGACTCCATGCCACGCCGCATTAACGCAGTAATTGAGGCAAAAGGAGCTCCAACCAAGTATTGAGTATTGTACATGCTCATATTTTTCATTTTCATACTTTTCAGTTGGCCAACATTTCTAAAAATCCCTTTTTTGTATTAGCCTTAAGTAATATTCTAATTTTGTGACACACGGAATTTTGGATTTTCATTTGTTGCCACTTCAAATCATCAAAATTAAATGAAATAAACATTTGAATGCATCAGTCTGTGTGCAATGAATAAATATAATGCACAAGTTACACCTTTTGAATGCAATTACTGAAATAAATCAAGTTTTTCTAAATATTCTAATTTACTGGCTTTTACCTGTATATATATGAAATACTTGACTTGGTGAATTCTAGCTGTAAATATACTCCTCCCCTCTTAACCACATCCCCCCAACCACGCCCCCTGACCACGCCCCCCCTCCCCCCCTCCCACCTCCCAAAATTGGAGGTCTCAAGGTTGGCAAGTATGCTTTAACTTAACTCAGTTACTTACACCATAAAGTAATACGTTACTGTGAAAAGTAACTATTTAGTTACTTCATTTTTTCTTCTTTTTTTTTGAAAAACTCCCATTAATGCCCTTTTAGCCTTCATTTCAGTACTGTTATTGCACTGGAGAATAATACAATCTGTTGATCAACTTGACATGCATTTGCATCACTGAACTCTGCTAAGCAATGTGGTCTACATACAACACACAAAGACAAAGATATGTTTCAAAAGGCCAATTTATTTCAGGCCAGAACAAATTGACCAAACTATTTTAAATAGCTGCAACATAACATACATAAGTAACAAACAGCATAATAACAATATAGCTGTAAACCTGGCTTCACCTAAGGAAGGCACACGTGACATACACAAAGCCTAACCAGGCAGATTTGAATTGTTGTTTTGGGCAGTAGACAGGATCTTTGATCCAAGACACAACTTACATTTAACTAAAATGTTC
The DNA here is from genome assembly GCF_033978685.3 of Nerophis lumbriciformis. NCBI lineage: Eukaryota > Metazoa > Chordata > Actinopteri > Syngnathiformes > Syngnathidae > Nerophis > Nerophis lumbriciformis. The sequence continues at coordinate 20,158,241 of NC_084548.2, forward strand.
TTTTCTTTGTGCTCGACAAAAGAAAAGAAGTGAGAATATCTCATACTTGCCAACCCTCACGAATTTCAGTGCCTCTCCCCGGGACAACCATTCTCACGAATTTCTCCCGATTTCCAGCCGGACTTAAGGCACCGTTAGGGCCGCTTGTTGTCACTGTCACTCAGAGTTGCGTTGCAAAATTACACAGAATAAATGTGTTTGTTTTGTTTAGAATTCAGATGGGATTTGATTTGGTGCGCGGCATATATTTGCTGTGCGCAGAGGACGCTTGAGCAGTGCGCAATTGCGCAGGCGCGCACCTTAGAGGGAACGTTGGAGGTAATCCTCCTTTTTCATTGTCCCATTTACTCTCTGTAAAGCACCAGTTCCATTGGCAGCCAAACAGGCCCAGAGCATAATACTACCACCACCGTGCTTGACGGTAGGAATGGTGTTCCTGGGATTAAAGGCCTCACCTTTTCTCCTCCAAACATATTGCTGGGTATTGAGGCTAAACAGCTCAATTTTTGTTTTATCTGACCACAGAACTTTCCTCTAGAAGGTCTTATCTTTGTCCATGTGATGTCAGATGAAACAAAAATTGAGCTGTGTGTATACTTTTGACCCAGCAGATTTGGTCACATTTTCAGTAGACCCATAATAAATTCATAAAAGAACCAAACTTCATGAATGTTTTTTTGTGACCAACAAGTATGTGCTCCAATCACTCTATCACAAAAAAATAAGAGTTGTAGAAATGATTGGAAACTCAAGACAGCCATGACATTATGTTCTTTACAAGTGTATATCAACTTTTGATCATGACTGTATTTGGGAACCTTCCTGACTTTTGGTATTTGATGGTCCTCATTCTTATGATGACACTTTGAATATGTTTTCAAGCCTGTTAGTAAATCAGGACATTGTCATGTCCCTAAAGAAAGGTCAAAGGGTTCTTGCGTGTGACGCCAGCAGTGGATAGACAGCTCCCAGTGGCACTCAGTAGGCGAGTGACAGCATCACGACATGCGATTGGCCGTGCACTACTTCCTATTGTTCGCCTTGTTCCACGATAACCCGACTGACCAAGGCCGGAGGAAGGAAGGCTGTCATTCGGTTTGTCATGTCGCTCCCCTTTGTTTGGAGATAACTTATTAACCCGTCAAGTCCAGCTGGAGAAGAATGATTTGTCTCATGGTTCACCATATGGTTAACCCAGAGTAAACAGGAGTTCGTCAAAAGAAGAATAGGAGGGCATTCTTGAGCAAGAAAGTTTCATGTCGACATGCCTCGGTGAGAAAATACAGAACTCTTAAGTCAATATACCCAATGAACACTAAAACTTGGACAAACACAGACACACAAACTCGAGAAAATTAGATATTGTGGCAATCCGATTGGAATATTTAAATTCCCTACCATCCTAGAGCACCACAGTCTGTCGACCATTTTAAGAAGGGACTAAAAAACCCACCTTTTTAGCACAGCTTTTATCTCATTTCTCTGCCTTCTTGTTTTTAAATGCACTGCTTGCCTATCTGTTTTATCCAGTGCTTTCATGCTCTTTATTTCTATTTTTATCTATGTTTCTGTTTTATCTAGTGTTTATCTAGTGCAGTGGTTCTTATTATAGTGATGGGTTAATGAGGCCTCATGAAGCGTTTCGACACATTGCAAAACTGTATTGATACTGTATTGATACTGTGTCACTAAATACTGACATCTGCTGGACATTAAAAATCCCTACAGGCAACCTATGGACCGACTCAACTGACACTGATTTTATAGAATAGGATAGAATAGAAAGTACTTTATTGATCCCTGGGGGAAATTCAGCACCACATGACCTAGCATATACAATAATATAAATCAAGTCATTGTATTTAATTTAGGATTATTTCATATCTTCATTTAAATAAAAATATATTTGTATCTTTTTTTAGATACATTCAATAAATAATGTGAACATGTATCATAACATGGAAATCTAAGAGAACGTGTTGTGAATGATGATGCTTGTGGACTGGGATTTTGTTGTTTTTTTTACATATTTTTATTCAAAAAAACCAGTTTTTCCAATGTATTAAATTTTAGCCTATTTCTCTTCTTGGTTATTATTTCTCCGGCTGTAGAAAATACCCGCTCACAGGGCACAGAGGAGGCGGGAGTGCAGAGGAAATGAAGTGATGGTTGGAAGAGGTTTGGGAAGGTGGTCTTCTGTTGGTCCCAGTATTTCAATGGGTCCTGGGACCTAGCTACATTTCCCTCTGCCAGGTAACGTTGGACCTCTTGTATGGCATCTGCAGTAGAGTTTTTTGTCTGCCTTCCCACTTCCATATCCAGATGTTTCCAAAGGTTATCTTAAAAACAAAAAATATGCATTTTATTACATGATTTCAAACAACAACAAACAAATAATGCTGAATAAATGCCTGAAGTGGGTGCAGACAGCTGTTCTGCAGATGGTCCTGGCAGGGGCTCATTTGTGCGTCCGATGACAGACGCACATTCGGAACGTAGCCGAATGATGGCGTCATTCAATTTAAAAGAATCGCGGAACCCGAGTGATTTCAATCTGGGGTCAAGAAGTGTTGCTAGGGTCAACACACTTAATGACTCCATATTGGAAGCAGTGTCTGTGACTTGACGCTTCAAATTTTCATGGAGGTGTTTGGCTGCCTGTGTTTGCAAGGTTGAAGCACTATGCTCTAGTGCAACGTAGAGCATTTTCATCATCGGGATGACCTTTGACCCTGACACTCGCCTCTCCTCAGACAACTCCACTGTGGCTTGATGGAAAGGAGCAAGCACAATAAGTGTTTCTCCTATGATGTCAAACTCATCAGCTGTAAGTGGAGTCAACTCTTTTTTTAGAGAGGCCAGAGATACCCACACTGACTCCTTCTCATCATGTAGCCTTGACAGCATTTCATATGTGCTGTTCCAGCGTGTTGCCACCTCATTGATGAGTTTCAGGATTGGCCGTCCCATCTGTTGCTGCACTTGAGCAAGCTTCTCCTTAGCTGTAGTGCTCGATCTGAAGTATGTGACAATGTGCCTAGCTTTGTGTCTGATGGATGCAAGTGTGGGGATCTGGTCACATGATTTTCTAACTAATAAATTAAGACTATGTGCAATGCAAATTGAGTGTCGAATTTGGAGCTGTCTAGTGGATGCAATCATGTTTGGTGCTGCGTCGGTCACAAAACACTTTACTTTATTAGTTATGGCCCAGTCCGCCATCATGCCCCTTTTGACCTGGGCCAAATTGTCAGCAGTGTGACTTTGTGGAAAGTATTGCACACCCAACACAGATGTACACAACTGCAAATTATCATTTATGTAGTGACAGGTAAGAGCCAAGTAAGCCTCCATGTTTACAGATGTCCACATGTCAGCTGTTATACTCACTGCCACAGCTTGCTGTACTTCCAATTTCACTCGTTCCCGTTCCTCCTCATATTTTTTCTCCAGTATTTTTTTGATGGTCTGAAAATAACATCAAGTCAAACCAAAAGCAACTCAACGTATTCAATTTAAATATGAAATAAATTGGATGTATCAACTACAACTTTAGATAATTTCCACACAAACCTTTCTGGTAGGCAAAACATATGATGGCTCAAGGACCTGCACCAGTTCCCTGAACCCTTCACTCTCCACAATGCTGAGGGGCTGGCAGTCCGTCACAATGAAGTTCAGCAGAGCCTCATCCAGCATCTGCTTCCTGGTAGCTTGATGGTTAAAATTGAGGTAAAGAAGAAGGGAATTAATTCTCAAAAAAGAAACTGAGTAATTGTAGAATGGCTGTATACCTGAGTTTATCCTGGGTGTCTCTGGAACTTCATGTTCATGCCTGGCCCTATAATGCCTCAGCATTGAGGAGGTGGATTTGTTGACGTACGACAATTCTGTCGTACAAATGCGACATTTAACCTGCAGAAAATATGAATAGTAAACTAAGAATCATTTTGAAGAGATTTCTAATTCTAAAAGATCAAGTGGAAACTTTGAGAGAAGAGGATGAAATGACAAGGAAATGAACACAAATACCTTTGTTTCCGATATATGATCAAAATATTCCCACACGGCGGAACTCTTTCTTTTTCCATGAGTAGGCTGCTCCATGATCTCCGACGACGATAAATTAGAACTGACCAACGACAGAAGTGCGGGGATTCTGTTGGCAGCAGCATCTCGTTGACAGATGCGCTTCCTTATAAACACAGTTTGGCGCGCAGGTGTCAGTGCGACACAGGTCGCGTATCGGTCACGTGACCGGAACAGCTCATGATCGGTCACTTGACCGGAACAGCTCATGATCGGTCACGTGACCGGAACAGCTCGTGTTCGGTCACGTGACTTTCTAAAAGCGATACGCGCACCGACACAGGGTTTCGCTCTATGAACTCGACGCATGCGCCGATGCATCGGTGTTGCCGGACCCATCACTACTTCTTAGCATCGCCTCCGTTGGAGCGCCTTTTGTTGTATTTGTTAGTTTTTGTTCTTAACCCCTTTTTCCCTCCATAGCCGGAGCGTTTTGAGTTATTAATATTTTTGTTAGTTTAGTAGTCAGTAGTGATGGGTTGATGAGGCGTCATGAAGCGTTTCAACACATTGCAAAACTGTATTGATACTGTGTCGATACTGTGTCACTAAATACTGACATCTGCTGGACATTAAAAATCCCTACAGGCAACCTATGGACCGACTCAACTGACACTGATTTTATGACCTAGTACAGTGGTTCTCAAATGGGGGTACGCATACCCCTGGGGGTACTTGAAGGTATGCCAAGGGGTACGTGAGATTTTTTTTTAAATATTCTAAAAATAGCAACAATTCAAAAATCATTTATAAATATATTTATTGAATAATACTTAAACAAACTATGAATGTAAGTTCATAAACTCAGTGAAGCACAACCTCAGGTTTGTCACTAAAATGTCTGTCAAAAAGAACTGTGAAAAGAAATGCAACAATGCAATATTCAGTGTTGACAGCTAGATTGTTTGTGGACATGTTCCATAAATATTGATGTTAAAGATTATTTTTTTTGTGAAGAAATGTTTAGAATTAAGTTCATGAATCCAGATGGAGCTCTAATACAATCCCCAAAGAGGGCACTTTAAGTTGATGATTACTTCTATGTGTAGAAATCTTTATTTATAATTGAATCACTTGTTTATTTTTCAACAAGTTTTTAGTTATTTTTATATCTTTTTTTCCAAATAGTTCAAGAAAGACCACTACAAATGAGCAATATTTTGCACTGTTATACAATTTAATAAATCAGAAACTGATGACATAGTGCTGTATTTTACTTCTTTATCTTTTTTTTTTTCAACCAAAAATGCTTTGCTCTGATTAGGGGGTACTTGAATTTAAAAAAAATTCACAGGGGGTACATTGCTGAAAAAAGGTTGAGAACCACTGAACTAGTATATACAATAATATAAACCAAGTCATTGTATTTCATTTAGGATTATTTCATAACTTCATTTAAATAAAAATATATTTTTTGTCTTTTTTAGATACAGTCAATAAATAATGTGAACATGTATCAGAACATGGAAATCTAAGAGAACGTGTTGTGAATGAGGATGCTTGTGGACCTGGAATTTTTTTTTTTTTTACACATATTTATTTTTAAAAAAAAACGTTTTTCCAACGTATTCAATTTTAGACGCTTTCTCTTCTTAGTTATTATTTCTCCGGCTGTAGAAAAGACCCTTTCACAGGGCACAGAGGAGGCGTCAGTGCGACACAGTTCGCGTATTGGTCACGTGACCAAAACAGCTCATGATCGGTCACGTGACTTTCTAAAAGCGGTACGCGCACCGACACAGGGTTTCGCTCTATGAGCTCGACGCATGCGCCGATGCATCGGTGTTGCCGGACCCATCACTAGTTCTTAACCTTGTTGGAGGTACCGAACCCCAGCAGTTTCATATGCGCATTCACCGAACGCTTCTTTAGTGAAAAATAAAATGTTGTTTTTTTTCAAATTCAAGACAAAGTTATATGTTTTTGGTAAGACTTTAGTTTGGGGAACATATTCTATGTAACAAAGACTTAATTTAGAGTTATTTGGTTAGGGTTAGGGCCAGGGTTAGAGGGCTAGGGTTATAATAAGGCCATGCCGAATAAGGCATTAATAAGTACTTAATAATGACTAGTTAAGAGCCAATAAGCAACTAATTAATGGTGAATATGTTCCCCATACTAAAGTGTTACCATGTTTTATTACTGGTGCACAAAATGAACCGTGCATGAACATCACCTTGTTCAAAGAACAAAACCAACACAGTGCATAAACTCACAACAAATTACACACCTGCAAATCAGTCTGACTTTTGCTGTTGTCGTATCCATAATACGCCGATAGGGAGAAGTTTTTATTTACACGATGAGTCGGGTGAGTCTTGACCTCCGCCGAACCCCTGAGCCCGACTCACCGAACCCCTAGGGTTCGATCGAACCCAGGTTAAGAACCACTGATCTAGTGTGTGTCATGATTTAATTTCTATTTAAATTTTTTATTATATATTCTTACTTACTTTTTTTTTTTTTTTTTAATTCTTTGTAGCTCCTTGAGATTTTAACAAATGTAAAGTGCGTTACAAATGCAATTCATTATTATTATTACTAATACCCACCACCACCAAAAAAACATTGTAAAGTTAAACATTGTTGCAGTATTGCAACAAACTTTGCTGCTTTTTTAAGTAAACATATGGATATGTCATTAAAATTGGATATGTCATTAAAATATGTTTTATCATTTGTTAAAAAAACACTTTTCTTTTTTTCCTGTCCTGTTTGCCGGCTATACAAGAAAAACGCATTGAATGAGCAGAATGTGTCCAAACTTTTGGCCTGTACTAATATGTATATATATGTACATCCATCCATTTTCTACCGCTTATTCCCTTCGGGGTCGCGGGGGGCGCTGGAGCCTATCTCAGCTACAATCGGGCGGAAGGCGGTGTACACCCTGGACAAGTCGCCACCTCATCGCAGTGTATATATATATATATATATATATATATATATATATATATATATATATATATATATATATATATATATATACAATGGAGCCTATGGGAGCGGTTCCATACAAAGCCATTAAAAAACCCATCAAAACATCTCCATTAAGGTTTTGAATACATGATGTAAGTATATATGTAATGTAGTAACGGGCACATTTATAATAACATTACATTTTTACGTATTTTGATCATACGCGGAGCTTTAATTTAAAAAACACATTGCAACGTTCGCTTTTTTTATTTTTCAACATCACTGATTACTACTCACTGCAGACTTTATGAGAGCCAACAAACATAATTAAAATATCACTTACTGCACAATGTCTGCTGTGTGATGTTCGGGTCTGTGGGACCCGTTTTAATTTTTTATTAAAAGAAAAATGATACAATTAATTAATTTTTCGAACTGAGACTCACTGGCTTTGGCTCATTTTCTGTGAAGAACATATATCAGAATACATATTTAATGACCACACACCATACACCCCCCCCTACACATTTCTATTACATATAAGATGTCCAGGTCTACTGGACCCGGGGCTAACAGAAGTGTGGAAATTGATGTTCTGTGTACCACACGCACCCACACACACACACACGGACACACACACACACACACACACACACACAGCAGGCCTCTAGATAGGAGGAGGACAGAGTGTAAGTACACAGAACATCAGAGGGTCAAATATGCGAGAAAATGAGAGCAGACAATGTTGACAAACAATGTTGCAACCTTGTGTGTTAACCGCAGGTGCAGAAACACAAAAGAAGAATCCCTGTGAGATGCAGAAACTGGCAGGGAAATTTTTCGAATTTTTTTCGTGCAACGTTCATATTGTTGTTACTCAGCTAGCGTTTGTGGGTCTGATGGACCCGTTGCATTTTGGGGCTTTTAATGCCTCACAATCAAACACTTTTATGTTAAAATACTGAACATATGTTTATTGGGATAAGGTAAACATCTGTTCAGTATTTTAACATAAAAGGGTTTGATTGTGAGGCGTTAAAAGCCCCAAAATGCAACGGGTCCATCAGACCCACAAACGCAGGTAACCCGTTTCCTCGCTTCCCTGCTCATGGAAGTTTACTGCAGATCATAAATCATGCCTCTCACCTTGATAGTTGAAAGATGATAATGTATTCCAACAAGTTGGTACACTTTGACAGCCCATTTAGACCCGGAAACGACACGAAAAGATGCTTGGTTTCACCCGCCGTTTTTTCGTGAGGATTATGACTCATTCTTCATCTGAACAAGAATACAACACCATCCTAGCAGTTGGCATCTTAACCCTTGTGTAATGTTCATATTGTTGTTACTCAGCTAGGGTTTGTGGGTCTGATGGACCCGTTGCATTTTGGGACTTTTAATGCCTCACAATCAAACACTTTTATGTTAAAATGCTGAACATATGTTTATTGGGATAAGGTAAACATCTGTTCAGTATTTTAACATAAAAGGGTTTGATTGTGAGGCGTGAACATATGTTTATTGGGATAAGGTAAACATCTGTTCAGTATTTTAACATAAAAGGGTTTGATTGTGAGGCGTTAAAAGCCCCAAAATGCAACGGGTCCATCAGACCCACATTTTGGGGCTTTTAATGCCTCACAATCAAACACTTTTATGTTAAAATACTGAACATATGTTTATTGGGATAAGGTAAACATCTGTTCAGTATTTTAACATAAAAGGGTTTGATTGTGAGGCGTTAAAAGCCCCAAAATGCAACGGGTCCATCAGACCCACAAACGCTGGCTGAGTAACAACAATATGAACATTACACAAGGGTTAAGATGCCAACTGCTAGGATGGTGTTGTATTCTTGTTCAGATGAAGAATGAGTCATAATCCTCACGAAAAAACGGCGGGTGAAACCAAGCATCTTTTCATGTCGTTTCCGGGTCTAAATGGGCTGTCAAAGTGTACCAACTTGTTGGAATACATTATCATCTTTCAACTATCAAGGTGAGAGGCAGGATTTATGATCTGCAGTAAACTTCCATGAGCAGGGAAGCAAGGAAACGGGTTACCACTTGATGATGTCAACGTGGGCACACAAGCTCGTGATAACATAGCCGTTATAGTTTGTCTGTTATAGCGCTTATAATAACAATACCACTAATACTTGGTTAATATTCAAGTCACGAAATGGAAATGGAGTATTGTTGGCACTGTTTGGATGTTTTTTTTATTGGGTTTCATTGGCGGAATAGAGGACCGCCCATCGATGCCGCTATGAGCGGACTTTTATTTAAGTTTGTTTACGAGTTAGAATGCATTAAAAAAAAAAATACATCCGTTGACATGTATTTCATAATGATTGTCAACGATAGGCAAAATTCCCCCAAAAAAGTGCAGTTTCCCTTTAAGGTTGCAATGAACACTTAAATCAATGGAATAAAATCATAAGTTTCGAAAAAAGTTGGTGCAAATTCAGGCTTTTTTTGGATGCAACCATCAACAGCCCACACAATCCTGGAAGGACTGCTGTATATACTCCTACACTCTTCCCGTTCAAAATGTATTGCAGTTGTATTTTTAAAGGTGGTTTAACAGGGGACAGAGAGACCAAAAAAATGTGATGGAAAATAGCAACGGTCACGTGAACATTCTGGAGAAAGTTAGGAGTGACAAATTGTCAAAGTTTTGCAAAAACTTAAATAAATCCAATTTGCGCAAAAAGTTAAAGTACCGTATTTTTCGGTCTATAAGTCGCAATTTTTTTTCATAGCTTGGCCGAGGGTGCGACTTATACTCAGGAGCGACTTATGTGTGAAATTATTAACACATTAGCGTAAAATATCAAATAATATTATTTAGCTAATTCACGTAAGAGACTAGACCTATAAGATTTCATTGGATTTAGCGATTAGGAGTGACAGATTGTTTGGTAAACGTATAGCATGTTCTATATGTTATAGTTATTTGAATGACTCTTAACATATAATATGTTACATTAACATACCAGGCACGTTCTTAGTTGGTTATTTATGCCTCATATAACGTACACTTATTCAGCCTGTTGTTCACTATTCTTTATTTATTTTAAATTGCCTTTTATCAAATAAATTTCCCCAAAAAATGCGACTTATACTCCAGTGCGACTTATGTATGTTTTTTTCCTTTTTTATTGTGCATTTTCGGCAGGTGCGACTTCAATCTTTATCAATCAATCAATCTTTATTTATATAGCCCTAAATCACAAGTGTCTCAAAGGGCTGCACAAGCCACAACGACATCCTCGGTACAAAGCCCACATAAGGGCAAGGAAAAACTCACCCCAGTGGGACGTCGATGTGAATGACTATGAGAAACCTTGGAGAGGACCGCATATGTGGGTAACCCCCCCCCCTCTAGGGGAGACCGAAAGCAATGGATGTCGAGTGGGTCTGACATAATATTGTGAGAGTCCAGTCCATAGTGGATCCAACATAATAGTAAGAGTCCAGTCCATAGTGGGGCCAGCAGGACACCATCCCGAGCGGAGACGGGTCAGCAGCGCAGAGATGTTCCCAGCCGATGCACAGGCGAGCGGTCCACCCCGGGTCCCGACTCTGGACAGCCAGCACTTCATCCATGGCCACCGGACCTGTGCCCCCCCCCCCCCCCCCCCTCAAGGAAAAGGGGAGCAGAGGAGAAAAGAAAAGAAACGGCAGATCAACTGGTCCAACAGGGGGGCTATTTAAAGGCTAGAGTATACAAATGAGTTTTAAGATGGGACTTAAATGCTTCTACTGAGGTAGCATCTCTAATTGTTACCGGGAGGGCATTCCATAGTACTGGAGCCCGAATAGAAAACGCTCTATAGCCCGCAGACTTTTTTTGGGCTCTGGGAATCACTAATAAGCCGGAGTTCTTTGAACGCAGATTTCTTGCCGGGACATATGGTACAATGCAATCGACAAGATAGGACGGAGCTAGACCGTGTAGTATTTTATACGTAAGTAGTAAAACCTTAAAGTCACATCTTAAGTGCACAGGAAGCCAGTGCAGGTGAGCCAGTATAGGCGTAATATGATCAAACTTTCTTGTTCTTGTCAAAAGTCTAGCAGCCGCATTTTGTACCAACTGTAATTTTTTAATGCTAGACATAGGGAGACCCGAAAATAATACGTTACAGTAGTCGAGACGAGACGTAACGAACGCATGAATAATGATCTCAGCGTCGCTAGTGGATAAAATAGAACGGATTTTAGCGATATTACGGAGATGAAAGAAGGCCGTTTTAGTAACACTCTTAATGTGTGATTCAAACGAGAGAGTTGGGTCGAAGATAATACCCAGATTCTTTACTGATTCGCCTTGTGTAATTGTTTGGTTGTCAAATGTTAAGGTGGTATTATTAAATAAATGTCGGTGTTTAGCAGGACCGATAATCAGCATTTCCGTTTTCTTGGCGTTGAGTTGCAAGAAGTTAGCGGACATCCATTGTTTAATTTCATTAAGACACGCCTCCAGCTGACTACAATCCGGCCTGTTGGTCAGCTTTAGGGGCATGTAGAGTTGGGTGTCATCAGCATAACAATGAAAGCTAACACCGTATTTGCGTATGATGTCACCTAGCGGCAGCATGTAAATACTAAAGAGTGCAGGGCCAAGAACCGAACCCTGAGGAACTCCGCACGTTACCTTAACATAGTCCGAGGTCACATTATTATGGGAGACACATTGCATCCTGTCAGTAAGATAAGAGTTAAACCACGACAAAGCTAAGTCTGACATACCAATACGTGTTTTGATACGCTCCAATAAAATATTATGATCGACGGTATCGAAAGCAGCGCTAAGATCAAGAAGCAGCAACATAGATGACGCATCAGAATCCATCGTTAGCAGTAGATCATTAGTCATTTTTGCGAGGGCTGTCTCCGTAGAGTGATTTGCCCTGAAACCGGATTGAAAAGGTTCACAGAGATTGTTAGACACTAAGTGTTCATTTAACTGCTGTGCGACAATTTTTTCGAGGATTTTCGAAATAAAGGGAAGGTGGGACACCGGTCGGTAGTTTACCATGAGGTCAGGATCAAGGTTAGGTCTTTTGAGCAGAGGATGAATAACCGCTTTCTTGAATGCTAGGGGAACAGTGCCAGAGGAAAGTGATAAGTTTATAATATTTAGCACTGATGGACCTAATAATACAAAAAGCTCCTTGATAAGTTTCCCAGGAAGTGGGTCGAGTAAACATGTTGTTTGTTTTATCCCACTTACACGCTGTAATAGTTCCTCTAATGTTATTTCATCAAAAAGAGAGAGACTATTTTGTATTGCAGTATCCGTCGTAGATACAGTTGTATCTGTGTTCATAGAACCCAGTTGTAGCTGGGATGCGTTGTCTTTAATCTCCTTTCTAATGAGTTCAATTTTCTTATTAAAGAAATTCATAAAGTCATCTGCCGAGTGGGTGGAGCTATCGGGAGGAGTCCCTTGTTGGGTTAGCGATGCTACTGTACTAAACAAAAATTTAGGGTCGTTTTTGTTGAGGCGGATGAGATTTGAGTAATATTTAGCTTTAGCTAAGGTAAGCATGCGTTTATACGATATTAAACTATCACTCCATGCTTGATGGAAAACCTCAAGCTTGGTCGCGCGCCATTTGTGTTCCAACTTTCTACATGATAATTTATGAGCTCTGGTTTCTTCTGTAAACCATGGGGTGCGCCTTTTAGGGGCCCTTTTTTGTTTTAGCGGTGCTATACTATCAATGGTTTTGCGCAGGGCATTGTCAAAGTTGTTAGTGAGGTTATCAATAGAGCCGACATAATTTGGGAATGGTGCCATTACCAAAGGCAGTAGGTCAGCAAGAGTCATCGTTGTGGCAGCATTAATGTTGCGGCTGCTATAGCAGTTATTATTATTATTAGTTTGTTGACAATGAGTCAGAACTTCGAATTTTATAAGGTAATGATCGGACATTACTTTAGTATACGGGAGTACCATAACTTTGGAGGTGGTGACACCCCTGACCAGCACTAGATCTATCGTATTGCCGTTGCGATGCGTAGGTTCATTTATTATTTGTGTAAGACCACAGCTATCAATTATAGTCTGGAGCGCCACGCACTGAGGGTCCGATGGGGTATTCATATGGATATTAAAGTCCCCCATTATGATTATATTGTCTGCGTGCGTCACTAGATCAGCAACGAACTCTGAGAATTCATTAATAAAGTCCGAGTAGGGCCCTGGGGGGCGGTAGATAACAGCCATATCGAGAGGCAGCGGTGCGACAGACCTCATAGTAAGCACCTCAAACGATTTGTATTTATTATTTAGGTTAGGGGTAAGGTTAAAGTTTTCATTGTATATTAGTGCGACCCCCCCACCCCTTTTAAGGGGACGGGCAATATGCGCATTCGTATAGTTAGGAGGAGATGCCTCATTTAGCGCAAAAAATTCGTCTGGTTTGAGCCAGGTTTCGCTAAGACCAATGACGTTAAGATTGTTGTCTCTAATGACCTCATTAACTAATAACGTTTTGGGAGACAATGATCTTATGTTTAAAAAGCCCAGATTATAAGTATTGGGCTGTTTTGACGAGTTTTTGTTTAAATTATCCGTAGTAGAAATATTAATAATGTTGCGTTTATTATACGTAGTGCACTTTAAATAGTTTCGACCATATCTAGGAATTGATACGACGGGAATTTTCAGATTGTTTGCTTGATGCAGCGATCGACTGAACGCATCATGATTTGCCACCTCAGTAGAATGCATATCTACCCCTGACACATTCACAACAGAAAACACATTATGTGAGTTGTGTGTTATTCTAAGAAAATTGCTATGCGTACAGGAATTATCCAGCCTGGCGCTGGCTAATTCTAGCTTAACTGACTCCTCACCCGGACTAGCAGGCTCTGTAATTGCCTGTGACCGGGCTTGCTCTAGTGTAGTTAGTCAAATGTGACTTAAACAGTAGTCTATGTTTTTAGACAGGATGATGGCGCCTTCCTGGTTAGGGTGAAGGCCGTCCCTCATCAGCAAGCCTGGTTTGCCCCAGAAAGAGGGCCAATTATCAATAAACGTTAGTCCCTGTTGTCTACAGAAGCTAGCCAGCCACTTGTTAAGCGAGACTAATCTGCTATATCTCTCATCATTGCCTCTCGCAGGCAGGGGGCCAGAGACAATTACTCGATGCCTGGACATCTTTCTAGCGAGATCACAAGTCCTGGCTATGTTTCTCTTTGTAATCTCTGACTGTCTCATTCTAGTGTCATTGGAGCCAACTCCGGTGCGAATTATACTCCGAAAAATACAGTATACGTTGTTGACCCTTTGTTTTTTTTTGGTTTTTTTTGTTGTTTTTTTTGTTTTGTTTTTTTTATTTTTTTTTATTAAAGCAACATAGAAAAAACACACGAGACACTTTTAACTAGTGCATCAACCCCCCCCAAAAAAACCCTCCCTCCCCCATTCACACTCATACACACCCACTCACACAAAAGGGGTTGTTTCTTTCTGCTACCAATATCCTGGTTCCCACAACATGGACAACACTTCTGCAAGGGACACAGTCCCTGAAGCACACTTGATTGTATGTGCTGCTGGTCCACTAACATTTTCATTTAATTACTATTTCTTTTTCTTTTTTTCCATGTAATTATTATTATATTGTTTTACTTTCTTTTTTATCCAAGAAAATATTTATTTATCTTATCTAAAAAAAAAAAGTTAAAAAAAAAAGGACCTTATCTTCACCAGACCAGGTTGTAAATGAAATTAGATTTGTTTAAAGGGTTTTTAAAACCAGGTCCAGTCCGCACCTTTATTCATGTACACTGAAAAAAAAAAAAAAAAAAAAGATTTATGTACAGTCCAGATTATGTTCAGGTCACTCAAAATTAGGGAACACAACAACAGATATCATATAATCTATAAACATAATTACACTTTCAACATAAGCCTTTGAGGACTTCCCATCTTTTTTTATGTTTTTTGGCATCATTATCGTTTTTAACCATGTAACTTTCTAAAGTTAAAAAATACTGTATAAATGTTTTTAAAAAAGTAATACTAAGTGAATATCTGTTTTTGGCCTTAAAAATAAACCTTTTACCGAGTACTATAATTAAATTGATTAAATCATGATTGTCAATGAACTTTCCCAAAATAACAGAAACCACATCAAGCTTCATAAACAAACCAATCCTGTTTTTTTTTCTTAAGTACACTCAATTTTGGTCTTAAATTAAATTGACAAAAATAATGTTTGATACGACAAAATACAAGCACCATGAAGGTCGAGCCAGAAAAGCAGAATGCAGAAATGACTTTCAAATGTTATGAAGTTTAAATGTTCTCACAATAAAACACAGAAAAGTAGTCAAAAGTAAACAGTGGGGCGTTCGTCTATTTTTGTGAACAATATTAGCTTTTTGGAATTAGTTGGTTGATTTTAAAAGCAGAACACAGCTTGGTAAGCGAGGCCCCAAACTAACTGCTAAACACATTAAAGTTCTTGATGACACACAGCATAGTGTTGCTCAGTGTTCGCTCGCCTTTCAAGCCACCTCGTGTAGCTCGCAGGGCTGTTTGCGGTCAGGCAAAAGGAAAGGGCGAGTTAGACCGGGTCAGCACTCCCCTCGGGCCCCAGACGTGTGACACAGTGTCATGCTTCTGCAGGTCGTGCCTTACAATCACTGCATCTGTTCTACTTCAAGGGGCCAAGCAGTGAAAATAGGCTTAAATCACTATTTTGTCATTCTTTGCAGTCAGGAGTCAGGCCGTCTCAAGGCCGGAGACATAAAGGGAGAAATTTCAACCCGACTACTGCTGCGCTAAAAAACATCCTTACGTCATGCAGTTAATGTGGAATGATGTGCTTGTCTGTGCGTAATGACGACGTGGAAGGAAGCAGAAGGAGGCGGACAGAATGGCTCCTGGTGCAGCACATGGTGGGTGAGTGGTGCACAGGCATGTCGCAGGCTTCAATCATACACGTAGCGTAATCCAGTGTTTTTCAACCTTTTTTGAGCCAAGGCACATTTTTTTCATTAGAAAAATCCAGAGGCACACCACTAGCAGAAAACATTTAAAAAAATGAAACTCAGCAGCCGATATTGATAGTAAAAAGTCGTTCTCGCAATTGTTGGATATAAATTCAAATCATAACCAACCGTGCATTACTAATACCGTTTCGTTGTACTTGTGCAATGACAACAAAGACCTATCCTATCCTATCCTACTATAGCTCGTCTCAAAGTAGGTGTACTGTCACGACCTGTCACATCACGATGTGACTTATTTTGAGTTTTTTGGTGTTTTCCTGTGTGTAGTGTTTCCTATTTTGGTGTTAATTGTCATGTCATGTACGGATGTACTTTGTGGACGCCGTCTGCTGTTTCACACGCTGTAAGTCTTTGCTGTCGTCCAGCATTCTGTTTTTGTTTACTTTGCTGCCAGTTCAGTTTTAGTTTTGCATAGCCATCCCTAAGCTTCAATGCCTTTTTTTATTTTTGGTTTAAGCATTAGATACCTTTTTACCTGCACGCTGCCTTCTGCATATTTTGATCACGACAACAAACCATGTTTCCAACATCTATAATTCAATTAGCTACCTGCTGCCACCTACTGATATGGAAGAGTATTACACGGTTACTCTGCCAAGCTCTAGAATGCACCGACCCTCAACAACGGCACATGTTTTGCGGATTATAATTACTGGTTTGCAAAAAATATTTTTTAACCAATTAGGTGAAATGACATCATCTCCCACGGCACACCAGACAATATCTCACGGTACACTAGTGTGCCGCGGCACAGTGGTTGGAAAACACTGACGTGATCAACTGACAAAACCCAGACTTGTCGGAACATATCGCATAAACATCTTGTCTCATCAATGTTGCTGTTTTAAACATCTAAATATCACAGATAGGAACACCTTGTTTTTATTATTCGTTACAATTGTTGAAATGATAACCTTTTCTTATGTTAAAAATCTTAAACATGAACGATATTAGACAAACATTTTTCAATAATATTTTTTTGTGCAAAATAGCAAAAGTCTTGTTTGGTTAATTTCAACGGTTTTTCCCTCGCATGATGATTTGACTCAATATTTACAGCTGAGGCCTGCACCCTCTGTTAGAAAAGTTTCTGTTGTTGTTTGTGAATAGGGGTTGATTCTATATTTCAAAGGATCCGTTTGAAATCATAATATGCACATATTTTATTTAGGGGTGTCAAATAATTGCGGTTATTGAGATTGATTATTTACAGTCATATTTGGGTTTATTAACCTCATTAATCTACAAACCCCGTTTCCATATGAGTTGGGAAATTGTGTTAGACGTAAATATAAACGGAATACAATGATTTGCAAATCCTTTTCAACCCATATTCAATTGAATGCACTACAAAGACAAGATATTTGATGTTCAAACTCATAAACTTTATTTTTTTTTTTGCAAATAATATTTAACTTAGAATTTCATGGCTGCAACACGTGCCAAAGTAGTTGGGAAAGGGCATGTTCACCACTGTGTTACATGGCCTTTCCTTTTAACAACACTCAGTAGAGGTTTGGGAACTGAAGAGACACATTTTTTAAGCTTCTCAGGTGGAATTCTTTCCCATTCTTGCTTGATGTACAGCTTAAGTTGTTCAACAGTCCGGGGGTCTCCGTTGTGGTATTTTAGGCTTCATAATGCACCACACATTTTCAATGGGAGACAGGTCTGGACTACAGGCAGGCCAGTCTAGTACCCGCACTCTTTTACTATGAAGCCACGTTGATGTAACACGTGGCTTGGCATTGTCTTGCTGAAATAAGCAGGGGCATCCATCGTAACGTTGATTGGATGGCAACATATGTTGTTCCAAATCCTGTATGTACCTTTCAGCATTAATGGCACCTTCACAGATGTGTAAGTTACCCATGTATTGGGCACTGATACACCCCCATACCATCACAGATGCTGGCTTTTCAACTTTGCGCCTATAACAATCCGGATGGTTCTTTTCCTCTTTGGTCCGGAGGACACGACGTCCACAGTTTCCAAAAACAATTTGAAATGTGGACTCGTCAGACCATAGAACACTTTTCCACTTTGTATCAGTCCATCTTAAATGAGCTCAGGCCCAGCGAAGCCGACGGCGTTTCTGGGTGTTGTTGATAAACGGTTTTCGCCTTGCATAGGAGAGTTTTAACTTGCACTTACAGATGTAGCGACCAACTGAAGTTACTGACAGTGGGTTTCTGAAGTGTTCCTGAGCCCATGTGGTGATATCCTTTACACACTGATGTCGCTTGTTGATGCAGTACAGCCTGAGGGATCGAAGGTCATAGGCTTAGCTGCTTACGTGCAATGATTTCTCCAGATTCTCTGAACCCTTTGATGATATTACGGACCGTAGATGGTGAAATCCCTAAATTCCTTGCAATAGCTGGTTGAGAAAGGTTTTTCTTAAACTGTTCAACAATTTGCTCACGCATTTGTTGACAAAGTGGTGACCCTCGCCCCATCCTTGTTTGTGAATGACTGAGCATTTCATGGAATCTACTTTTATACCCAATCATGGCACCCACCTGTTCCCAATTTGCCTGTTCACCTGTGGGATGTTCCAAATAAGTGTTTGATGAGCATTCCTCAACTTTATCAGTATTTATTGCCACCTTTACCAACTTCTGTGTCACATGTTGCTGGCATCAAATTCTAAAGGTAATGATTATTTGCACAAAAAAAATGTTTATCAGTTTGAACATCAAATATGTTGTCTTTGTCGCATATTCAATTGAATATGGGTTGAAAATGATTTGCAAATCATTGTATTCCGTTTATATTTACATCTAACACAATTTCCCAACTCATATGGATACGGGGTTTGTATTAAACTAGCTATGGAGAAATGACGTCACTTTCTCGCGTGTTTGGACACACACTTAATACTATTATAACACATGTGTGAATAATGTAGTGATATATTATATTGTATGAATAACTTTTATGGTTTAAAACATAAAAGAATGTTGCACATTAATGAACCTGAACGAGACAGCTGTGATCGACAGTCAGGAAAGCCAATAGTTCCTCCGTTTTCAAAGTTTAACACCTAAATATCGATTTATTTGGAAAAAAAATATCATAATACAATTTTTTCCAACCCGCTCAGCTCTATAAATGGTAAATGGGTTATACTTGTATAGCGCTTTTCTACCTTCAAGGTACTCAAGGCACTTTGACACTATTTCCACCATCATCATCATCGGCGGTCACTCGAAGCGAGTATGACAATCCTCCTGGTAGGGGGGTATCCCTTTATGGAGGATGCCTGTGCGTGACTTTGTTTAACATGGGGAGACTGGTGCACAGACAGTCACCACACGATCCTTGACAGATCTGGGTCACGGTCCAGTGGCAAGGAGTCCAAGACGACTGGGGACCCTTTTCTGCTGCAGCCTTCATCCGCCATCCCGGCCGTTGTGACGCTCCATAGGGTTAGCAATCATCCTCCACCTGTTCCACCGTTGAGGTCTTGGGTTTTCACCCATTCACACATACTTTCACACACTGATGGCGGGAGCTGCCATGCAAAGCGCTAACCACGACCCATCAGGAGCAAGGGTGAAGTGTCTTGCTCAAGGACACAACGGACATAACGAGGTTGGTAGTAGGTGGGGATCGAACCACGAACCCTCAGGTTGCTGGCACGGCCACTCTCCCAGCAGCACTGTCTACTTGGTGTTATTTCATCACCTTAATTTGATGATGAACATTATATTTTTGATAGGTCCGCTTTATTTATTTGATATCCTCTGAGGCAGAGGAAAACAATATTCAACATTTAAATGCCTACTGAAATGCGATTTTCTTATTTAAACGGGGATAGCAGGTCCATTCTATGTGTCATACTTGATCATTTCGCGATATTGCCATATTTTTGCTGAAAGGATTTAGTAGAGAACATCGAGGATAAAGTTCGCAACTTTTGGTCGCTGATAAAAAAAGCCTTGCCTGTACCGGAAGTAGCAGACGAGTAGCGTGACGTCACAGGTTGTGGAGCTCCTCACATCTGCACATTGTTTACAATCATGGCCACCAGCAGTGAGAGCGATTCGGACCGAGGAAGCGACGGTTTCCCCATTAATTTGAGCGAGGATGAAAGATTCGTGGATGAGGAAAGTGAGAGTGAAGGACTAGAGGGCAGTGGGAGCGATTCAGATAGGGAAGATGCTGTGAGAGGCAGGTGGGACCTGATATTCAGCTGGGAATGACTAAAACAGTAAATAAACACAAGACATATATATACTCTATTAGCCACAACACAACCAGGCTTATATTTAATATGCCACAAATTAATCCCGCATAACAAACACCTCCCCCCTCCCGTCCATATAACCCGCCAATACAACTCAAACACCTGCACGACACACTCAATCCCACAGCCCAAAGTACCGTTCACCTCCCCAAAGTTCATACAGCACATATATTTCTCCAAAGTCCCCAAAGTTACGTACGTGACATGCACATAGCGGCACGCACGTACGGGCAAGCGATCAAATGTTTGGAAGCCGCAGCTGCATGCGTACTCACGGTACCCTGTCTGCGTATCCAACTCAAAGTCCTCCTGGTAAGAGTCTCTGTTGTCCCAGTTCTCCACAGGCCAATGGTAAAGCTTGACTGTCATCTTTCGGGAATGTAAACAATGAAACAATGGCCGTGTTTGTGTTGCTGAAGTCGGCCGCAATACACCGCTTCCCACCTACAGCTTTCTTCTTTGCTGTCTCCATTGTTCATTGAACAAATTGCAAAACATTCACCAACACAGATGTCCAGAATACAGTGGAATTTTGCGATGAAAACAGACGACTTAATAGCTGGCCACCATGCTGTCCCAAAATGTCCTCTACAATGCGTGACGTCACGCGCAGACGTCATCATACCGAGACGTTTACAGCAGGATATTTCGCGCAAAATTTAAAATTGCACTTTAGTAAGCTTACCCGGCCGTATTGGCATGTGTCGTAATGTTAAGATTTCATCATTGATATATAAACTATCAGACTGCGTGGTCGGTAGTAGTGGGTTTCAGTAGGCCTTTAATACTTATTAGTCAGAAAATTGCTGTCTATTTTGATGTGTTTTAATGTTTTATTTTAGTAAATAAAACGGACTGCATCTGTTAAAATTAAAAACGGTATATTACTTCATGTTTTTGTAGCTATCATGTAATGCATTTAAATGAAAATACCTCAAGTTTTGTGCTTTCCTCAGCATTTTTTAGTGGGGATTAAATAAATAGATGAATTGATAGATCGTTATTAACTAATCACTCTTTTTTTTTTTTAATCGCTTGACGGCACTAGCTTTGTCGTTATAAAGGTAAATAATGCATTTGGGGGAAACCAACAGTTTTCAACTGCAGCCACAGGTGTTGTGGGTTATTTTTACAGATTAGACCTGTGCACAGGTCAAAGATAGATGGGGTCACAGGGGGATTAAGGGAGATCACCCACCTTTATCCACAAATAACATTCCCACGCCTAATGGTGCGGCAGAACACTGCATTGTTGACTTATACCACCACATGAAATAGTCATCATCAGGGTCAGAAGTGAAAGAACTGAAGAGGGGCTAAAAGGTTGTTTTCCACATGCAGGGAGACCATTTGTCCTCAAACAATGGTTGCCAGGCGCCATCTAGTGCAATATTGCATGCGATGCGTTGCAGCTATTTTCCATGTGCAATAATTGTCACATTTCAAATTTGAAATAGCTTCTACAATTGTATCATTACAAGGCAGATCTGTCTTTTTTAGAGGAGTTGATGGCGCACAGACACAACTGTCGGTTGATATGCACCTGATCCAATCTCACTATCGTCAAGAGGCCTGCAGGCACAGGTAGGCGGCGAGACCTGTTCAAACTGTAGAGAGAGGAACTAATTATCAACTGCAATGAGTTAGATAACAGCTTCAAGACATGCAGGAGGTGTCAGTGCAAATATGAACGTGTTTTTTTTGTTTGTTTTGTCGGTTGAATCTCCTGGAATAAACTAAATTGTATTTATTCATCACAATGCAACACACATCTTTTTGCCTTGGGGATTTTTGAAATATACTTTTTCTTCTGTTTTTTATTTTTTTAATGTTCACCCACAGGCCAAAGCATTAGGCACATAGATACAGTCTCGTGAGATCAGCGAGTTCAAAATTCTGCAGACACAAGCTAAAAAAAAGGCTCACATTTGATTGATGCCGACAGAGACGTATTTTGCAATTGTTGGTGTGGAATATTTAAAAAAAAAAATAAAGTTAAATATTTGCCTGATTATTAAAGGTAATTAACATATCACAATGATAAGCATATTACTAAATCATTACCTGCATGGCCTCAAGTAAGAATAATTAGCAATAATTAATATTTTATCATAAGCAGGCATGCAAACAACCTGATGCTTTTTTCCTCAAATCTGACTCAACCTTGTTCATTTAGTTTGGGTTTTCTTTTCAGACAAGGCAAGGCATGCATTTTCAAATTTTCCTGGACTTTTGT
Source organism: Nerophis lumbriciformis (assembly GCF_033978685.3). Taxonomy (NCBI): domain Eukaryota; kingdom Metazoa; phylum Chordata; class Actinopteri; order Syngnathiformes; family Syngnathidae; genus Nerophis; species Nerophis lumbriciformis. Next base: position 20,180,781 of record NC_084548.2, read on the forward strand.
AACCATTTTCAAAACATTATCAACATATTTTTTGATTTGTAAAATATTTGTGATCGACCTCTTGTATTTTATGTTGGTCAAACTTAAACATGTGTGTAATTGAACGGTCAGGCCTACCTCATCCCGAAAGTATTGACATCGCTTCACTCTTATCACATTTTATAATGTCATAGGCTTATTTCAAAAGGAAATTAATCAATTTTTGTCCCCAACATTCTTCACACAATACCCCATAATGACAAAGTGAATAGGTTTTCTAAAAACATGGATTGATGATAAAAAAGGAATAGATTTTGATCTGGATGGATATGAACTAAACTACATCAACAGAAACAACAAAAATGGAGGAGGAGTAGCTGTGTACGTGATGAAGAACCTGAACTACAAAGTGGTAAAAAACATGTCATTTGCTATAGATAATATTTTAGAATGTATAACAATTGAAATATGTCAGGAAAAAAGCAAAAACATATTCATCAGTTGTATATATAGATCACCTAAGTCAAGTATAGAAACATTTGAAGAATGGATCAAGGCTACTTACATGGACAATGGGCAAAGAATAATTTTCCTATGTGGTGACTTTAATATTGACTTATTGAACCCTAACAAGCAAAAGTCTATTGATGACTTCATTGATACAATGTACAGCATCAGTTTATATCCTAAAATCACAAAGCCAAGCAGAATTACAGGACACTGTGCCACGCTTATTGATAATATTTTTACCAATGATTTTGATAATAACACTACAAGTGGTCTACTTATAACCGATGTTAGTGATCATCTGCCAGTTTTTATAATATATGATGGAAACTACAAGAAGAATATGGAAGACAAAAGGACATTTCGAAGACTGTGCACAGAGAAGAGGATGATTGCTTTCAAAATTGAGCTACAAAAGCAAGATTGGGACAATGTGTACAATGAAAATGAGGTTGATGAAGCATATGAACATTTCTTAAACAAGTTCATAATACTTTATAACAAACATTGTCCATGGATACAACTCAGTAATAAGCAGAGAAAGAATAATCAACCATGGATGACAAAAGGATTAAAAAATGCTTGTAAGAAGAAGAATACACTATATAGGAAATTTATAGCACAAAGAACTACAGAGGCAGAAATTAAGTACAAAAAGTATAAAAACAAGTTAACATACATACTACGATTATGTAGAAAAGAATATTACAGTGAATTATTGGACAAGAACAAAACTAATATGAGAGCAACATGGGGCATCCTCAATAGCATTATTAAAAATGGCACTAAGAGGGACTACCCTCAATACTTCTTAGACGGAAATAAAAAAAATGACAACATAAAGGAAGTAGTTGAAAGCTTCAATAATTATTTTGTAAATATTGGACCAAAATTGGAAGAAAGGATTCCAGACCCAGTTTCAATTGAGGACTATAATGATACCATAGAGCGAAATCCCAACTCCATGTTCCTCAGTAATGTGACACAGGAGGAAATAGTTACAATCGTGAAAAAATGTAAATCCAAGACTTCAACTGATTGTAATGAAATTGATATGGAAACGATAAAAAAGGTTATTGAAGAGATTTCAGGACCATTAATGTATATTAGTAACCTATCATTTCAAACAGGTACATTTCCAAACAAAATGAAAATAGCTAAAGTTGCACCAATTTACAAGACTGGCGACAAACATCAATTTACAAACTATAGACCTGTTTCCTTACTTCCACAATTTTCTAAAATCATTGAAAAACTGTTCAATAACAGATTAGAGAGTTTCATAAATAAAAATAGAATACTCGAAGAAAATCAATATGGATACAGAGCTAATGTTTCAACTTCGATGGCTTTAATTGAAATTACAGAAGAAATTACCAATGCTATAGATAATAAAAAATGTGCGGCAGCAGTTTTTATGGATCTAACTAAAGCATTTGACACAATTAATCACAATATTTTAATCAAAAAACTAGAACGATATGGCATCAGAGGGTTAGTCTTAAACTGGATAAGAAGTTATCTAATGAACAGGAAACAATACGTGAAGGTAGGCGAACACACGTCTACAACGCTAAATATATCCTGTGGTGTACCTCAGGGATCAATACTAGGACCTAAATTATTCAATCTATATATAAATGACATTTGTAAAGTTACAAAAGATTTAAAGTTAGTATTATTTGCGGATGATACAACAGCGTTTTGTTCAGGAGAGAATACACAGAAGATACTACAAATAATAACAGAAGAAATTAACAAATTAAAAAGATGGTTTGACAAAAACAGACTATCGTTGAATCTCAGTAAAACTAAAATAATGCTATTTGGTAACAGTAGAAGAGAAAGTCAAACACAAATACAAATAGACGGAATAGAAATTGAAAGAGTAAATGAAACCAAATTTCTAGGTATAATGATTGATGATAAATTGAACTGGAAATCTCACGTAAAAAATATACAACATAAAGTAGCAAGAAACACGTCAATAATGAATAAAGCAAAACATGTTCTAGACAAAAAATCACTTCATATTCTCTACTGCTCACTAGTGTTACCATATCTGAGTTATTGTGCAGAAATATGGGGAAATAATTACAAAAGTACACTTCATTCATTAACGGTGTTACAAAAAAGATCAGTTAGAATAATACATAATGTTGGATATAGAGAACACACAAATCCTTTATTTATTGAATCAAAGATTCTGAAATTCTACGACATAGTGAATTTGCAAACAGCTAAAATTATACACAAAGCAAACTATAACCTGCTACCCAAGAATATACAACAATTCTTCTCAAAAAAAGAGGAGAAATATAATCTTAGAGAGAAATGTAATTTAAAACATTTGTATGCACGTACAACACTTAAGACCTTCAGTATATCAGTATGTGGAATTAAATTATGGAATGGATTAAGCAAAGCAATCAAACAATGTACTAATATGATCCACTTCAAGAAACTCTTCAAACTTAAAGTGTTTACAAAGTACAAAGAAGAAGAACCATGATAAACATTCTGAATTTATTTAACTCATCCATTCTTTCATTCTTTCACTCACAAAATAATCTTACTTATCTCAACATATGAAATGTAACTTACTTCACCAATTATTATTTATTTACTTATTTTATTGTGATTACTTATGGAGTATATTGTGAATAAATTGAGAACAGGAAGTGAACAAAAGTTTTAGCAACTGTCATGTAAAAGAAAAGGGGTAGGATTAAATAAGCTTTGCTTCTTCCTACTCCTTTTCGAACATGTTGAAAAGAGAAACTGGAGATTGTGATGTATCATGTTGTATACTTGCATGTTCGAAATAAACTCAAACTCAAACTCAAACTCAAACTCAAAAAAATGTTGCGAATTTATAAAAAATGTAAATAAATCATTGTCCGTTTAGTTTACACTCAATTGTCGGGCCTTGACATGCTAGGTAATTAGGGCTAAAATGCTGACGCATTATCCCAAACAGATTGCAATCTTAAGTCTGAAAACCGACTCATAACAGACTAATCCTCTTGATGGAAACAGAATCCCACCCGTGTCAAAACGGCCCACTGCCCCCAGGTGCTACGGCCACACAAAGCCCGGCTTGTCTCCTTTTATTACAAATGTTGAATTGAAAGGACCCTATTGGGCACACGGCCTAGTGTGGTTTGCCTAATTAGAAGGTCTGATTTCTCCTAAATATCTACAGTGATGACAATTAGGCAAAGGAAGGTTGTTGTCGCAGCTTGCATGTGAAAGTGTTAATGCGGGGTCACTCTGGATTGGGAATGATTTTCAGTTAAAACAAGAGGTCATAGGTCAGAATGGATGCATAGCATGGACCACTATGAAGCTGCAGAACAACCAACTCAACACACATATCAACACTCTATACAAGCTGCACACTGACTACTCTAAAGCAGTGTTTTTCAACCTTTTCTGAGGCAAGGCACATTTTTTTTCATTGGAAAACTGTCGAGGCACACCAGCAGCAGAAAACATTAAAAAATGAAACTCAGCAGCCGATATTGACAATAAAAAGTTGTTCTCGCAATTGTTGGATATGAATTCAAACCATAACCATGCATCATTATTGCTCTTGTCTCAAAGTAGGTGTACTGTCCCGACCTGTCACATCACGCCGTGACTTATTTTGAAGGTTTTTGGTGTTTTCCTGTGTGTAGTGTTTTAGTTCTTGTCTTGCGCTCCTATTTTGGTGTTGATAGTCATGTCATGTATGGGTGTACTTTGTGGACGCCATCTGCTGCTCCACACGCTGTAAGTCTTTACTGTCGTCCAGCATTCTGTTTTTGTTTACTTTCACTATGTAAAGCGCTTTGAGTCGCCAGAGAAAAAGCACTATATAAATATAATTCACTTCACTTCACTTCACTTTGCAGCCAGTTCAGTTTTAGCTTCGTTTAGCATAGCCATCCCTAAGCTTCAACGTCTTTTCTTAGCAGCACTCGCCTTTTGTTTATTTTTGGTTTAAGTGTTATATACCTTTTTACCTGCACGCTGCCTCCCGAATATTTTTTCACGACAAACCATGTTCCCGACATCTACAAAGCAATTAGCTACATGCTGCCATCTACTGATATGCCGAGCTCTAGACAGCACAGACACTCAACAACGGCACATTTGCGGATTATAATTACTGGTTTGCAAAAAATATTTTTAACCCAATTAGGTAAAATTACATAATCTCCCACGGCACACCAGACATTATCTCACGGTACACTAGTGTGACACTGCTCTAAAGTATATCCAAGTTTCATTTGTCCCTTGAGAATATATACTGTAATAGCTGTGGCTGCTAAAATGTGAGGGGTGCACAGTACTCACTTTTGGGGAAAAACTATATACCGTATTTTCCGGAGTATAAGTCGCACCGGAGTATAAATCGCACCTGCCGAAAATTCATAATAAAGAAGGAAAAAAACATATATAAGTCGCACTGGAGTGTAAGTCGCATTTTTTGGGGAAATTTGTTTGATAAAATCCAACACCAAGAATAGACATTTGAAAGGCAATTTAAAACAAATAAAGAATAGTGAACAACAGGCTGAATAAGTGTACGTTATATGAGGCATAAATAACCAACTGAGAACGTGCCTGGTATGTTAACGTAACATATAATAGTAAGAGTCATTCAAATAACTATAACATATAGAACATGCTATACGTTTACCAAACAATCTGTCACTCCTAATCGCTAAATCCCATGAAATCTTATACGTCTAGTCTCTTACGTGAATGAGCTAAATAATATTATTTGATATTTTACGGTAATGTGTTAATAATTTCACACATAAGTCGCTCCTGAGTATGAAACTATGAAAAAAACTGCGACTTATAGTCCGAAAAATACGGTACTTAGAATGGAAAATAAATCATTGTATTGATTTCCTGTAAACAACAAAAAACTATTCGTGATGAATCAACACACGTTGCCGCAATTAGGGCGCATTAGGCATCCGTTAATTGCAGTTTAGCAGTTGATAATGAGATCAGGACTTGATAGGTTATCTCAGTATCTTTTAGTGTCGGCGACATTATGGCAGCAAGGAGGGGCGCCGTAATCACATTGTTCTCACTGATAGCTGTAAACAAAGGCTCAGGGATTCTCAAAAGGGTGGGTTAGGACTCAAAAGTGGGTCCGGACAGCTATAGTCAAAGATTTAATTAGGGAACATTTCTTATAATGTCTGACAGTATTGCGATAGGCATGTTCATCCTAGTTACTTTACAGTAAATTATTGAAGGTAAAGATTCAATTAAAATATAACATTTTGCAGTTTTATTTAATGAAATTCTGAGATATGTCATTTGATTTGTTAATTGTGCTTTAATTTTTTCTTATTTCCTTCATAATGTGCTCGGAAATACATTTTGCATGTGAAATAACAGTATATGTATAGTGTTAATGTGTAAAAATATGTTTGTTTTTTGTAACCTTTATGGACAGAATTTCTAGGCGCAGTCAAGGCATTGAGGGTATCTGGTTTGGTGGCTGCAGGATTAGGTCTCTGCTTTTTGCAGATGATGTGGTCCTGATGGCTTCATCTGGCCAAGATCTTCAGCTCTCACTGGATCGGTTCGCAGCCGAGTGTGAAGCAACTGGGATGGGAATCAGCACCTCCAAGTCCGAGTCCATGGTTCTCGCCCGGAAGGGAGGAGTTCAAAAACCTCGGAGTCTTGTTCACAGGTGAGGGAAGAGTGGATCGTGAGATCGACAGGCGGATCGGTGCGGCGTCTTCAGTAATGCGGACGCTGTATCGATCCGTTGTGGTGAAGAAGGAGCTGAGCCGGAAGGGAAAGCTCTCGATTTACCGGTCGATCTACGTTCCCATCCTCACCTATGGTCATGAGCTTTGGGTTATGACTGAAAGGACAAGATCACGGGTACAAGCGGCCGAAATGAGTTTCCTCCACCGAGTGGCGGGGCTCTCCCTTAGAGATAGGGTGAGAAGCTCTGTCATCCGGGAGGAGCTCAAAGTAAAGCCGCTGCTCCTCCACATCGAGAGGAGCCAGATGAGGTGGTTCGGGCATCTGGTCAGGATGCCACCCGAATGCCTCCCTAGGGAGGTGTTCACGGGGAAGACCCAGGGCACGTTGGGAAGACTATCTCTCCCGGCTGGTCTGGGAATGCCTCGGGCTCCCCCGGGAGGAGCTGGACGAAGTGGCTGGGGAGAGGGAAGTCTGGGCTTCCCTGCTTAAGCTGCTTCCCCCGCGACCCGACCTCGGATAAGCGGAAGAAGAAGGATGGATGGATGTTTGTTTTTTTCCCCCCAAAAAAGTGTTTGATTTGATTTGAAGTGGTTTATGACTTGCTGTAATAACTTTAGGAAAATGTGGGTCCCACGTTGAGACCAGCTAAGAACTGCAGTTCTTGGTCAATGGAGCACAATGCTTGAGCCGTACAAACAATGCAACCGCTTGGCAACAAGTTGCAGGGCGTGACCAGGACGAACAATTATAAACAAATTACAATTCTATTGATCTTTGTGGTTTAAACCTTCTATATCAGCAGTCCCTAGCCACTGAACTATGGAAAACATTCAGAAGCAATTAAAGTAAATACTCGCTCCAAATGTCAACAAAACCGAATGTGTGCCAATTTCCAAGAAACCATATCCACCAGCATTTAACATCAAATGCAACAACGAGAAAATAAAACAAGGGGATCAATTCAAATACCTTGGTGTCTCAATAACATCGGATGCTACATCAGGGGTAGGGAACCTATGGCTCTAGAGCCAGAATGTGGCTCTTCTGATGACTGCATCTGGCTCTCAGATCAATCTTAGCTGATATTGCTTAACACGATAAGTAATGAATAATTCCGCTGGTAATCACAGTGTTAAAAATAACGTTCAAAATATAAAACATTCTCATGCATTTTAATCCATTCATCCGTTTTGAAGTATTGAATTGGATTTGATCATATGTCCATATTTAGTAGGAAAGCCACACAACTCTCTGTACATGAGGCCCCACATCATCGATGTCTGCAAACAGGCCTTATAATCCATTTTGATAAGCCACCTATTTTAGGTTAAGTTTTACTTGTATGCATGTACATTATGGAAATAAGGGTGAATTTTTTTATAGAAAATTAATATACAGTACAAAGATGTTTATTTTACTCTGTCTTCACATTGGAGTCAAAGTTTCTCTGCAAAATGAAACTTAGTTAATAAGCTTTCTCTCTAGGGCACTGGTTCTCAAATGGGGGTACGCGTACCCCTGGGGGTACTTGAAGGTATGCCAAGGGGTACATGAGATATATTTTTTTAAATATTCTAAAAATAGCAACTATTCAAAAATCCTTTATAAATATATTTATTGAATAATACTTCAACAAAATATGAATGTAAGTTAATAAACTGAACATCAAATCAAGTAGGCTATTCCAATCATTACCATAAACCCAAAGTTTCCCCCATGCCATGATGGTTTGACCCTACCTGGCGGTGCCACACGGCACCAACTGTCAATCAACTATCGATGTAGAAAACAATGGAGGCTTGGTTAAAGCGTAGCATTAATGCGGCTGAAAACAAGGAGGAACATGTGCCAAAGAAGGCCAAACCAGAGCCGGCAAAATTCAGACAGTATTCCGAAGAATATGTGTTGACGGGATTTACGGCTTCGAGTTGTAACCCCCCCAAGGCATTGTGTTTTTTCTGTGGAGAAGCGGCATCTCCGGACAAAACCCGCTTGCCATGTCGGTAAGCCACCCGATTTTTTTAAGAGGAGACTAAATGCAACAATGCAATATTCAGTGTTGACAGCTATATTTTTTGTGGACATGTTCCATAAATATTGATGTTAAAGATTTCTTTTTTTGTGAAGAAATGTTTAGAATTAAGTTCATGAATCCAGATGGATCTCTATTACAATCCCCAAAGAGGGCACTTTAAGTTGATGATTACTTCTATGTGTAGAAATCTTTATTTAATTGAATCACTTGTTTATTTTTCAACAAGTTTTTAGTTATTTTTATATCATTTTTTCCAAATAGTTCAAGAAAGACCACCACAAATGAGCAATATTTTGCACTGTTATACAATTTAATAAATCAGAAACTGATGACATAGTACTGTATTTTAATTCTTTATCTCTTTTTTTCAACCAAAAATGCTTTGCTCTGATTAGGGGGTACTTGAGTTAAAAAAAATGTTCACAGGGGGTACATCACTGAAAAAAGGTTGAGAACCACTGCTCTAGGGATGCTAATGAAGTGTTCGTTGTGTTTTGTCATCCATCCATCCATCCATTTTCTACCGCTTATTCCCTTCGGGGTCGCAGGGGCGCTGGAGCCTATCTCAGCTACAATCGGGCGGAAGGCGGGGTACACCCTGGACAAGTCGCCACCTCATCGCAGGGCCAACACAGATAGACAAACAACATTCACACTCACATTCACACACTAGGGCCAATTTGGTGTTGCCAATCAACCTATCCCCAGGTGCATGTCTTTGGAGGTGGGAGGAAGCCGGAGTACCCGGAGGGAACCCACGCAGTCTCGGGGAGGACATGCAAACTCCACACAGAAAGATCCCGAGCCCGGGATTGAACCCAAGACTACTCAGGACCTTCGTATTGTGAGGCAGATGCACTAACCCTTCTGCCACCGTGCTGCCCTGTGTTTTGTCATTTCGGATTTAATTTAAAAGACACTTTTCACGATGGCATTGAAGATGTTGTTTTGCTATTCCCGTGTAAGACTAGATGTGAGGTGACAACAACAAAGAATGGACCTTCAAAACCCACTGCCTTTCACCCACACATCAAACAACAATGTCATAATCTTTTAATATTTTAATATAATGTCCGTGTCTGATTGCTAAAGAGTCACGAGTCTCACTTGTTACACCTCTGCCCTCGACTCCCAGTCTGAGTTCATGTGTGTCTGACAGATGATACAATAAAGATTAGAATGCAGTATTGCACCGTGACAGAACACCCGTGAGGTTTCAGCTGACTGACACACACCTCGCATGACTCTCATGTCTGCTGAGGCTTTTTCGTGTATTAAAGGGGCCCTATGCAAAACCAACTTTTCTAACCTGATGGTACCTGCTTATGTGTGTTTGGGATCTGCATAAAAGTCCTGAAAATTTGCAATCAAACCGTGGAGACACTGCGGAAATATTTATGAAACAATCTTGCTTTTCTTCAAACAGTCCATTTGGAATATGCCCCAGACAACGTTCCCTCTAAGGTGCGCGCCTGCGCAATTGCGCACCGCTCACGCGTCCTGTGCGCACAGCAAATGAATGCCGCGCAGGAAATCAAAAATCCCATCTGAACTTTAAACAAAATAAACACACTACAATTTATTCTGTATGATTTTGCAATGCAACTCTGTGAGTGACAGGTGACAACAAGAGTGGCCCCAATGAATAAAACAATCTTTGTCAACACAGTTCAATTATCGTCTGTCGAGACACTTTACGGACAGGAATTCCATCAATCACTTTATTGAGCAAAACTGTTTGTAACCACACCAAAAATATGAGTAAAAAAACTTTTATCTATAAAAACTGGTAATTTTCAGCCATACAAACCAGGCTTAAACCAACGTTATCATCCGTCATATCAACAGAAGCCGCCCGCTCTGTCTCACCTGCACCAACACACGCACTCATGGCTTCTTAGCCAGTGTTGCGTTTATGGCCACACAAAAAGTCGGACAACCCCAACGCCACACAATGTGTAAATGCCAGGTTGTAACACTCTGACTCCTCAATCAGATGTGTGCTTATTTTCCTGCCATTTATTAAGAATGTTAATCTAAGGATATTATTCATGAAATATTGTCACTAGAGTTCATAAATACTAATAAAAAGATGTATTTTACAGACAGAAAGTTACAGGAACTAAATGTAATCTCTGAAAGGGGTAACATTTCTTTTAAAGGCAGGACCCGCAGCCAGACATACAATACTAGCACATAAAAAACATGTTTTTTTGTTATTGTCATTGTAAGAGGGCAAAATCACTTATATCAGAAAATTATTTGAATAAAACATTTAAATTGTTGTGATGTCAGGTTTGGGACAGGTGTGCTGCTGGTGTAGCCACAGTGTGCACGTCTGATGTTGCTCACATGTGCTCCACTGAATGCTCAGGGAGTTTGTGCGTTTGCTCACACACATGAAAAATTAGAGGGAACATTGGCCCCAGATGTGGCGTTTTCCCAGGTGTGACGTCAGCGGATTTTCCATATATGGGAGAAATGTACCCGAACTTCTTTGCGCGTGTCAGCCATCTTTAATTTATGTAGGAGCGGTTGTAGTCCACAACATGTCCACGATGAAACCCAGTGAATGAAAATGCTCTGTTGTTGGTTGTTTTAACCAAGTCGCTACACAAACTTTTAGCTTCATCTGAAGTAAGAAGTGTCGTATTTTGTTTAACTTTTATGATCTGACGCATTGTGACTTCAACTGCGAAAAATTTGCTCCGGGTGTTAGTGTGTGCAAGCAAGAGTCCTGCTTCACCAACCACAGACCTTCACAAAATGATGGATTTTACAAAAAAACTGCTTTTGATGGCCGGCTCGGTGCCTATTGTTGATTGCAATGGAGGAGACAATAAACGGTAAGTAATAACAGTAGGTTAGAAATGTGTAAATTATACTTTAGCCCAGGGGTGTCAAACTCAAATACAGAGTGGGCCAAAATTTAAAACTGAACAAAGCCGCGGGCCAAGGTTGAACAAATTAACCTTTTAATAGGGACCCAAACAAGTTTTACATTGAATATTGAACAAGCAAGGCTTATATAACTTTATAGTGACATGCAAAATCGAGTTTCAAATAATAATAATAATAATTAAAAAATATCAATGGCATATCACATACAATTTAAATAAAAATGTAATCCCTCTTTTCTATTTGCAGCCTTCTGAGGTAAATATCAACATTATATTTTTCCACAGGCTAATAAATTTGAAAATATAATAATGAATAAACCAACCATTCAGGACTTTAAACTGCTCAGTTTGCAACACACTGATCTAATCTGTTGTGCTCAAGCCAGATACCTGGATGCATCTTGGATGCTAGTTCATTAATGTCGGGGCTCAGGCTTTGAGCTGAGGCAACCTTCATTATCGAGCGAAGGTGTTCATCAGTCATTATATCTCGTAATCCACCCGGACCACAGTCTTGGGGGCGTGCCTTAAAGGTACTGCTTTTAACAAACTCTACGAGCTGTCGTCACGTCCGCTTTTCATCCATTCTAACAACGTGCCGGCCCAGTCACAAGATATGTGCGGCTTCTGTACGCACACACATGTGAATGCAACGCATACTTGATCAACAGCGGTACAGGTTACACTGAGAGTGGCCGTATAAACAACTTTAACACTGTTAGAAATATACGCCACACTGTGAATCCACACCAAACAAGAATGACAAACACATTTTGGGAGAACACCCGCACATAACACAACATAAACACAACAGAACAAACACCCAGAACCCTTTGCAGCACTAACTCTTCCAGGACGCTACAAAATACACCCCCGCTACCACCAACCCCGCCCCCACACACACACACACACACACACACACCTTGTAGCGTCCCGGAAGAGTTAGTGCTGCAAAGGGTTCTGGGTATTTGTTCTGTTGTATTTATGTTGTGTTACGGTGCGGATGTTCTCCCGAAATGTGTTTGTCATTCTTGTTTCGTGTGGGTTCACAGTGTGGCGTATATTTCAAACAGTGTTAAAGTTGTTTATACGGCCACCCTCAGTGTAACCTGTATCGCTGTTGATCAAGTATGCATTGCATTCACTTGTGTGTGTGTGCAGAAGCCGCACATATTATGTGACTGGACCAGCACTCGTTGGACTGGATGAAAAGCGGACGTGACGATTTTCGGGAGGGGCACTGAAATTTGGGAGTCTCCCGGGAGGGTTGGCAAGTATGAAAATTTGATACTGCGGCTGTATATAATCGGCGGGCCAGCTCTAGTGTTAATTTGATATCGCCTCAAGGGCCAAGTGAAATTACACGGCGGGCCAATTTTGGCCAACGGGCCAGAGTTTGACACCCATACTTTAGCCCGATTTGTTGTGTAGCTAGCTTTGCCTTCTAATGTAAGACAACAGCGTCACCATCCTGCGCAAAATAAAGAATGATTTTCCTAAAAACTACTTTTGATTGGATCATTGCCTGGTGTTTTTGGCAATGGACCAGTTAGTAATATAATCCGTATGTTAGCGAAGTAGTTTATAGTCTTGAGCCTGTATTGTTCACAGGGGATAAAGCAGTAGTGTAGTGGACCTTTTAACATGATGTAGAATAGAAAAACATGTTATTATCAATATACGTCCAGGATCTAGCATTGGAGAGATAGAGACTCTGTAGAAGTTTAACCTTAGTGTATAGTTACAGACCTGGCTGATTCCCTCCACTCCGCCGGCTGCACTGTGAGCTCGCTGGTCGAGCTATATCTCCTGGGATGTTGTGTTGTGGTGAAAATCACTCAAAACAGATGGCTGGTGGCGGTCACCAATAGTGCAAAATAAAAGCAAGAAACCTAAAAAAGAAAAACTACAAAACATGGCTGCCAGGGTGGAGATGAAAGTTTCACTCTGTGTAAAGGGGCGTGGTGAGGAGGGGTTCATTTGTATCTAACAACTTCGCCTCTCAAAACAGCTTGTTTTGAAAGGGAGACAAAAAGTGGCTTCAAGATAGGTCTGTGAAACCAAATCTATGCAAAATGTTCATGACATGATATGTAGACCACAAGAAAGTGTTTAAAATGTAGGGAGTAAATCACAATATGACCTCCAGCACACATGCTGTACAAGTTTAGCCCTTTCCAGAGTGGTGGCCTATTTAAAGTTGTGAAACATTATACGCTTCTGTTAGAGATGGCTAAGTGCATGATGTGTATTACATGATCAGAAGCATCGTTCTATATTTATCAAATCATGAGGCTTGTTGTGACGCATGCAAATAAAGAACACCAGCCTCAGGAAATACAACATGGTGCTGTCCACCCTGCAGACCTGTGGACCTTCAGAACCTCCTGTAGGATCCCTGCAGGGCAGGTAGGAACCTTACACATACTAAACACTCATTTTATTATGTCTCTTTTGTTGCATTGTTATCTTTGAGCCATTGTTAGAGATACCCTAAAAGTTGCTGCAAAACAGGACCGGATTATATCAACAAAGTGAAAAACGTTTACCTCAATCAAGAAGGCTTTGTTTTTGCTGTTAAGTTATTTAGCTAAAACTACATCAACTTCTTTGAGTAAGGGTCTATCTTTGATTATACAATTTAGTTATACATAGATAGTCTAAACGCTAACATGCTATTATTTTAGTTCCTTTCAAGTGCTTGTGTCCTGTCATTCACATCTCTTTTCAGGTCGTGTTGATTCGTCTATGTTGAAATGGAGGATTTTGAGTTCAGCGTGGAGATCTGCGACCGTGACTGGCAATGCTTTTATGAGGAGTGCGAGGAGTGTTGCCTGCGTCCTCCGTTGCTGGCGACAGCAGACGACTCTGGGCTGAGTGACGGTGATGACAAACAGTATGCGCTTGTTGAAACAACACAGACAATCGAACAGAAGGGAAGCTTCCAAGAGTTGGATTACTCCCTAAACAGCACAGCCAACTACACCTATAATAACTTTTCTGTAAAGACTGGTCTCGGTCAACAAACCATCAGTGGAATGGAGAGTATCCTGTCAGGCAGTGAGGAAGATATTCACCTGCAGTCGGTCAATATGTTCTTTGAAGGCTTAAGAGAAAGCAAAGTGTCAAATCCAGAGGAGGTCAATCTATGCCGTAATGGACTAGAAGCCTGCTGCGATCAGCCAGCCAGGGGTAATACAATAGTTGGCAAAGGGAACGACATCAGTGAAATAAACACAGTAAAAAAAGCTCGGCCTGGCTCAGAGCTCAAGACTGACAAAACATTTGTCAGAGGATACATTGAGAGCAGAACCAATGAATCACCTCCTCATCTGCCTTGTGACCTATCTGATGGCAGTGTGTGCTCGGAAGATAAAGAGGCAGAAATGTGCCCATCTTATCATCACAGAAGGAAGGATCACACGGAAGACTCTCCTGGGTCAAATTCTCCTTTGATTTCTGTTAAAAAGAAGCGAAAGCGGAAAAGACGACTCAGTGTGGTGTCAGCCCAGAGTGGATATGACAGACAGACAAATGAGGAGCAAGATCTGACTTCATGTCCTAGCAGTACTAGGTTTGTATCTCAAACTGAAGAACAAAAGATGGACTTGTTGGTCACAAAAGATCTTAACAAGGTCATTCTTCCAAGCAGGAGAGATGAACATAAAGATGATTTACTGAGTGAAAAGTATGCTAATGATGTGTGTTTTATTCCTCTATGTTGTGACGCTAAATTAAATCTCGAAGGCAGCAGATCAGAAGTCAAGTCGGCTACCGAGATAGCAGACTGGGATTGTGATGATGGTGGTGCTGTGGAAGGTCGCCAGGGTGACAAACTATCCTTTGCTAAGTCTGTTCTGGCTGTTGAGGCTCTACATTCTGTCAGAGACATGCACACAGGGTGTCAAAGAGACACTGAGGCCCAGCAACAGATGGAGATGGAGGGTCACAACCTGGACCAAAATAAATACAATTCTGAAAAGGCTGATCTTTCATTCATGTCTGATACGCAAAACCTAACCTTTACCAACAAAGATCACCGGAGGTGTAAAAACAAAGAGTACCCAATGAATGAATTAACGTCTGACTTTGTGGATTTATTACGTCATAAAAACTGTCGGACAGAAAGACTTTCCAGTGAAGTTATTAAAGAAACAGAACATCATGGGAGTTGTGACGACGAAAGTCCCAATTTGTCCGATGGTCTTCCAAGTACCAATGAGAGAAAAACAAATGCAGACTCGTCAATGTTTAAAAACCCACCTCCATCATCTTGCTGTGCAAGAGACAAAACTAATGCAGTGTCTCCCTATGAATTAAACATTGCTTGCTCTTCTTCATCTCCCTGTCCAAATGACACCAAAGATAGAAGTGGTAAAACATCCCCAACCATGGCCTCACACCACGAAGCAGATCATGACACAGGATTATTATCAACCGATTTAAAGGTAGACAATGAAAGCACCATCCCAACATCAAGACATGAACATCCTGTTTTTGTAATGTCTTCTTTTTGGAGTGAAATGGAGAAGCTGACAATAAATGACATCCTGGGTTTGAGAAAGAAGAATGAGGAAACAAGCGATTCTGGCTTTCCCTCTGAGCCTGCTGAGTCCAATCCACTGCAAACTGGGGAAGACACATTTAAATATCGTAAAGCAGTTGAGTCAAATCCTGTTTCCAAGTCATCAAAGTGTGTACTGCTATGGGAGAGTGAACCCCCGCCAATGTGTGACGTTCTTCCCGAGACGACGAAGGTGAAGTCCCTGGCTGGTTCACTTGGACATGGAAGCCTTCCAAAGGGGCTTCGGACAATTTTGAAAAATGTAAGCGTGCCTAATCTGCAAGCTCTGGATTCAGAGTCATGCAGCAAAACATGGGGAGGCCAAAGTTTACAAACCTTAGAAGAAAGAGCGTTGGAGTATTTAAGCGATGGAGATACACAAACTTCATCTTCATCAACACACAGCTACAGTTTCTCCCTCACAGATATATTCCAGTACTTCTTTGGAAGAAATCAAGACGTTTCAAGCCAATCAGCTACAGATGACACCATAGACGTCACCATGCATGGAAATTCTGTCCCTGAAACTTACCATCATTTCTTCTCCCAGTTCGATACGGATACCTTTTTCTATCCCTTTGTCACAGAACAAGAGCACAAAAAGTCATTTCCAGTTAAAAAGATACACTTTCCTGAAGCCTACGAATACTTTTTTGCATCCTCGTCTTCTTCGGATGATTCCTCAGAAGACGAGGATGATGAAAGCCGTGGTCCAGTCAGAGTTGTGAGCAGGTTCAGCCAAAAATCAGGTGGCACTCATTCCTTAATTGACATTTATGAGAACTTCTTCTCTGATGGCGACATGCGAGACAGTTTCTTTTGGAAAATGACATTCTCTTTTAGGAACGTTCACCTCAGTGGACGTGCAATCCAGAACAAGAGGTCAAGCCCTTTGTCTCTTGTACCCATGAAGCAAAATGTTCAATCCCTTGCGAAGACAACACCTCCTCTCAGACTTTTAGGGCACATGGACGGTCCTGATCCACTTGTCCTTCAAAGGGAAGACACGATCTCTAGATGGATATCACCACAACCACTCGGATATGAAGACTTGCAAAGAGCTGTTCCAAATCCAAGTAAGATCATATAAAGTCACATAAACAGAGGTGGACTCGGAAGCTCTGAAAAGGCATTTTGCTTCATTTAACCCTTAGTAATGAACCTATTTTGTAACATAAGTGGGTGTTCAGCTAGCCACATCTCATGTTGCTTCTTCCCACGGGCAAGATTGTTATTATAGTGCTTAAACAAGCTTCCAAAAATAACAACCAGTAACATAAACTACCGTATTTTTCGGACTATAAGTCGCAGTTTTTTCATAGTTTGGCGACTTATATATGTTTTTTTTCTTTTTTATTATGCATTTTCAGCAGGTGCGACTTATACTCCGGTGCGACTTATACTACGAAAAATACCGTAATTGGTTTAACAGATTTGTCATGCTGTGTCATTAATTACAACAGTTGAAGTTCAAATAAAAATAACATTAGCATGCGCTGTTGTAGCGACTCACCTCTGGATGCTGAATCATTATAGTCAAACTCCACAGTCTCTACTTTGCTGCAGATGTCTGTTTTCTTGTTGCCGTCATTCTCCTACATTTTTGTTTTTGTGTTAACATCAACATTTTGTTGTTCCTAATTTGTTGTTTAAAGATGGTATCTATATGTTACCTATTGTAAACCAGAACTAAGTTGATGGTATGTATTTATATAAGATTACAGGAAGTGTTTTTCGAGTAAGGTGTATTAGAGTCTAGAGCCATGTCCAGGCGAGAACAATTTTAGGTAAAGTATTGTATAGATTCTGTCACGGTCGAGATGTGACAGCAAGGTGAGGTGAACCCAATTACAAGTATGAAATGAGAATGAAAAGTAACACGTGATAAGTAACAGGAATGTACAAAATGCAAAAACAGGAAAAAGCTGGGAGCATATAAATAATGACTAGCTTGGAGTAGGACTCCTCACAAACAGGTTCTGATGACCGCACAAAGACTATACGGCCAACTGAGAACTTGTGGTTCGTTCCATTTGTCCTGGGAAGTCGGAATTTTTAGGTTACTTTTCGGAAGTTTCAACTGGTCGGATTTCCTACACGAAAAGTCAGAGAGTCTTCAGCACCCTGAAGTGGCTTTCAAAGATGACCACCAGTGGTTGTGTAGAATAATAGAAGTTTCTGTAATACCCCTTAGTAGCACTTCTGACTAGTGTTTATCTCACTAAATCAGTCATATACCATGTAATGTTGGAAGTTTATATATGGTAATGTTACTGTAGTATAATAAAAAAAAAATGTTTGGTGTTTTATGCGTTCTACATCGCTAGCAATAGCATCTGTGTTTCCTTTTCAAGTGCAAGAATAGCTTTTGTGGATGTGGCTATGTTGATTTCCACCTTCGTAACTGGAAGGCTGACGTCATTCCCAGCTCTGAATTCCAACTTCCGTGGTAGGTGGAACCAGGCCCGGCCCTAACCAATCTGGCGCCCTAGGCAAGATTTTAGGTGGCGCCCCCCCCCCCCCCCCCACATCGGCAGTGAAGTGTATATACTCACAAGAAACCGAATAGCTTTGTCTTTGACCTTTTTTTTTACTTAAAGAAAGCAAATTAACAATCAGAATAGTTAACAAGATAAAAAAAAATATGAATAAATAAATGAATACAAAAAATAAAAAATGAATACATGAAATACAATATTTTTTACATACATAAACACAAAATAAAACGTGTCAACAAGTTGCATAAAATAAATTAAAAATACAATATAAATAAGGCACTGCACAAAACAACATATCAAACCAGTGTGACTTCAACAACTATATTACAAAAAAAGGGGATCCTACAGAGTTCTCTATTTCTGCTTTTTAATTTTGCATCAACTAGAATGACTTACAAATTACTGTACACCACCCCCTCATCAACCTCACATCACCTGCTACAGCTTTACTCTCCTCGTCTTTCTTGCAGCAAAGTCATCTACAACATCATCATATGACAACTGATTTGAGACCACATAATTTATACTTATGATGGAAAGTCCACTGAGACGTTCTTGCATCATAGTAGATCTTAGGTAGGTTTTAATGAGTTTGAGCTTAGAGAAGCTTCTTTCAGCAGCAGCCACTGTAACAGGAAGAGTGGCAGAGATTCTCAGAGCAACCCACATGTTGGGGTAAATTTCTGCCAGCTTCTTCTCATGCAGGAAGATCAAGAGTTCCATGTTTGTCATGTTCTTTGATGGCAATGGTGGGAAATTCTGCATTTCCATTGCAAGTTCTGTGCCATTAATGTCCAGCTAGCTGTCATGGGTCAGAGTAGTACTCAGGGTTTGGCACTGCTGTAGCAGCTGTTCTTTTTGTAAGTTGTGGAAATTGAGGAGTACTCCAAACTTGTCATTCACCTCTCCAAGGCTCTGAAATTTTTTTAAGTGCATCTTGTATGGGCTCATCTGGAGACTCATAACCGAAGTGCCTTTTGGTGGTTCTCAATCGCTTTTGTTTGAGTTCAGCCTCCACATTCATTTCTTCACACATCTCCTTTGCCGTTGTCTGTGCATCAGAAAATCCAGTGTTTCTGTAGCTGGTGAGGGAATCTTTGGTTTTCTTCAGCAAGTCGACAGCCACATCGAGCTGCATGGAGGGCGACTGCATGAGTTTACTCACATACTGGATCTTGCTGAGAATGTCATACCAGATGGCTGTACAAATGCAAAAACGATAGGATCCAATCTCCTCAGCCAAAGACTGGGCTTCAACTCTCACCACAGGGTCTGTAGTTGTTTCCCTCACCTCCAGAAGAGCCTCTCTGACTTGCCGAGCCTGATATCTGACTGCCTCAATGCTTTTTATCCTGCTTTCCCATCTGGTCTCAGCCCATGATTTCAAAGTGGTTTTAACATGTTTCAGGAGGACACCCCACCTATGGGTGAAAGCTGAGAAGAGCTTGAATAACTTTGCTAAATGCCCAAAGTAGCCAAGGGCATCTGGTGAGCTTTTTGCAGCATCAGCTACTACCAGATTTAAAGTGTGGGCACCACATGGGACAAAAAAAGCTCTTGAGTTTAGCTGAAGCAACCTTGCCTGAACACCTTTATTTTTTTCCCTTCATGTTGGCCCCATTGTCATAAGACTGTCCTCTGCAGTCTTCAAAAGGAATGTTAAGCTCCTCTAACCGTTTTAGGATGAGAGTTGACAAATGATCTCCTGTTGATTCCTCTGCAACAAGAAAGCCCAGGAAATGCTCTTTAACTTGTGGTATGTCTTCTTTTGACACTATCCTGACTATGACAGAGAGCTGTTCCTTATGACTCAGATCTGGTGTGCAATCTAAAATGATGGAGAAATACTTTGATGTTTTGATCTCTTCCACTGATGGAGTCAATCAGTTCATTTTGGATTGTTTTTCCCAGATAATGTACGTGACTGCCAGCTCCACTTTCTACTCTACTGACATGCTGCTTCAATGTCAATCAATCAATCAATGTTTATTTATATAGCCCTAAATCACAAGTGTCTCAAAGGGCTGCACAAGCCACAACGACATCCTCGGTGCAAGCCCACATAAGGGCAAGGAAAAACTCACCCCAGTGGGACGTCGATTCGATGTGAATGACTATGAGAAACCTTGGAGAGGACCGCATATGTGGGTAACCCCCCCCCCCCCCCCCCCCCCCCTCTAGGGGAGACCGAATGCAATCATCACTGGATCAAATTTGGCCATAAGCTCCACTTCTTTCAGAAAATTGCCATTGTCTGGTTTATTTAATGTGTCTGTGGACCCCCTGAAAGCCATGTTTCTTTCAGCTAAGGACTGAATTATTGCCACCAAACGATGTTGAACTTCACGCCACCTTTTTCTCTCAGCCTCAGCAAGTGCCATCTCTTGTTTATCTATTGTGAGTCCTTTCGCAAAACGGACCTCCAAGTCCTTCCATGTTGCCATGTGAGCATTATGCTCCTTACCGAATCACAGCAGTGCTCAAATTAAAAAACAGCATTCCCTTTCATGTGATATTGCTTAATTAACATTAATGATGTGCACTTTAACAACTAGGCTTACAACTATACCTAATATATAAAGGGGTGGAAAAGTGACTATTACCTGCAGGGCAAACATTAGCTAACCAGAAGGCAATAACAATGTAAACAAAATACACCTGCTTAAAAGATCTAATACAAATGTCCCAGATGAATGTAAGGTGGGAGTACTGTAATTACCTAATGTTCAGTGTTGGGTTAGTTACTGAAAACCAGTAACGAGTTACAGTTACTAGTTACTTTATTTCAAAAGTAACTCAGTTACTTAAACCAAAAAGTAATGCGTTACTGTGAAAAGTAACTATTTAGTTACTTATATATATATTTTTTAATTTTTTTAAGGCCCCATTTAATGCCCTTTTAGCCTTCATTTTAGTACTGTTATTGCACTGGAGAATACTACAATCTGTTGATCAACTTGACATGCATTTGCATCACTGAACTCTGCTAAGCAATGTGCTCTACATACAACACACAAAGACAAAGATATGTTTTAAAGGGCCAATTTGTTTCAGACCAGAACAAATTGACAAAACTATTTTAAATAGCTGCAACTTAACATACATAAGTAACAAACAGCATAATAACAATAGCTGTAAAACAAGAAAGGCACACACTACATACATAAAGCCTAACCAGGCGTTTTCTCAAGGAATTCTGAAATAAAATCATGTCTGAAGCCCAGAACACTCTACACATTTCCCCACTTAGTTTAGAGAAAAGGAAATATTAGCCTGGCCCACTAGTATCCCTCTTTAGGTTTGTGAACTTTATAGTCTAAACATTTAGAGTGATGTGATAATCAAACACTCTAAAAGTTTAAAATGAAAGAGTATATAAGAGAATTGACAGAGTGTGTGTACCTTCAGTGTGCAGTGCCTCATTAAAATCCAGTCCCTGTTGGAGGTGGAGGTGAGTGTGTGTCTCTTTACTAGCTTCGTCAAAGCATGTTGTTTTTGTCGCTGTTTCAGCATATTTGAAACTTACATTCAGCTAAAATGTTCTTTTCTTTGTGGTCGATAAAAGAAACGTACTGAAAATATCTCCATTTTAAGAAACTCGGCTTCGGGGTTCGCCATGACGCCTTGATAGTAGACACAGACACGCCCCCTCCCACACACACACACTCACACACACACACACACACGTACACACAGACAGCGCGCGGCGCGCCTCTTTTTTGTAGCCTCTTCAGCAGCGCTGCAACACTCAGATCTTCTCAGTTTCTAGCCGATACTACATAAAAAATAACGCAAAATAACGCAGTAACGCATCATGTAGTAACGGTAACAGAGTTACTGAATATAAAAAATAACGCGTTAGATTACTAGCTACCGCCGATAGTAACGGCGTTACAGTAACGCGTTACTTTGTAACGCGTTAGTCCCAACACTGCTAATGTTACATTATTATTTTCCATAACAATTTAGCCCCCTCCACAATATTAACCCGACGTTAAAACAGAACTAGCTATTTATTGATTAGCAATTGCCGAATCATGTAACATTAGCTTAATGCTAAAAAGCCAGGTTACTATCACATTCTGTAACAGACAAATAATTTCATGTAGGCTAACGTTACCTACCTGCTACGGTAGCAGGTAGGTAACTACCTCTGTGCTACCTCTGTCTTTTTCTCGTTTCTCCTCCTCTTCTTTTCTCTTTTTCTTCCCTGGGCACCTGACAGTTTTGGCCGTTTTGACATCTTGTGTTGTTTTTTGATGTGGTGACGTCCAAAGGGAGTCATGATGCGGGAAGGGAGGGGGCGCACCGTGCGGGGGGACGGGGGGGGAGAGGGGGGGAGGGGGGGCGTAATGTTGTAACACATACTATTTCTATTAAATAGGCTTTACTTTGCATTTTAAATGACGTGGGATTATTTTTTGTATTTAGAAATAATAGTACCAACTTTTTTTTCTTTTTTTTTTCCCTCCAACATTTGTGGCACTGGCGTGGCGCCCCCAGATGGACGGCGCCCTTAGCATTTGCCTATACCACGGGCCGGCCATGGGTGGGACACACCATAAACCAGTGACGTGCGGTGAGGTTCATGACTGGTGAGGCACTGACTTCATCACAGTCAGATTTACAAACATATGAACCCTAAAGAGTATCTTATTCACCATTTGATTGGCAGCAGTTAACGGTTTATGTTTAAAAGCTCATACCAGCATTCTTCCCTGCTTGGCACTCAGCATCAAGGGTTGGAATTGGGGGTTAAATCACCAAAAATTATTCCGGGGCGCGGCGCCGCTGCTGCCCACTGCTCCCCTCACATCCCAGGGGGTGAGCAAGGGGATGGGTCAAATGCAGATGACAAATTTCACCACACCTAGTGTGTGTGTGTGACAATCATTGGTACTTTAACTTAACTTTAACTTTACACATACAAACTGTAGCACACAAAAAAGAACAGTGGTGTTCGTGTTGGAGGAGTTGTGAATGAATGAAATATGAAATCCGTGCTGCAGTCTGCAGGTGTACCTAATGTTGTGTCCCTGCAGTCGTTCACGGCTCCTCTGGCGCGAGCATTGTTGTTTTTGCACTTTTTGGCTTCTTGTTAAGTGACTTTTTTTGGGTGGATTCGGTCTTGCACGTGGAGGGTTTGTGTGTGGGCTTTGGTTGGTGTGGCGCCCCCGTCGGGGGGTGCGTTCTGCGGCGGAGGTGCATTAACCGGCACCAGGAGGCGGGATTACTGCGAGCCTCACACAGTGCGTCTTCGCAGCAGTTTTATGATTGCTCAGCACAAGAAATACGTTACACACATACAGTTGTTGACAAAATACACTGTACATTATATACCTCAGCTAACTAAACTATGGAAATGTATAATATAGTTCATATAGCAATACGGTCTCACTGCACAGCAGGCCAGCAGTTAGCCGAGTCCGCAATCCATGTTGAGGCACAACTGAGTGACGTGCCTCAACTGGCTGCTGATCACCGCACCTTCTCTTCTCAGTATTTGAACGGCAAATGTGAAAATTCAGCGATTTTGAATAAAAATAATCTAAAACTGGTGAAGTTAAATGGAAAATAACTTTATAGTATAATCACTGAATACATATAACAATTTAATCAATTTTTTTTCTTTTTACATTTTTTTTCTTTCCATGATGGCAGGTGAGGCGGGGCCTCACCTGCCATCATGGAGGTCACTGGAGGCCTCACCTGCCTCCAGTGACCGCACGTCACTGCCATAAACACATCGACTAATTAGATTACTCAATACACCTGTGCTAGAGGTAGGAGAGACCTGATTGGAGGACACAAGGGTAGAGCAAGACACAGGTGTGACTCAGGACAAAAACAAGCACATGGGGAACAAAACGCAGGACAACCAGAAACTGATCCTCAATTGCGGCCTTTCATCCACATGGCAACGGAATTGTGGGTGCCCTGCAACAACATGTTTTGAGAATGGGTTGTAGAGTGAAAAATCTGACAACACCGCCTTGTCGTTGTCATGTGAATAAGCAAACTACTACTCCTCCACATTCTTCTGATATTCGTTTGTTGTCTTTTAATCCAGTGGTCCCCAACCTTTTTTGCACCAGGACCGGTTTAATGTAGGCATTATTTTCAGGGACCGGCTTTCCACTTGTACTAGATAAATACAGCAAAAAGAAGTACATGAAAGATACAACTCACTCTAACGCTGAATTACCGTATTTTTCGAAGTATAAGTCGCACCGGAGTATAAGTCGCACCTGCCGAAAATGCATAATAAAGAAGGAAAAAAACATATATAAGTCGCACTGGAGCCCGGCCAAACTATGAAAAAAACTGCGACTTATAGTCCGAAAAATACGGTAGTAGGAGCCCTAAGCTTGTTTCTTTGCAATGAGGTTACCATCAACCTGCTGGGGACTGCAGATGGAACTCAGCCTTTGGCTACAATCTGTCACATTTCTATTTTATATGTTCATTAATGTGCATTGTATCATGTCACAAAGTTATAACAAATATAACAAATGGCAACTTCTTATAAGGAGTCTTATTGTACATCTATAAATACGCTTTTTGGTGTGTCTAGTGCAAGGGTAGGTAGCCTATGGCTCTAGAGCCAGATGGGGCTCTTTTGATGACTGCATCTGGCTCTCAGATAAATCTTAGCTGACATTGCTGAACATGATAAGTAATTAATAATTCCGCTGGTAATCACAGTGTTAGAAATAACCACACATCAACCAGATTACAAAGCCATCAGCAAAACCATGCAGCACCAGAAGTCGCATTAATGGTAATTAAGTATTTTATTTATTATTGGTTACCTTCAGAATAACAATGTTATTAAAAAGAATAAGAGACTTATTATACTGTAAAAATGTTGGTCTTACTTAAAAATTGTATTCAGTAGAGATGTCCGATAATGGCTTTTTTGCCGATATCCGATATTGTCCAACTCTTAATTACCGATGCCGATATCAACCGATACCAATATATACAGTTGTGGAATTACCGTATTTTCCGCACTATAAGGCGCACCTAAAAACCACAAATTTTCTCAAAAGCTGACAGTGCGCCTTATAACCCGGTGCGCTTTATATATGGATAAATATTAAGATTCATTTTCATAAAGTTTAGGTCTCGCAACTACGGTAAACAGCCGCCATCTTTTTTCCCCGTAGAAGAAGCGCGCGGTGCATGCTGGGATATGTGACGTTTCATTTCCATTTGTGTGTTTATGTAAAGACCCCAAAATGGCTCCTATTAAGTGTGTTGTCTGTCTAATTATAAATAATGCAGACGAGGCGTGTTAACTGAGTTCTCAACGTTTACTCACAGCGTGCTCATAACCACATTCTAACTCCCAGCATACAACAACGCTTCTCAGGGCTACCGCGCATGCTCGTAACTATCGTTGCATGCTGGGTAGTGTAGTTGTTATATTTGCTAGCTCATAACAGCACATTGAGAGACACGCTTACGCGCTTAATTCAATACTCGCCGTCATTCCGGGTGGATTGACAAAAGACCTCCAGCCGCTAGATATTGGTGTCAACAGGGCATTCGAAGCTAGACTGCTAACTGCGTGGGAACAGTGGATGACGAAGAAGCGCGCGGTGCATGCTGGGATATGTGACGTTTCATTTCCATTTGTGTGTTTATGTAAAGACCCCAAAATGGCTCCTATTAAGTGTGTTGTCTGTCTAATTATAAATAATGCAGACGAGGCGTGTTAACTGAGTTCTCAACGTTTACTCACAGCGTGCTCATAACTGCTAACTGCGTGGGAACAATGGATGACAGAAGGCGAACACACCTTCACTAAGACGAGGAGGCAGCGCCAGACGACGCCAACATCTGCCAGTGGATCGTAAATTTGCCCAACTTTTCACTTCGGACACCGAAGACGAAGGATTTACGAATGAAGAATAACTTCAGAAAGTGAGCGCTATGTTTATTTTGTGTGTTGTGACATTAACGTTCGAGCAACATTATGTTGCTATTGCTCTGCACTATTTTGAATTTTACTATGTTTGTGATTGCACATTTGCGTACATTTTGGGAGTGAACAGAGTTGTTAGAACGCTGGTTTTTAATATATTATTAAAGTTTGACTGACCTATCTGACTGTTTTTTTGACATTCCCTTTAGCGCAGCGTAGGCGCGGCTTATAGTCCGGGGCGGCTTATTGGTGGACAAAGTTATGAAATATGCCATTCATTGAAGGTGCGGCTAATAATCCGGTGCGCCTTATAGTGCGGAAAATACGGTAACACATTATTATGCCTAATTTTGTTGTGATGCCCCGCTGGATGCATTAAACAATGTAACAAGGTTTTCCAAAATAAATCAACTCAAGTTATGGGGGTATATTGTAGCATCCTGGAAGAGTTAGTGCTGCAAGGGGTTCTGGGTATTTGTTCTGTTGTGTTTATGTTGTGTTACGGTGCAGATGTTCTCCCGAAATGTGTTTGTCATTCTTGTTTGGTGTGGGTTCACAGTGTGGCGCATATTTGTAACAGTGTTAAAGTTGTTTATACGGCCACCCTCAGTGTGACCTGTATGGCTGTTGACCAAGTATGCTTGCATTCACTTGTGTGTATGAAAAGCCGTATATATTATGTGATTGGGCCGCCACGCAAAGGCAGTGCCTCTAAGGTTTATTGGCGCTCTGTACTTCTCCCTACGTCCGTGTACCACTCCGTACAGCGGCGTTTTAAAAAGTCATAAATGTTACTTTTTGAAACCGATACCGATAATTTTGAAATCGATACCGATAATTTCCGATATTACATTTTAAAGCATTTATCAGCCGATAATATCGGCAGTTCGATATTATCGTACATCTCTAGTATTCAGTGTTAAAAAATATTATATGGACTCATGGAAATACATTTTAAAATATTTGGCTTTCATGGCTCTCTCAGCCAAAAAGTTTCCTGACCCCTGGTCTAGTGGGAGTCGGACAGGTGAACGTTAAGTGGGAGAAAATGCAGTTGTTTACAAATCATTTAATGCTTCTTTGTGGCCCGGTAGCGAATGCGTCACGGACCGGTACCGGTATCTATCTTGATCTTGATCTTGACTTAAAGAAGTAATTGTACTTTGATGTCCAGACAAGAGTTTTTTGCAAGTATTCACATTGTCATCTTCTTGTGTTTTTGTGTTGTCTGTGCCCGTTTACAGCACCGCATGTACCGTATTTTTCGGAGTATAAGTCGCACCGGAGTATAAGTCGCACCCGCCGAAAATGCATAATAAAGAAGGAAAAAAACATATATATTAATCGCACTGGAGCCCGGCCAAACTATGAAAAAAACTGCGACTTATAGTCCGAAAAATCCTGTATGTGTGGCATATGCATTACATCGTTTTCACCCAGTGATCCGTTACTGTCTAGACCAGGGGTCTGCAACCTGTGGCTCCCTGGAGCTTTTTCAAAAATGTGTGAAAATAGAAAAATATGAGGGAAAAAATATATTAGTGTTTTAATATGGTTCCTGTAGGAGGACAACATGACATAAACCTTCCTAATTGTAAGAAATCCCACTGTTTTATTAAACATTGATGAGAGTATTTGGCGAGCGCCGTTTTGTCCTACTAATTTTGGCGGTCCTTGAACTCACCGTAGTGTGTTTACATGTATAACTTTCTTCAACGATGCCATAGAAAGACATATTTTATGCCACTCAATTCCTTGTCTCATTTTGTCCACCAAACTTTTTATACTGTGTGTGAATGCACAAAGGTGAACTTTGTTGATGTTATTGACTTGTTGGAGTGCTAGTCAGGCATATTTAGTCAGTGCATGACTGCAAGCTAATTCATGCTAACATGCTGTTTAGGCTAGCTTTATGTACATATTGCATCCTTATGCCTCACTTGTGGGTATATTTGAGCTCATTTAATTTCCTATGCCCTCTGTATATTTAATTTATATCTGCATTTCTCATGACACATTATCTGTATATAACATTGCCTGCATTTCTGATAGTTGTTGATGTGCCTTTATAGACCACAGCAAACCCAGCTTGCATAGATTGTTAAAAATCCATTCGAAGAAGACAGTCCGCCATTTCCTTTAACTTGGACCCGCACATCTATACCTTTGGCCATTCTAAGACAGTCATTTAGAGGAGTAATTTCACCCCCTGAGAAGCCTGTGTTGAACTAATGTTGTAAAATGGGTAGAATAAATATTACATTTCAACATTTCTGTCAATGAAGATTTGTGTCAGCCTGCGACACATAGTCATTTTGATAGTAGGCTAATATAAACACTTATAAATAAAGTTGATTTGATTTGATTTGACTTATATCTTGTGTTGACTTCATTATATCACTTATAGAAGGCTTTTAGATATATTTTTTTTGTATTTTTGGTCCAATGTGGCTCTTTCAACATTTTGGGTTGCCGACCCCTGGTCTAGACCTAGATAGAACTATTTATTGATCTGACACGGGTGGACACCATTTTTTTTTAACTCATGGAAAGACAAGCAGAGGTTGTCTTTCCATGGAGAATGCATCATTTGTCATGATCCTTTGTGACCGTTTTTGGTTTTGTGTTTGGTGTTTGTTTCTGTGTCAGCGCTTTTACATGCCTCGTTTCTGACTTGCTGTTGGAGCGCTGATTGTTTCCACCTGTCCCGGCTTGAAGATTAGACTCACCTGCCAGGAAAGCTTTTCATGCCCAGTAATCTCCTTCTGACTTTGCTGGTTCATTGTTTGTCACAGTGCATGTGTTGTTTACTTATGTTACTTCATGACTTAAAGGGACCATCTTACCTGCACATCATCAGCCGTCTCTGCGTCCTTGGGCCACGCCAACAGCAACTATGTGACACTATTAATATAATTCCACTAATTTCCACAAGCATGACACCATTAAGGATTGACTCCTTTGAAAAATTACTTTGGGATATTCAGAAATGTGCGACTAATTTGATGTTCTATTGCAATTACAGTTTTTAAAGTTTGGAATTTTGGTTAAATGGCCAGTAAAGTGTCTTTGCTATTGGAGTTTAAAGACAATTTTCGGTGATTTTCAGTCTTTTGCCACAGTCACGTAGCATACTTCAGCAGTAATAAAGCAGCTGGGACGTCATAACCTGATTCAATTTAACGAGTGTCCTTTCTAAGCAGGAAGGAGGCGCTCTAATTTGGTAAAGTGAGCAGAGGAAATTACCTAAACGACCCCACATCCAACTGTGGTGGATTGTATTAAAAACCATTGTAGTTATTTTGAACTTTAGCAGGACGTGGTGTGGATGTAAGAACTTCTCGTTGTCTGTCAAGCATGACATGGTAGGAAGTGCCAACATATTAAAGGGCTGTAATGCCCAGCTGTTGTTGTACTGAAGCCAACGATGGTGACTCTGACCTTTCATTGGCCTTCACTCTGCGCTGTTGCATTCTGGAATTGAAGATGTTTTACTTTGTTCGCAGGGACAGATGCGTCCGTCCTCCCCCTCAGACAATCAGACATGTGTCTGGTCTGTATTGCTTTTGCTTCCTGGGTGCTGAAGACGGCAAACCCCCAAGTTGGAGACACATGGAAGGCGGGTATGTACAGTGTGGTATTTAAAGGGGAACATTATCACAATTTCAGAAGGGTTAAAACCATTAAAAATCAGTTCCCAGTGGCTTATTTTATTTTTCGAAGTTTTTTTCAAAATTTTACTCATCACGTAATATCCCTAAAAAAAGCTTCAAAGTGCCTGATTTTAACCATCGTTATATACACCCGTCCATTTTCCTGTGACGTCACACAGTGATGCCAATACAAACAAACATGGCGGTTAGAACGGCAAGGTATAGCGACATTAGCTCGGATTCAGACTCGGATTTCAGCGGTTTAAGCGATTCAACAGATTACGCATGTATTGAAACGGATGGTTGTAGTGTGGAGGCAGGTAGCGAAAACGAAATTGAAGAAGAAACTGAAGCTATTGAGCCATATCGGTTTGAACCGTATGCAAGCGAAAACGACGAAAACGACACAACAGCCAGCGACACGGGAGAAAGCGAGGACAAATTCGGCGATCGCCTTCTAACCAACGATTGGTATGTGTTTGTTTGGCATTAAAGGAAACTAACAACTATGAACTAGGTTTACAGCATATGAAATACATTTGGCAACAACATGCACTTTGAGAGTGCAGACAGCCCAGTTTTCATCAATTAATATATTCTGTAGACATACCCTCATCCGCTTTCTTTTCCTGAAAGCTGATCTGTCCAGTCCAGTTGGAAATGCATCTGCTTTGAGTGTCGCAGGATATCCACACATTCTTGCCATCTCTGTCGTAGCATAGCTTTCGTCGGTAAAGTGTGCGGAACAAACGTCCAATTTCTTGCCACTTTCGCATCTTTGGGCCACTGGTGCAACTTGAATCCGTCCCTGTTCGTGTTGTTACACCCTCCGACAACACACCAACGAGGCATGATGTCTCCAAGGTACGGAAAACAGTCGAAAAAACGGAAAATAACAGAGCTGATTTGACTCGGTGTTTGAGAAAATGGCGGATTGCTTCCCGATGTGACGTCACGTTGTGACGTCATCGCTCCGAGAGCGAATAATAGAAGGGCGTTTAATTCGCCAAAATTCACCCATTTAGAGTTCGGAAATCGGTTAAAAAAATATATGGTCTTTTTTCTGCAACATCAAGGTATATATTGACGCTTACATAGGTCTGGTGATAATGTTCCCCCTTAACAATAATAATAATAGTGTTATCTGTTTAACTAGTACAGGGGTCGGCAACCCAAAATGTTGAAAAAGCCATATTGGACCGAAAATACAAAAAAATTAAAAATCTGTCTGGAGCCGCAAAAGATTCAAAGCCTTGTATAAGTGATATAATGAAGACAACACATGGTGTAAATAAATAAATGATAAATGGGTTATACTTGTATAGCGCTTTTCTACCTTCAAGGTACTCAAAGCGCTTTGACAGTATTTCCACATTCACCCATTCACACACACATTCACACACTGATGGCGGGAGCTGCCATGCAAGGCGCTAACCAGCAGCCATCAGGAGCAAGGGGTGAAGTGTCTTGCCCAAGGACACAACGGACGTCACTAGGATGGTAGAAGGTGGGGATTGAACCCCAATAACCAACAACCCTCCGATTGCTGGCACGGCCACTCTACCAACTTCGCCACGCAAATGACTATGTGTTGCAGGCCGACGAAAATCTTTGTTGACAAAAATGTTGAAATGTAATGTTCATTTTGCACATTTTTTCAACATTGGAAAATATCAGTAAAATGGAGGCTTCTCAGAGGGTGAGATAACTCCTGGAAATTACTGGCTCAGAATGGCCAAAGGTATAGATGTGTGTAGGGATGATGTTTGATAAGAAATTATCGAGTTCGAGCCTATTATCGAATCCTCTTATCGAACCGATTCCTTATCGATTCTCTTATCGAGTCCAGATAGGTTGTTGTATATGGAAAAAAACACACAATATTTGGTTTAACAAAAGCTCACTTTTATTATATAAGAAGTAAATAGAATCTAATAAGTAAATAAATATTGACTGTTACCCCCTTAAAAAAATAAAATAAAAATAAATAAATATTGACTGTTGTTACCCAAAGTATATTAAGTGGGATTTTTCAGAAAAATAAATATATACAGTAACACAAAAACAACCTGTCTCTGTGATCACTATAGGTGTATAAATAATAATATAGTGTTAAATAAAATCAGTCTCTTGGGCACAAAACTGAAAATAATACAGCTCTCCAAAAAGTGCACTTCTGCTGCTATTTGACATAACTGTTTGTTATGATGCTTTGACATTTTTGCACTTTATTACTTTATTGATAGAAAATTCTATGAAGAGAAAAGTTGTTTGCAAATGTGGTTACAATGCTAAAAAATGAAAAGTTAAAGCTAAAAAAGAAATACACTTTATTGAGTTAACATTATTTCTTTATAGGGGGAAAGATGTGATGTTATGAGCTAGGGAATATGACAACTACACTACCCAGCATGCAACGGCAGTGACGAGCATGCGTGGTAGCCCCGAAAAGTGTTGCATGTCGTCACGCAGGCAGCTAAGAATGAGGTTATGAGCACGCTGTGAAAGTAAACGTCAGGAACTCAGCCAACACGCCTCGTCTGCATTATTTATAATTAGACAGACAACACATATACAGTGGGATTTTGTTTTGTTTACAAGGAAAGAAAAACAAAAGTTAAAAAAGGGAGATGTATGTTGTATATATATGTATGTGCTGCGGTTGCTTTAAGAACGTTGCGACAGCTGCCGTAAAGGAGGTGCGTTGCTAGCCTGGTTGCTATGTTTCCGGTTGGTCGTAAAAGTGTTCGTCATGTGTTTGTACCCTGCTCAAATCTCTCAGTAAAGTTATTCATTGGATTATACCTTTTGTTTTGAACTTTATTACGCCTTGGAGCGCTTTTTCCGGTCCATTGTTTTTCCTGCTTTCGCTATCTGTGCCTAATGACTGAGCTACGTGACGTCATTTCTTGGGATGTCTCACGGGGCATTTCTGGTCGGGACGGGATTCGTTCCCAGGGATTCGAATAAAGAACCAACTCTTTTTCTTTACTATAGTGGTCTCGATAACGGGTACCGGTTCTCAAAAAGGGATTCGAGTCCGAGGTCTCGGTTCTTTTCTTATCGAACAACCGGGAAAACCGGTTTCAAGTATCATCCCTAGATGTGTGTGTCCAAGTTTAAGGAAACGGCAGGCTGTCTTCTTCTGATGGATTCATCACAATATTTGCAAGCTGGGTAATCAATCAATCAATCAATCAATGTTTACTTATATAACCCTAAATCACGAGTGTCTCAAAGGGCTGCACAAGCCACAACGACATCCTCGGCTCAGATCCCACGTCAGGGCAAGAAAAAAACTCAACCCAATGGGATGACAATGAGAAACCTTGGAGGGGACCGCAGATGTGGTGATGTTTGCTGTGGTCTGGAACAACAAGGCACACAAACATCTACCAGAAATGCAGCCAATATTACATACAGATAATGTGCCGTGAGACATGTAAATATGAATTGAATTAAGAGGACTTGAAGGAAATTAAATGAGCTCAAATATACCTACAAACATAATGATGCAATATGTACATACAGCTAGCCTAAATAGCATGTTGGCATCGACTAGCTTGCAGTCATGCAGTGACCAAATATGCCCGATTAGCACTCCACACAAGTCAATAACATCTACAAAGTTCACCCTTGTGCCTTCACGCACAACAATAAAAGTTTGGTGGACAAAATGAGACAAAAAAGGGGTGGCATAAAACATGTCTTAGAAAGTCGGAGAAAGTTGCACATGGTATACAAACTACGGTGAGTTCAAGGACCGCCAAAATTAGTAGGACAAAACGGTGCTCGCAAAATGGTCTCTAATCACTGAAGTAGGGCTGGGCAATATGGCCTTTCATTAATATCTCGATATTTTTAGGCCATGTCACGATACACGATATATATCTCGATATTTTGCCTCAGCATAGAACTAACACTTGGTTCATATAATCACAGCAGTTTGATGATTCTATGTGTCTACATTAAAACATTCTTGTTCATACTGCATTAATATATGCTCATTTTAAACTTTCATGCAGAGAGGGAAATCACAACTACGGTAAGTCATCCATCCATCCATCCATTTTCTACCGCTTATTCCCTTCGGGGTCGCGGGGGGCGCTGGAGCCTATCTCAGCTACAAACGGGCGGAAGGCGGGGTACACCCTGGACAAGTCGCCACCTAAGTCAATTTACCAAAACTGCATTTATTAAACAGTTATTAAGCAGTGGCACAAACATTCATGTCATTTCCAAAACAGAAAGTGCAAGATTGTCAGAGACATTTTAAAACAAGCTATTAGTGCACTTTTGTGCATGATGTCACCAAGATGACATATCAAAACAACAATAAATTAACGTGCACTTTTTGTACAGAACGCCACTACAATAGTTTAAAACAAATAAAGTGCACTTTTGTGCATGATGTCATACAAGATATTTCAATAACTGTCAAATAAAAATGAGCTGCATAACAGGAAATCAAATAGTGTATGACCTTCGCTATGTGGTAAGTTACTGCAGACTTTATCTCCTACTGTTGTTGACTATTTTTTTCATACGGTGTTGATCTGGAAATGGAAGACGCCAGGCTCAATTGGGTCAGTGCTGGTTGCTTCGGCATTTTGTTGGGTGTGGCACCGGCCGGAGATGTTGACATGCGGAGTTTCAAGCACTCCTTATTCTCAAGCGGGTGACTTTTCAAATGATGCTACAAATTAGTAGTGCTGTTACTTTTTGTAGCAACACTTTTGCCGCATACTTGACATATTAAGGTTGTCTGTTCAACATCTTCCCGCTTGGAGCCAAACCACCGCCAGACGATGGACCCCCTGTTGTTTTTCTTGGGAATGAATTCTTCTTCCTCCATTTGTTACCAGATTGGCACCTTTTCTCTCTCGTATTACCACTCGCACCGCTCCGCTTGCACTACCTGCCACACCTAACTTTACCCATGCCGCCACCTCTCTGCTCGGCGAGGGTGTATGACGTTGCAAGCACGACAGTATGTGACGTATGTAACAAGGTGCGCTTGTTTTATGTCTCTGTGAGAAGGAGAGACAAGAAAGAGTGAGAAAAGCCTGCAGTGTCATGCCCGCAGCTAATAGCAACTGCGTGAGAACGTATACTCGAATACTCACGAATTAGTCATTTTCTATATCGCACAGAGACAAACTCACGATATATCAAGCATATTCGATATATCGCCCAGCCCTACACTGAAGCATGTTTAATATAAACAGTGGGATTTCTAACAATTAGGAAGGTTTGTGTCATGTCTGTCCTCCTACAGAAACCATATTAAAAATATATATATATATTTTTTCCCTCATCTTTTTCCATTCGTCATACATTTTTGAAAAAGCTCCATAGAGCCACTAGGCCGGCGCTAAAGAGCCGCATGTGGCACTAGAGTCGCGGGTTGCCGACCCCCGAACTCGTACAACATTTCAATAGTGTGCTGATGACTCACTTTTTTTCCCCCACACAGTTCTGCTGGCCAACATAAGTGCTCTGTCTGCCATTCGATACCTGCGGAAGTTTGCCAAAGTGGAGGTGGCAGCCACTCATAACAAAAGTGTCTTACCGCCCTCAATGGGTCTTGATATCTCTAAATGACTTGGCACTACATTTAGGATTAGGTTAAGAAAATCTATGCTCATTTGCACATCTGTAAATGATCATGATTTTTGTTGAAGACTGCTTTGAATGACCAAATTAATGTATTTTTATTCACATTAGTTTTTTTGTATGTGTTAAAGTCTTGGATGTACTGGAGACACTTTAGTTCTATTTATTTCCCTTACTAAGTTTCCAATTAATGTGGGTTATTCAGTAATTACTTTAATGACTGGAAATAATCTGGAAAAAATTGTATTCTTGTGATTTAAAATTGATGTAAAAGTTTTTGTTTCATGTGTTTTATTGTGTGTGCCAGTGCTTGGGGGGTTAATAAATTGTAAAGTCAATGTTGCGTTGTTTCTGCTAATTAACACTAGAGGGCAGCATAACCTCATAAAACTCTGATAAAACTAAGCTGAAAAAACCCTACTTGCAGATACAGTACTTCACCTTTTAATATGATGATGATCTGTAGTACTATTCACAACTAAATTGAGAAAATTGTCATTCCAGTAGGTGACACTGGTGAGCCTAGACAAATGTAGGGTTTTGTAAACAATACATATTCTTAGAACAACCTTTTGGTTCCATATTTAGGCCTTATTTGGTGGCCCTGCACAATTGCAGTGTGATGCAATGTGGTTCTGCACCGCTGCAAACTACAATGTTACAATATACCTCTCTGACTAAACATGAATACTCTAAACCAGGGGTGTCAAACATCGGCCCGCGGCCGCAAAAAGGTTTCATCCGGCCCGCAGGATGAGTTTGCTTAGTACAAAAATGAGCCAAAATTTTTGAATGAAAGAAACTGCTGTTCTAAATGTGTCCACTAGATGTCGCAATAGCAATTATTTGTATCTTTGTAGATTATTTGTATCTTTGCTACATATGTAAAAAAAAAAAAAAAGACCACATGATGTTAGTGCACCAGTCGAAGAAAATGAGCAAACTACATAAATAACGTCCTGTAATTTGATTTTTATATTATTTTTTCATCTTGATAGATTGAAAATTAACACCAATGAGTTGACTGATGAACATTATCACATAATTTATTGAGAAAGTATAAAAACGACAAATAAAGATAGAATACTATTAACCGCATCGTGTAAGTGTAAAAAAAATAAAAACATTATTGTTTGTATATTTTCAGAAGGTGCTTGTTCTATTTTTAATCAAAGAAAACAATCTGAAGTTGTCTTTATTTTTAAGTTATCGTGCCGTGATTTTACCAGTTCGGCCTACTTAGGAGTAGATTTTTCTCCATGTGGCCCACGATTTAAAATGAGTTTGACAGCCCTGCTCTAAATATTACAAATACTATACTACTATATACAAATACTTTGCAAATATTTCGATGCAGCTCTTGTACTGACTCACATTACAAGTGTGGTGACCATAAGAGACAAAAAAATGTGTCGGCTTACTTTACCAGTTTTATTTTTTCGATATAAATAAACACGTCAAACAAATATTAATCAAGAAGGCGCACAGGTATCAGAAAGAAGCAGTAGGTATCAGAAAGAAGCAGTAGTGCTATGACCACCTTTACTGTGGTCACCTGTTAGTCAAAGACAGGGTTGCATAAAACAAAATAAAATGTACACTTTTTACAAAATATATACAATACGTTCCTTAATAAACAAGCCCTGATGGAATGTTTTTGATAGTTTTAACTCAAACAAAAAGAAATAGCAATGCTGTAAATGCAATATAAAAATAACATTAAAGTAAAGTATGCTCCATCACATTTAACAGGTGAAGTCTGCTTTGGACTTTTCAAAGACTTTTTCTTCCATGTCGTTCCTCTGCCTGCTGACACGTACAAACTTCTGACTCTACTGTACGCGTATTGGCCAGCACAATCTGCACCAGTTGACTTTTATGATCCCTCAGATAAAGATCCGTTGTTTGCACACGCCCAGGCGAGTGCCGGCTTTTTTGTTGTGTTTTATGACCATCTCTGCTGGGTCGCCATGGCACCAAGGCCTCTGGCCCCGCCGTGTAATCCGGTCCAGTGTGTGGGAATTCCAGACGTCGACTGAATCATCGGGGTATTGCGATCGTACTCCCAAATGTTGTCATAGTCTATTTCCTGGTCGTCTGGCTCTATGGGTTTGAGGTATGAATGAAAATCTGTCAAGGGCGACAAAGGACAGACGTTTTATAATATATTCAAGCACTACGGTTTTAGAAACAGAACTCCCATATTGTGTATGGAGGTGTTTCTGCTCATTCCGTGCGGCATAGAAACATGCAGCCGCTTGCTCGTGGCATGTGCTCATTGCAGTGTCTTAACCAAATAGAAATGCAGTGGCACGTAAGTTGACATCACGACTCAGTATGCGCACTTTGTCCAATTGGAGCTCCTCTACGCATGTTTAATGGAGTCAAATAGACAAAAGTGAATGGGAAAAATAGAAGTTAGTACAGCTTCCACTCTTCTGTGCAGACTTTCTACGATTATTTGTCTATTAAACCGGCTGAACATTTGTGATGTTGAACCCGAGAGAAGGCATGCTGCATCAGAATCTTTGTTGTAGTTTGTCTCACGTGTTTGACTTCTTTGTAGTTATTGGGGGTGTCCTGATCCAATGTTATCGGTCCAATATCTAACAAAAATATATCTATCGGATTTGCTTTGGGTGTGCATTAAAAATTAAGGATGTAACACAGTTATTGTGACCAGAAGTATCAGTGTTATTACAAACCCCGTTTCCATATTAGTTGGGAAATTGTGTTAGATGTAAATATAAACGGAATACAATGATTTGCAAATCATTTCCAACCCAAATTCAGTTGAATATGCTACAAAGACAATATATTTGATGTTCAAACTGATAAACATTTTTTTTTTGCAAATAGTCATTAACTTTAGAATTTGATGCCAGCAACACGTGACAAAGAAGTTGGGAAAGGTGGCAATAAATACTGATAAAGTTGAGGAATGCTCATCAAACACTTATTTGGAACATCCCACAGGTGAACAGGCAAATTGGGAACAGGTGGGTGCCATGATTGGGTATAAAAGTAGATTCCATGAAATGCTCAGTCATTCACAAACAAGGATGGGGCGAGGGTCACCACTTTGTCAACAAATGCATGAGCAAATTGTTTAACAGTTTAAGAAAAACCTTTCTCAACCAGCTATTGCAAGGAATTTAGGGATTTCACCATCTGCGGTCCGTAATATCATCAAAGGGTTCAGAGAATCTGGAGAAATCACTGCACGTAAGCAGCTAAGCCCGTGACCTTCGATCCCTCAGGCTGTACTGCATCAACAAGCGACATCAGTGTGTAAAGGATATCACCACATGGGCTCAGGAACACTTCCGAAACCCACTGTCAGTAACTACAGTTGGTCGCTACATCTGTAAGTGCAAGTTAAAGCTCTCCTATGCAAGGCGAAAACCGTTTATCAACAACACCCAGAAACGCAGTCGGCTTCGCTGGGCCTGAGCTCATCTAAGATGGACTGATACAAAGTAGAAAAGTGTTCTGTGGTCTGACGAGTCCACATTTCAAATTGTTTTTGGAAACTGTGGACGTCGTGTCCTCTGGACCAAAGAGGAAAAGAACCATCCGGATTGTTATAGGCGCAAAGTTAAAAAGACAGCATCTGTGATGGTATGGGGTGTATTGGTGCGCAAGACATGGGTAACTTACAAATCTGAAGGCGCCATTAATGCTGAAAGGTACATACAGGTTTTGGAGCAACATATGTTGCCATCCAAGCAACGTTACCATGGAAGCCCCTGCTTATTTCAGCAAGACAATGCCAAGCCACGTGTTACATCAACGTGGCTTCATAGTAAAAGAGTGCGGGTACTAGACTGGCCTGCCTGTAGTCCAGACCTGTCTCCCATTGAAAATGTGTGGCGCATTATGAAGCCTAAAATACCACAACGGAGACCCCCGGACTGTTGAACAACTTAAGCTGTACATCAAGCAAGAATGGGAAAGAATTCCACCTGAGAAGCTTAAAAAAATGTGTCTCCTCAGTTCCCAAATATTTACTGAGTGTTGTTAAAAAGAAAGGCCATGTAACACAGTGGTGAACATGCCCTTTCCCAACTACTTTGGCATGTGTTGCAGCCATGAAATTCTAAGTTAATTATTATTTGCAAAAATAAAAAATAAAGTTTATGAGTTTGAACATCAAATATCTTGTCTTTGTTGTGCATTCAATTGAATATGGGTTGAAAAGGATTTGCAAATCATTGTATTCCGTTTATATTTACATCTAACACAATTTCCTAACTCATATGGAAACGGGGTTTGTATTATCTATCTATATTATATTATATTTATTTAAAAATATAA
Source organism: Nerophis lumbriciformis (assembly GCF_033978685.3). Lineage (NCBI taxonomy): Eukaryota > Metazoa > Chordata > Actinopteri > Syngnathiformes > Syngnathidae > Nerophis > Nerophis lumbriciformis. The sequence continues at coordinate 20,220,507 of NC_084548.2, forward strand.
TATAATATAATAATATAATATATCTGTATATATTATATACTGTATATATAATATGTAAATATAATGTATATGTTATATTTTATATTGCTACTGTGGTACATTTTTAGACTACTTAATATCTGCATTATCCTTTCCATCCTTTGAAACTGAGCTACTGTGTGGAACAATTTCCCTTATGGATCAATAAAGTTTGCCTAAGTCTAAGTTATTATTATTTTTATTATATATCAGTGGTGTGCCGTCATGGCCAGCAAGGCCTTCTCTGCTGACCTAACATAACCAGAAATCATGATCATAATTAAAAAAAAAAAATTATTTTTGTATTTACTTTCCCTAAATATCTAAAAATATTCATATTCTCTTCATGTCATATTATGCTCCTTCCAGTGCTGTTGTGTTTAGTTTTAGTTTGTATCCAATCAGAATTCAGCTAGCTTCTGTTGCTATGCTGTACGAAATCTGCCAGAGGCCTTGCACTGCAAGTGAACGGGGACATACAGTGATAGACAGTTGCGATAGCCAATCAGATCACACGTTGTTGACAGTAGCCTCTCTAGGTAGCCTGGTGATAACGAGACTGTGATTGGACACTCCAAAGTAAGTATCCAATCACAAGTTTCAATTTAGCAGGAAGCGGGAAGTGTTGCGCCGTATCCAGACCGAGAAGGAGAACAATACGTTAATTAGGTGGCAGATATATATTGCAAGGCCATTTTCAAGAGAATATTTGAAGAGAAGAGAAACTACATCTTGTGAGACGCTGTCAGCTCAGCTGTTCTGCCGATGAAATGGGGAACGGCGTCGAATAGGCGATACTAATTGTGAGTTCAAATATTTTATTTCTTCACTTTTAATGTTTTTTGACATTTTAATTCTGACTGTACTGCGTAAGATATGTTTTTATTGCTGATGCGTTTCAATTGATTTTGAAATGCACCAGAAAATAACCCCTTTTGTATACTGTTGATGTGGTGCAATGCTCAGTAGTACGTAAATGTATTCCTGTATAGTATTTCTCCAGCAATGGTCATGTGGTTACATCAATGGTGGTATTTTGAGAGGTCATCTTTGAAGTCGGACATCACTGAAGGCCTAGGTGGGAAACGCACCGCCCAATAATACCTAGATCAGGGGTAGGGAACCTATGGCTCTCGAAGCCAGATGTGGCTCTTTTGATGACAGCATCTGGCTCTCAGATCAATCTTAGCTGACATTGCTTAACACGATAAGTAATTAATAATTCCGCTGGTAATCACAGTGTTAAAAAAACCGTTTAAAATATAAAACATTCTCATGCATTTTAATCCATTCATCCGTTTTGAAGCATTGAAGTATTTTATTTATTATTGGTTAGCTTCAGAATAACAGTGTTATTAAAAAGAATAAGAGACTTATTATACTCTAAAAATGTTGGTCTTAATTAAAAATGCACGCATTTAGGTGTATTCAGTGTTACAAAAATATTATATGGCTCTCACGGAAATACATTTTAAAATATTTGGCTTTCATGGCTCTCTCAGCCAAAAAGGTTCCCGACCCCTGACCTAGATAATATCTAGGTCAGTGGTTCTTAACCTTGTTGGAGGTACCGAACCCCACCAGTTTCATATGCGCATTCACCGAACCCTTCTTTAGTGAAAAATAAAATGTTTTTTCTCAAATTCAAGACAAAGTTATATATTTTTGGTAACACTTTAGTATGGGGAACATATTCTAAGTAACAAAGACTTAATTTAGAGTTTTTTGGACACTAGGGGAACATAATCTAAGTAACAAAGACTTAATTTAGAGTTATTTGGTTAGACGGTTAGGGCCAGGGTTAGGGGGTTAGGTTATAATAAAGCCATGCCGAATAAGGCATTAATAAGTACTTAATAATGACTAGTTAAGAGCCAATATGTTACTAATGTGCATGTTAATAAACAACTAATTAATGGTGAATATGTTCCCCATAGGGCAGCACGGTGGGAGAGGGGTTAGTGCATCTGCCTCACAATACGAAGGTCCTGAGTAGTCTTGGGTTCAATCCCGGGCTCGGGATCTTTCTGTGTGGAGTTTGCATGTTCTCCCCGTGACTGCGTGGGTTCCCTCCGGGTACTCCGGCTTCCTCCCACCTCCAAAGACATGCACCTGGGGATAGGTTGATTGGCAACACTAAATTGGCCCTAGTGTGTGAATGTGAGTGTGAATGTTGTCTGTCTATCTGTGTTGGCCCTGCGATGAGGTGGCGACTTGTCCAGGGTGTACCCCGCCTTCCGCCCGATTGTAGCTGAGATAGGCTTCAGCGCCCCCCGCGGCCCCAAAGGGAATAAGCGGTAGAAAATGGATGGATGGATGGATGTTCCCCATACTAAAGTGTTACCATGTTTTTTTACTGGTGCACAAAATGAACCGTGCATGAACATCACTTTGTTCAAACAACAAAACCAACACAGTGCATAAACTCACAACAAATTACACACCTGAAAATCAGTCTGACTTCTGCTGTTGCCGTTTCTGTAATACGCCGATATAAAGAAGTTTTTATTTACACGATGAGTCGGGTGTGTTTTGACCTCCGCCGAACCCCTGAGCCCGACTCACCGAACCTCTAGGGTTCGATCGAACCCAGGTTAAGAACCACTGATCTAGGTATTATTGAATGTGATCAAAAATTACTTATACACAAGCTGAAGTCTTTAAACCAAGTTTTTATTTAAAACATTTAATAAAATACATTGACACCAAATGTTCCTTCATTAGCAGAGGAAATATTCAATATTGTTCTGGCTTCTTAAGAGCCATATTATTTTTTTATTTCAGTGTTTAAAAAATTGTATTTTCTTTTTATTTGTGAGGGTTTTAGTGGGGTTTTTTTTTGTCATAAATAAAAAAAATATGTGTGGGTGCATTACTTCTGTCACGTGAGTTCACTTCCTGTTGTCATATTCCTTGAGTGTCAAGTACTTCCAGTTGCGGCCGCAGACACTCGAAGTCACGCCCCCTTAAAGACGTGCCAACAGGGGTAATGTGTTTATATAAATTTAGATTGGGGAATTGCATTTCTTAAGAGGTAAATATATTAATGTTTCGTGTTAGCATTTATGCTAGCTAATGAGCTAGCGCGAGCATGATTCTTCAGGAAATGAGCAGTATCCCCGGTCTGTGAGTTTATTAAAGTCTTATCAATTTTATGATCATTTTTAATTTAAAATGGTACTACTAACCGTCACAGTTCATCATTATACCGGTTAGCGTTACACCCCTATTTAAAATCTACGATACAAGCAGTCATGCAGCAAGTTTACTTGTGCAAAGCTGGACAGCCATTTATATATACCTGGGATTTATATAGCGCTTTTTTAAGTACCCAAAGTCGCTTTACATGTAGACCCCATCATTCATTCACACCTGGTGGTGGTAAGCTACTTTCATAGCCACAGCTGCCCTGGGGTAGACTGACGGAAGCGTGGCTGCAATTTGCGCCAACGGCCCCTCCGACCACCACCTATCATTCATCATTCAATTTACCGGTGTGAGTGGCACCGGGGGCAAAGGGTGAAGTGCCCAAGGACACAACGGCAGCGATTTTTGGATGGTAAGAGGCGGGGAGCGAACCTGCAACCCTCAGGTTTCTGGCACGGTTGCTCTACCCACTATGCCATGCCGCCCCCATTTACCAGATAAATGTCCTCCAATGTGCACACAAGTTTGATCTTTCCTTGTAATTTAAAAAGCAGCTACACAACAGCAAAGCACACAATAGCAGACAAGCTAGATACATGTAATTAGTGTCCTTAATTGATTAGTGTGTTACATGGCAAAGTTGGTAGAGTGGCCGTGCCAGCAATCGGAGGGTTGCTGGTTACTGGGGTTCAATCCCCACCTTCTACCATCCTAGTCACGTCCGTTGTGTCCTTGAGCAAGACACTTCACCCTTGCTCCTGATGGCTGCTGGTTAGCGCCTTGCATGGCAGCTCCCGCCATCAGTGTGTGAATGTGTGTGTGAATGGGTGAATGTGGAAATACTGTCAAAGCGCTTTGAGTACCTTGAAGGTAGAAAAGCGCTATAAAAGTATAACCCATTTATCATTTATTTACATACCTACAATTGTTCTCTGTGTAATTTCAGTTGATCAAGCCTTTTATAACATTCCACCCTTCAAAATAAGAGTATGTATAGTGCAGGATTCATACTGATATCGTATCAGATTAATTTTGGTATCCACCAATACTCAAGGCTCCAATATCAATATCGTATCGGAAGTCTTACTTATATCGATCTGGAGCTACAGTATTCGCACATGTCATAGATTAACAGAGCAGTGTTTCCTCGCCTCGCCCTTACCTGGTGAGTAATTGTTCAACAGATGAGACGTTTTGATCACAAAGTTGGAGCCGAGGTGTGCCTGTGGACATACGTGAAAACACACAAATCCGTCACTTCCCGTGATCAACACTAACAAGTATTCTCATCTTCACTCAACATCCACAGCACCCGATCGTGTAACACATGTGGATCCGATACATACAAAGTCACCCGTGCATGTCGTACCGCGGCATTCCAGAAACCAGAGTGCCCTGAGAGATGAGCGACGGTCTGCTTCTCACCTGCTCTTGTCCTTTTGAGGGCGCGGCCAACAGCTTGAGCCTCGACACGGCCTCGGCTCTTTGGTCAGCTTGGGTCCCCATGTCCGAGCCCAGAGCCTGTACCTGGGAGTTGGCCTGCATCAGGTTTCTCCTGCTGTGTCTGCCCATTGGAGGGGTGCGCAGCTGGAAGTTCGTGGTTGGAAGCCAAGGCCCCTGCTGGTGATGGAACAGAGGAGTAGGCTCAGGCCAGCTCTCCTGTTGATAGATAAAGGATTATGACTTCTGATCTTGAACTTATCTGATCACACAGATTCAACTGTACAAATGCAAATCTCATCGAGAATGACTTAATTTATGGTCATTTGAGCAGCACCAAATTGAATTTGTCAACAAAGTTTGAGCATTATTTACTGAAAACATAAAGAGAGTTTAAAGGGGGGCTTACAATGATTGTCCTCCTTTTTGACTTTTAAATGGTGTTATAATGTTGGATGCTCGTGTTAAACCAGGGGTGTCAAACTCATTTTAGATCAGGGGCCACATGAAGAAAAATCTACTCCCACGTGGGCCGAACTAGTAAAATCACGGCACGATAACTTAAAAATAAAGACAACTTTAGATTATTTTCTTTGTTTAAAAATAGAACAAGCACATTCTGAAATTGTACAAATCACAATGTTGTTGTTTTTTTTTTTACACTAACATGTTGCAGTTAATAGTATTCTATCTTTATTTGTCGTTATTTATATTTTCTGAATGAATTATGTGATAATGTTCATCAGTCAACTCATTGGTGTTCAACTTCAATCTATCAAGTAAAAAAAAATAATACCAAAATCTAATTACACTGTTAATTATGTAGTTTGATCATTTTCCTTGACTAATGTACTAACATCATGTGGTTTATTTTGTACATATGTAGCATCATCTACAAAGATACAAAGGATTGCTATTGCGACATCTAGTGGACACATTTAAAACAGCTGCTTCTTTCATTAAAACATTTCAGGTTAATTTTTGTACTTAGCAAAGACCCACAAATTAACTGATCTGTAGGTAGCTGAAGGTTTAATATGTCTTCTTGTCAATATGCTTTTCAGTTTCTTCCTGTCAGACAAGATTTCGGTATAATAGATGGAATATTCTAACTTAAATATACGGTTTACCTTAAAAAAAAAATAGGTGAATATTACATTCTATTATACCAAAATATTGTCTGAGTAGAAGAAACCGAACTGAACTGCTGTAAACTGACCCAATGGGCGCGGTATATCATTGGCACAACTTACCATTGGCACAACGTCCTCAAAGGCATCTATTTCAGGGCTGCAGGGCTCATCGTAGAGCGGCGACAAGGGCTGTCTTGGAGCGCACATGTCCGAGTATCTTTGCGGGCCGTTCATGTGGTAGCCGAGAGACGTCTGAGAGGTGTTCCAGCTGTTTGACTGATCACACAACAAACTCAAAAGTTAGTTTATTGTTCTATTTCACCCTCTGAGGGCTCACATCAATCCAAATTAAGATTTAAGGTCACAGTACAGAGCGGGGTATTAAACTAATGGCAGATAAGTGCCGGTGTTACAACTATCCACCATCAGATGTGTGTTGGATGTAAAAATGGTGGCATATTAATACAAGCATATCCTTAAAAACGCAGTGGTGTACCAACCACTTGCACATGTTTTTAATTAGTAGGTGCAACATCACCCATAAAACAGGGCACATATGGCATGTTGCTAGGCAGAGTTCACAGGCCTCAATCATGAGTGCCCCATTGACCAATGAATAAAACATACATAAGTGAGCAAAAAATCACTCCACACACACAACACTGGAATGATTCCGAGATGTGTGCTCTGTATTAAATATATAATAAGAGTTTCCGTAAATCAAGTAGTGCAAAGTGTCAGGTATATGTTTCCTGCTTGTGTATCTATTGTCATGTTGCAGCTACTGTCATTATCAAGACCCTGCTCAGCTTTCTGCTGACTGTGTATTTATAAAGACATGTAAGATGAGTCCGACCGGTCTCAAGGGGAATCATGCACTTATCACGTTTAGACGCCGGGCTGACGTTTTACCTTCACAAGCGGGCCTTTGTCCAGCCGATGCGTGCTTGAGTAGGGCGTGCTGTACAGCTGCGGCATGCCCGCCGAGACCTCTGCAGACTGGAGGTAGGAGCCGCGCTGGGGGGACGAGTAGCGCAGCGGGAAAGGTCGGGAGTCACGTTCGGGTTTGTTGTGGGAAGATACGCTGTTTGTCCTGCTTCCCAGGCGGGCGGTCTCGGTGGAGGAGGGACGGCTGGAGGTGTACTGTTGACAAAAAGCAGGACATATTTGGTTGTAGTCTGTAAGGATGGGTACCTTTCACATTTGAATCGATACTGTACCAATCCCTGATACCTCGGAATCTATACCTGTACTCAACGGTACCAATTTTCAGTGCTTCTGTGTGTGTTCAAATGTGTTAATAAATGTTAATCGTTAAATAAAAATATATTTTCGATTAAACATTTAACAATTGTGAAACCTGTGCTGTCCAGTTATAGCTTGTTTTCTTACACGTCTGTGTCTCATTTGCAAGTAGACTTTGCATGCAGTTGCGATTCCAAGACATTAGATGGCAGTAGTGCATTGCTACGGCATGTTGCCGTGTCAGGATGTAGTCTTTGCCATTAAGTTGAATGTGCCAATTTTGTCTTTAGTTGAGACCGAGAAAGTGTTTATTTATACTGTAAGTACTAGCTGTGAATCTTTGGGTGTCCCACGATTCAATTCAATATCGATTCTTGGGGTCACGATTCGATTCCAAATCGATTTTTTTTTTCAATTCAACACGATTCTCGATTCAAAAACGATTTTTTTTCCCGATTCTCTATTCATTCAATACATAGGATTTCAGCAGGATCTACCCCAGTGTGCTGACATGCAAGCAGAGTAGTAGATTTTTGTAAAAAGCTTTTATAATTGTAAAGGACAATGTTTTATCAACTGATTGCAATAATGTAAATTTGTTTTAACTATTAAATGAACCAAAAATATGACTTATTTTATCTTTGTGAAAATATTGGACACAGTGTGTTGTCAAGCTTATGAGATGCGATGCAAGTGTAAGCCACTGTGACACTATTGTTCTTTTTTTTAATTTTTTTTTATAAATGTCTAATGATAATGTCAATGAGGGATTTTTAATCACTGCTATGTTGAAATTGTAACTAATATTGATACTGTTGTTGATAATATTCATTTTTGTTTTACTACTTTTTGTTTGTTCTGTGTCGTGTTTGTGTCTCCTCTCAATTGCTCTGTTTATTGCAGTTCTGAGTGTTGCTGGGTCGGATTTGGTTTTGGAATTGGATTGCATTGTTATGGTATTGCTGTGTATTGTTTTGTTGGATTGATTAATTAAAAATAAAAAAATTTAAATTAAAAAAAATAAAATACAAAAATCGATTTAAAAAAAAAAAAGAATCGATTCTGAATCGCACAACGTGAGAATCGCGATTCGAATTCGAATCGATTTTTTCCCACACCCCGAGTAAGTACTGAATTTATTACACGCCAGCTGTTAAATTGTAACCGACATCTTAGTTGTAGTTTTCATGACCAAATTTGTAGGTGTTGAAATTGTCATTTAAAATCGCTAATGCTAATCGGTAGCATGTCTTTGATCAATCCAATGTAAGTTAGCATCGAGGTAACGCATTTTGAAAAGTGGAGACTTATTGTGTTTTTGAGTGCCTTCTTCCTGCTTTGTTGGCACAGACATTTGTAACATTACCTTGAGTGCTTGACTGCTTGTTTACTCGCAAAGTGCTTGAGCCCGTGCAAAGTCTGAAACTGGACGTGACGTCACCACATGCAAGAAAGTACCAAAATATGGCACTATTTGCTTTTATGTAAATCGATACAAGGGCAACACAGACTGAATTTGGTCGGCACTTAGGAGTACCACGTTTTGATTTTAAATTGAAATATGTATGAAATAATCAAACAAATATTTGCTCAACCTGAATTCTATTATATATTCCTTTGCTGAACTACTCTTTCATTCCTACGCCAAAAGTACTTGCAAAGCAAAACATTTTTGAGGTTGTACTTGTAAAAAGAAACCGCTTTACATCAAGCCACTCTGACAATGATGGGGACAAGAAGATCTCCATCATTTTAATTAGGGGTTAGCAGGTCAGGGGCTGCGAAAACAACAAGTCTTGCAGGCAGTGAGCTCTCGCCAATTAAAGCTAATTGGTCCAGCAGAAGACTTTTCTCTCAAGGGAGTGTCATCAAAAGTCCTGGTATGCTTCATTATTTCTAAAGTGTGCAAGGTTAATAAGGAATCTTTTCACTCCTGCTGCTCAATAATCATTGCAGGGCCTCGTCATTTAAGGAGGAAATTCCAATGTTATGTGTTTCCTTTTTTATTTTGGTCAGCCTTGAAGTTTATTGCCTGAGGTTTTGTGACAGGAACAGGACTCTAGACCTTGCTTAATTATTAACTTTGTTAAAAAAAAACAAAAAAACAACGTTAAGTGAGTTTTCTTTGCTGACGTTAAACAAACATACTTCCAACATAATTCATATCCGTACAAATATTGATGTTTGAGAGTGAAGCAGACACTTACACAAAGAGGTTCCGAGTATCCTGGGGACAATGGGTTGTCTTCATGAGTGGGGAACGGAAGGTTGTGGGATCCACGTCCATTCTGGCTCATCTTGCGGGACTCGGGTTTGGCTTGACTGTTTCCACTCCACCTTTCAAACTGCGGCGTCTAGGTGGCAGACAAGTTTCATACCTTAGTGATGTGACATCAAGATAATAAGTGGACTGATGACTCTGTAGTGATACATTTGGAACTTGAATCGTTCACTAATTTGGAGAGGTGAGAGTTGAATCAATCACAAAATATGGCTCAAAAATCACTTTCAGTGTACGAATGAGTCTTTTATTAGAATGAAATTAAGATCCTAAATATCCGCGGCTAAATAAATATTTGCTCAGGAAAATTAAGTCTTTCCAACGTGAAATGCTTTGTAACAAAAGAAAAAAACATTAGCTGCAACGACTGTTAGCCTGAGGCCAAACTGACTCGATAGTGTACACTAAAAATAATTGCCTGAACCCTACAAGTTCTTGTTGGCAAAAAATATCATATAAATAAGAGCTGCATCTGTTGATTAGTTTAGTAATCGAGTCATCAGATAAAACACACTTCATAACCTCGATGCGTATTTAAGGAAAATATTTTTTCCGATTGCCATAACCTTTATTCATTTATTGTAAGAATGAACATTGAAATTGTAATTTTAACATGTGTGCATTTATTACAATTTTTAATAAAAACTCTCCACTGTTTGCTGCCACGAAGATCACAGCCCCCACACACCACTACTCTCATGTTAAAGTTAAAGTCCCAACGATAGTCACACACACACTAGGTGTGGTGAAATTATCCTCGACATTTGACCCATCCCAGTGTTTCCCACACATTCATTTATTTGTGGCGGCCCGCCACGAAAGAATTACGTCTGCCACAAATGGATTTTTCGGCTTTTGACTCGCTCGACCGCTCATAAAAGCAATGGGACTCTGTCTGTGAATGTACCTTGTAGTTACAACTCCGGTGCAGTAGGTGGCGGTAGCCTACTATGCATTGTAACTCCGCCAATAGCACTTAATTCACCTGGTGGGCCAGAAGAAGAAGAAGAAGAAGACGGCGGAGTAAAAGAAGGGACCGACCGGATCAAAATACGACGGTAATATAGGTTGTAGGTAGATAAGTTATAGCTGCATCGCTCGCGGCTCGTCATATATTTAACGTTAATCCGCGATTTCACCGAGCGTTTCACTCACGGTGAGCAGCCTGACGCTGCTTCATTAACACCGCCGCTGTTGTCACGTCACGTGTTACCATACCGACGAGCTAACGTGTCCAGGTTATAACCCTGTTGTCAATAAACACACGTGGAGACGGTGCTTCAGATACTGCATTAATAATGAAGCTAAAATGTCCACTGTCCACTGCAGCATGTGAATGCAATGAAAAGAATAAAATCTGAGCCAACCAGCTGTTAAAATGTTGTCCAGGTTAATGTTTTGGCCATTAAAGGCCCTTCATTTCAAGATTTCAATTGTGATCGGGCTTTAAACAGGTGGCTGACCTGTTCAGATGGGTGAAACTCAGCGGTGCTCACACTTTTTCTGCAGGCGAGCTACTTTTCAATTGATCAAGTCGTGGGGATCTACCTCATTCATATATATAATTTATATTTACTTATTTATGAAATATATGTTTTTGTTAACAAGTTAAAGGTGTTTAATGATAATGCAAGCATGTTTAACACATATAGTTAATATTGTTAATAAATTAAAGGTGTTTAATGATAATACAAGTATGTTTAATACATATAGTTAATATTGTTAACAAGTTAAAGGTGTTTAAAGATAATACAAGCATGTTTAACACATATTGTTAATAAATTAAAGGTGTTTAATGATAATACAAGTATGTTTAATACATATAGTTAATATTGTTAACAAGTTAAAGGTGTTTAATGACAATATAAGCATGTTTAACACATATAGTTAATATTGTTAACAAGTTAAAGGTGTTTAAAAATAATACAAGCATGTTTAACACATATAGATTCCTTTCTTTCATGAAGACAAGAATATAAGTTGGTGTATTACCTGATTGTGATGACTTGCATTGATAGGAATCAGACAGTGGTGCTGATAACGTCCGCATTTTCGAATGGAGGAGAAAAAAAGTCCTCCTTTCTGTCCAATACCACATGAAAGTGGTTGGTTTTTGGCATCTTATTTGTCCAGCTTCTGTACTCCTTTGTATACACTTTACAAGAAATACATTGTCGGCAAACTCCGTAGCTTGCTAGCTTGTGCACGCCAGCTTTCTGAGACTCTTATTTTGTTAGCGCAACTGTGCAGTCGGTCTTTGGAGTTTTGACGACAGGTACGGCGCCAGAGTCTGTTGAAATAAAGTGTTTCTCGCCTTCCTGTCGGTAATTTTAATGAGCTAAATATGTACATAAAGTGTTGTACTTATATTCCAACTCCGCGTTCTTCTTGGTCATCGCTGCTGCCGCCGTCACCCCCCGCCCCCCGACCAAACCACCACAAATAAATGCCTGTCCTGTGGGAAACACTGCATCCCCATGTTCACCCCCTGGGAGGTGAGGGGAGCAGTGAGCAGCAGCGGTGGCTGCGCTCGGGAATCATTTTGGTGATTTAACCACCAATTCCAACCCTTGATGCTGAGTGCCAAGCAGGGAGGCAATGGGTCCCATTTTTATAGTCTTTGGTATGACTCGCCGGGGTTTGAACCTAGAAGAGTTTTAATGTATTATTTATTTTGTATTTTGGATTATATTATGTATTTTTGGACTTAAAAGTTTAATTGCTTTGTAGATAGACTGAGATTAAGTCTAAGTTCAATGTGGTCTTCATGGTGAAGTGTTTTGTCAAGAGGATTGTCCTTGTGGTTAGAGTGTCCGCCCTGAGATCGGTAGATCGTGAGTTCAAACCCCGGCCGAGTCATAATAATAATAATAATGACTTAGATTTATATAGCGCTTTTCTAGACACTCAAAGCGCTTCACAGAGAAGTGAGAAGCCATCATTCATTCACACCTGGTGGTGGTAAGCTACTTTCATAGCCACAGCTGCCCTGGGGTAGACTGAATCATACCAAAGACTATAAAAATGTGACCCTTTACCTGCCTGCTTGGCCGTCAGCATCAAGGATTGTAATTGGGGGTTAAATCACCAAAATGATTCCCGAGCGCGGCCACCGCTGCTGCTCACTGGTCCCCTCATCTCCCAGGGGGTGGAACAAGGGGATGGTCAAATGCAGAGGGCAATTTCACCACAGCTAGTGTCAGTGTGACTATCAGTGGTACTTTAACTTTACTTTAATATGTACATTTTCAAAATGTGCTTGTTCTGTTTTGGGCCAAAGTAAAAGAAAGAAAACAATGTGAAGTTGTCATAGTTGTATTTTTAAGTTAGTATGCCATGATTTTACCAGTCCGGCCCAGGTGGGAATAGAGCTAAAATGTTTGTCACTTCTGACTTAGAGGCGGATAAACCAGGTGAGGACAGAAACATAGCATGCTTTGCTCATCAGCAGACGTGAACAAGGTGATTATTTTAAACCTGTAAAAAAAAAAAAGAGGGTATCACTCACCTCCCTGTGCGTTGGTGTGTAGATGATGTCATAGACTGGGGGCGGGGGGCTGAGAACCGGAACGTCAGCAGCTTTGAAATGCTGGATCCAGTCGCAGAACTCGCTCCGATCCAGACAGGACACCACTATGGGGTTGATGAGCTTGCCTAGAGAGGACACACAAAGCTCGTCATTCGGTCCAGGCGCTGCGTGGAATGTGCCACTGTCAGATTGTCATTCAGTGGGGATCAAACCAGCTCATTCATGGAGGCTTGCACTTTGTGACGTTAGCACATTCCTGCTCGTGTCCACTTCGGGTAAATTATGCATTCCAGTGTACAGTATACTCCTTAAGAGCCATTCAAGCTTGTCTGTTTGTTTTGCGCTAACCTTCAATCATAAAAGTGTTGGGCTTGACATCTTGGCAGGGTGTTGTCACTGTGATCATGTTGAGCGGAAGTTTGCCCTGATAAAGATGATTTAAGCTGCATTAAAAACACAAAATATGCATGCAGCTCAGAGGATGATTATGAAGCGTTTCAAACCTTGTAGAAGAGGCCGTTTGCTTCCTCGGATAGGATGATCATTGTTGACGTGTACATCACCAGCAGTCTATCGTTTTGTTCCTGTGGACACACAAGGGTTTGTGTAGAGTTCCACACTTATTGGCCCTGATTGAATAACAACGTCTGCACTTATTCTCCTTTTAAGGGGAGTTTTGTTTCCTTTGAAAGTCCAGTTTACATTCCAAAAGTTTATTATCATGCCATCAAGTGTTTTTTGTTTTTTTTCAAACATCATGCTGAATTTAAGGAGGATCAGTCCCTTGTAGAAATGTTCTGTTCTCTCTGTGGAACTTTCTTGACCTATGTAAATAACTTCATTTTTCTGCAGCTTTGAAGTAGCAAACGTTTAATAGCATCAAATACTAACCCTATAATGATAAAAGCAAGATAGAGACTAAACCTGATTCAACACCATTTTTAATTATTTGACACAAATGCAGTGTGGTGCAGTCTAATTCCTGGTGCAAAAAATGCCAGTCAAACCAGTTTGGGCATTTAAAGATCAAGTGTAGTTTATATTTCCTCACACTCTTCTAGGGTGTGTCTAGAGAGACAGCTGACATTCCAGCTGTGAGATGACTTTAGTTGCTTCCCACACCCTAAATCTCACACACTTCAGTGGGGCTGCCGCTCATTCTCACACAGTCAGTTCATCACAAATATCCCTGCAGGTTAGGGCATGATTGGTTGATTGTTGTTCGCCACCATCTGAATCGGTGTGTTTGTAACTTTGTTTGTTTTTATAGGGAAAACGTTGGCGTCTCGCTGATTACCAGGAAAACTACTGCTGATACATCAACGTAGATTGGCAATATTCAACTAAACTGTTTCGGGGGCCAAAGTTCCAGAAAGCTAAGGACGGAGGATCACTGTTAGTCTTATTTTGTATATTCCTCTACAGTAGACATTTGATGTTGGCCTATTTAGTCTGTCAGTCACCAGAGCGTTCTGATATTTTTATGGGCCTTCTGCAAAAAAGCTTGTCAAATATAATTTCTATGACAGCTTTTAAGTGTTTTTAAGTATCTTCTGCAAAAATGTGAGTTTCTCACAAATTGCGGGCCACCAGTTGAATTTTTCAATGATGAAAAAGAGAGCACCTAAATGGAACCTTGAGGAACAGTACTAGTATAACTAAAGAAGTGGAACAAATGACTAATGCTATGACAGCTTTTAAGTGTTTTTAAGTATCTTCTGCAAAAATGTGAGTTTCTCACAAATTGCGGGCCACCAGTTGAATTTTTCAATGATGAAAAAGAGAGCACCTTAAATGGAACCTTGAGGAACAGTACTAGTATAACTAAAGAAGTGGAACAAATGACTAATGACTGCATCTGGAGTAAACAAGCTACAGCAACACCTTAGTCACATTACGAAAAAAAATTGTAACTGCCAAAAAGGGAGAGGACTTAAAGGGGTGCCTTGAAGAACGCCTCAGTTCTGTAAACCACAAGTTTGGACCCCGTGTTTACTCTCAAAGTTAAAATGTCCATCCAAGGATCTGTCAATGTGTTTACAGAAGTCCATGTTCTTCTATACAACAGAAGCACTGTAGTGTTTTTAAGAATTTGCTGCAAAAATGTTTTATCCCAAGTTTTGAAATGAGCTAGGGGGACCGGATTTAAATAGACCTGAACTACATCATCAGAATGGCTCAGATTTTTTCATACTAGTGAAAGTATATGTCTTGTCACTAGGCAGAAGAAGAAGGACTATGGGTAAATCTCTACAATATATGACAACACAAATGGGGAAAAATGTCATCAACGGGACAAATACCAAACATCTTTGCATAATAGTTTAGTTTAGTCTTTATTTGAAGGGACAATGCACAGAAACATTAAACTCAAAGACAGATATGTTCTGCACCAGATTATAGCTTATTGGGGCGATATAGCTCGGTTGGTAGAGGGGCCGTGCCAGCAACTTGAGGGTTGCAGGTTCGATCGCCGCTTCCGCCATTCTAGTCACTGCCGTTGTGTCCTTGGGCAAGACACTTTACCCATCTGCTCCCAGTGCCACCCACACTGGTTTAAATGTAACTTAGATATTGGGTTTCACTTTGTAAAGCGCTTTGAGTCACTAGAGAAAAGCGCTATATAAATATAATTCACTTCACTTCACATACCTAAATAGCTAATCTCCATCTGCTGTCCCTGGCTACATAAATTAAAGAGATACAAAAATCATGCAATAAAATTATTACAATAAAATTATACTATAGCATGTAATCATATTAAGAAAAGTCATAAAATGCCCTTTCATTGACACATACTTATTATACAATACAACCACACCTCATTTACATCATAACACATAGACAATACCTGCTCTTGTTCACATCTGTCTTCATTTGTAAAAACAACCATGATTTTAACACACACACCTCACAGTTCTCATGCATAAATATAATACACATTAAGTTAACATGTCAAATTATTTTATTAATTTCCCCGCAGTGCCTCCACAGTTTGATTTCAAATTTTCGGGACAGTTGCAGATCCCAAATACACAACAGCAGGTAGCAAAAAGTAAGAAAAGTCTGTTTTGCATAATAGGGCCTCTCTAAACTTTAATTTAGGAAGTTTACAAATTATGGCATTTACCATTTAAGACATAAAGCTGCAGGCACATTATGTAGACAACATCCATTACATTCTAGTAGGTTCATCTGAAGTATCAGTGAAATGTTAGGACGTACTGAATTATTTCTCTGAATGAGGTGTTCTAGATCTTTTGCCCGGTAGTGTATGTGCAGGAGAGGCAATAAAACCCCACCCTTTGCACTCCCTACATTTTGTGGATGTACAATAATGTCTGTGTTTCACAATTTAAACACCGTGTGACTCATCTAATATTTTCATCAACAACCTGAAAAGCCTGAAGTCACGCACAGTTTCTTACATGATTGTGTTATCCCCAGTGAGGCCAAAAGGAAAGTATTGCATGTTGTGTTTTTACTGTACCTGACAGGGCAAGTGCTGCAGGCGAACTTTGGTGACGTAGGTGATGGGGCCCAGGCTGTCCCGCTGCGACCCCTCCCACTCATAGATAGGCTCTCTGTTGATGGAGCTCCGCAGCTCCTCTCTGCCCGCAGGGCTCTTCTGCTGGTTTAACTAAAACGAGAAGATACACATTGGATTGAGGGGAAAGCTAAACACAGAAGAGTAAACATGACCCCGAGTGTCAGCCGCCGCCCAAAATTCAGTTATTTTTCTAAGGGTTTGATCAGCCAGTTGCACACCTGACAAAACTGCTTAGTTGTGAGTGCTTTGGTGTTAGATAACCGTTATGATGCGGTCAAGACCACTCCCTTATATTCAGCCCTCAGGGAGAGCCAGGAGTGACCTTCTTGACTCACTGCATAGTACACACGCACATTCACACACATCCTGTTTCCTCAGTACATGTAACATGGGATTTTTTTTCCCCCCATGGTTAATCCATCTCACAAATTCAGGAGTTGTTGTTTTAGTTGATTTGTTAGTTAGCAGCCAATTGAAGTCCATCCATTTCTTAATTTATATAATTCTTATCCTGTTCAGGATCACGGGAAAGCTGGAGTCTATCCCAGCTAGACTACTTCCTGGACTGATCACCAGTCAATCACAGAACACTTATAGACGACTCATCGGTATATGAGTGTGTGAAGCGTCAGCCAGTGTTGCGTGAATCACTACACGATCAGTGACCTGTACACTGCATAAACAGACATCTGAGCAATATTAAATATCTTTAATGACGTTGGTTTTTAAATCCTTATTTTTGACCATTGTACTGACAAGGTTTGCAAATTAGCCTATGGCTATAAGTCTTATGTACTTTGACATGGGTTACCTATGGGTAGCAATGTTTAATTGTACTGTCCCTGTCAAATAAATACATGAATGAATTAATAATATTTTAAATAGTAAGCTACAATATGTTAGATAATTTGGATTATTTTAGGTAATATTGACAAAAATCGAATGTATCAATGTGGAAGTAAAATAGCATTTTGGCAAGTCAAATATTATTGTTCCGTTGGCAGGTTATTTTTATTGTATGTCTCATATTTTAGTACATATATTTTTCAAATATAAAACAAGGGTTTTAGCTATTTATTCTTGCTGAGATTTCAGTTATTGCAGCGTAAAAAAAGTTATAATTGAACTGATGCCCCAGCCTCACCGTCCGATAATATTACCGATCATGCTCAGTTAGGGATGTAATGATATGAAAATTGTATGTCACGGTTATTGTGACCAAAATGACGTTTTTCATTGTTATCACGATATTATTGAATGTGCTCAAAGTTTTATTTAGAAAAAACTAAAAGACTAAACAATACATTCTTGGCAGAAGAAGCATTGAATATTGTTCTGGCTTCTTAAGAGCCATATTATTTCTATTTTATGTTTAATAATGTTTATCTTTTCAATGTAACATTTAAAAAAACATTTTTTTACTGATAAAGGCAAAGCAAGTGTTAAATTTGCTTCACTTCCGGATTATGTGACGTCCCGTGCGTTTACTTCCTGTTATAGACACCTCAGTCTCAAATTCCTCTGAGTATCGATCAATCACTCAGTTCTAAGGTTCAATGTTCACGATAGAATGATTAAGTTGCTCAGTCAGCAATGTGTTTATATAAATTTAGATTTGAGTTTTGTCATGGGAATATATGTTGACGTTTTTTTCATACATATTAGCATTTAAGCTAGCTCTAGTCGGTCGGTGAGTATGTCAAAGTGCGGTTGTCAATCACATGTTTTTAATCATTTTAATTCAAAACGGTAATACTAACCGTCGGGAGTTTCTTTACCGCGGTTATCATTAATAGCAATTATTGTTGCATCCCTACGCTCAATGAACCATTTGCTCAGTTTAATGTTCAACTGAGTGAAATTCTAGAGTGATTTTGGAGTTTGGAAGAACTTACTTTCACTCTGGTGAAGTTTTCCGGTGCAAAGGCCGTGCCGCCGTTGGCTTCAATGTTTTCTTTAAGAAGACCAAACCATTGGTCCAGTTCTTGTTGATTGGCACAATAGACGATGATGGGGTTCAGGCTGACACCTGTGGGGAGCAAAGGTCACAAAAGTTGTCATCAAGGTGGTCCCGCAAGGGGTTCAGTTTTCCACATAGCGATGAATCACCGAAGGGTTTCTTTCTCCAAGTCTTTAGTTGTGTTGTGACATAAATGCCATAACTGTTAGCACGCGTTCTATCTAGACCACATGTCTGACAGTTTCCCAGAATTTAAAATCATAGTCATTCTTGTCCTCCCACAGACTGCGAGCCCAGAAGGAATGAACAGGACTTTCCCCTCTATCTATCAGATGTACACATACCAGAGATACACAGCAGATTTCTTGTTTTGCTTGACTGTAAAACTTATTAACCCTCTGAGGACATTCTATTTTAATTTTTAGTATCTTTAAAGGTATACAGTACATAATACTCTTAGGATTTAAAAGAGGCTTCAAAACATTTTTGATTCATTTTTTTTATGTTAACCTTTCTCATTAAACAGCAGTCCTAAACAAAAATATCATATACCGGTACATGTTTTTATTTTGACCCTTTTAAAGGCCATTCAACCTTAGGGAAAAATGGATTCAACATTGTAAGCACGAACAACGCTTGAAACTTTCAGTATATCAGAATTGATTGATTGAGACTTTTATTAGTAGGTTGCACAGTGAAGTACATATTCCGTACAATTGATCACTAAATGGTAACACCCGAATAAGTTTTTCAACTTGTTTAAGTCGGGGTCCACTTAAATTGATTCATGATGCAGATATATACTATCATCATAATACAGTCATCACACAAGATAATCACCAGGGTGTATACATTGAATTATATACATTATTTACAATTCGGGGTGTGTGTGTGTGTTGGGGGGGGGTAGGTTTGGTTGTTATCATCAGTCATCAACAATTGACAACAGAGAAATGGATATTGTATGTAGAGTTAAACTATTAATTAGGTATTATTGATTTAATAGATTAAGCAAATAAGTCAAACTTTGTACCATAACAGTCCAATTTAAATAAAAAAAACTCAAAAGTACAAGGAAGAAGAATCCTGACAAACATCCATCCATCCATCCATTTTCTACCGCTTATTCCCTTTGGGGTCGCGGGGGGCGCTGGAGCCTATCTCAGCTACAATCGGGCGGAAGGCGGGGTACACCCTGGACAAGTCGCCACCTCATCGCACCTGACAAACATATTGATCCTTATTAAAAATGTGTCTTAATCTTATTCATCTCATTATGTGAATTACAATTTATAAACAACTATTTTTGATTATTTATTCATTTAATGTGTTTGCACTATAAATTGAGCAAAGGGAGTAAATAAGCAAACAAATGTTTAAAAAAAAAAAAAGCTCTCAAATGGAAAAGGGTTATGATTAAATAACCTCTGCTTCTTCCGACTCCTTTTCGGACATGGAACGAGAACCTGGAAATATGTCCATCCATCCATTTTTTCTACCGCTTAATCCCTTCGGGGTCGCGGGGAGCGCTGGAGCCTATCTCAGCTACAATCGGGCAGAAGGCGGGGTACACCCTGGACAAGTCGCCACCTCATCACAGGGCCAACACAGATAGACAGACAACATTCACACTCACATTCACACACTAGGGCCAATTTAGTGTTGCCAATCAAACCACTAGGGTTCGATCGAACCCAGGTTAAGAACCACTGCTCTAACCACTAGGCCACTGAGTAGGTGTTATGGAAAGGGAACAAAAATTATGGCCAGCCTTTGTCCCCTGAAGGGTTAAACATTCATCGAGCTTCAACCGTTGTTGAAGGTAATTTTGAATATCATTATGTAAAGTTCACAGCCCTGTAAACTCTAGGAAGGGTTCTCTCACTCTCTTTACCCGCACCGCTGATTCATGTTTTTAAGTGCAGGAAACGTCTGTGGCCGTCATATCTCTCACTTGATTCACACTTCCTCCACGTGTGTGTGTGTGTGTGTGTGTGTGTGTGTGTGTGTGTGTGTGTGTGTGTGTGTGTGTGTGTGTGTGTGTGTGTGTGTGTGTGTGTGTGTGTGTGTGTGTGTGTGTGTGTGTGTGTGTGTGTGTGTGTATCGTCACGATGCCTCCCACTGAGTAAATAAAGTTCCTTGGTAAGGAATGGGAACGTCAAATAGAAATACGAGACTGTAGAATAACAAGCTTGTGTTCCGGGAATAGGAGACGGATGTAACAAAAAAAAATGTGGATAATAATCTGTCAATATTGTCAAAGTAGTTTCAGCGATACAAACATCAACATGGATAACTCGCACTTCTCACATTTGATAGTCTAGGATAAGGAATGTTGATACAGCTCTTGATGTTGGACACACCGAGGTCATTGGAGGTTTTCGGGATCTTTCTACTTCAGCCCCCTTTGGCCCCTGATGACCCGACCAGGAAGTATTCCCACGGCTGAGTCCAAGTATTGCCAGCCCACGTTACGTCCCTCATAATCCACTCTGTTTGTGACTCACAATTAAATTGTACTATATTTTCAAATTACATTGATTTTACTTTTGATAATATTTTCTGTTTCTACCATCAGTGAAGTGAAGTGAATTATATTTATATAGCGCTTTTCTCTAGTGACTCAAAGTGCTTTACATAGTGAAACCCAATATCTAAGTTACATTTAAACCAGTGTGGGTGGCACTGGGAGCAGGTGGGTAAAGTGTCTTGCCCAAGGACCCAACGGCAGTGACTAGAATGGCGAAAGCGGGGATCGAACCTGGAACCCTCAAGTTGCTGGCACGGCCGCTCTACCAACCGAGGTTGGAGTTTCCGGGTGCCACGTTTTTCTCATTTGCATGTATTGCCGGGATACAACCCCACTGCATGAAAGGGCCACTACACTATACTGTAGCCAGGGCCACATTAAACAAACTTATTAAAAATAATTTTGTTTATGAATACATCTCCTTTGCGACGGATGCCTGCACGTCTGTGCGAGTGTAACAAAGACCAGTCAACTTCAAGAATAGTGCAGGCAATCTGGGGGATTGCTTGCATAGGCTTTTAGCACAGTAATCGGCATGCTCGCCTCTCACACTGGCAACCTTGTTTCTCGCCTCACTTGTGGCAGTATAGAAAAAAACAATGCAACCGAGAGAGAGTACACGATTGCTACACGAAGCAGAGCTCACTGTGGTTGAGAGCTATAAACACCAATCACTGCATTCCGCCGTAAAAATCGGTGGGCCCCTGATTGGGTGGAGCCCCCCTGGGCTTCATTCCAGGTAAGCCTGTGTATTAGGGCGGCCCTGACTGTATCCAAGAAGGTACACAAGCAATGCAAATGCCGCAACACAACAATTTTACGCCACAAAACTATTGCAAAAGCCACTACAAATGTGAACGCCAAAAACACAACAACAGGTGGGAATCTTTGGGCACCTCATAATTGGATTACGATTCAGGCGCTACGATTCAATTATAAATCCATTATGTATGCATTTTAATTCATTAGTATGCATATTATTATATTGTATAGCCTATTTTAAGATAGTGTGTATTATTGTATATCAGAAATGTTTTATATTTAATTATCAATATGTATAAAAGGCTCCTTCTTTGGCTGCTGATGTATAAAGTAGTGTGTCATTATTTCTGTTTTTTGGATGTGATCATGCATATATATATTTATACAATATATATATAAATACACAGTATATATACAATATATATATATATATATATATAAATACAGAGTATATATATATATATATATATATATATATACACAGTATATATATATACACAGTATATATATATATAATCTCATGCACCTGGGGATAGGTTGATTGGCAACACTAAATCGGCCCTAGTGTGTGAATGTGAGTGTGAATGTTGTTTGTCTATCTGTGTTGGCCCTGTGCGTTAGGTCAGGAAAAAACACAGAGGCTATATCATCCCTACAAGCCTGTTTCGCAGGTTTCCCTGCTCATCAGGGGATGCCAAGAGTGTGCAAAAAAGTAGTCAGAGTAAAGGGTGGCTATTTTGAAGAAACTAGAATATTAAACTTGTTTTCAGTTATTTCTCCTTTTTTGTTAAGCACACAACTCCACATGTTTCATTCATAGTTTTGATGCCTTCAGTGACAATCTACAATGTAAATAGTCATGAAAATAAAGAAAATGCATTGAATGAGAAGGTGTGTACAAACTTTTAGCCTGTACTGTATATGTACGGTACATCTATGTGTGTGTGTGTGTGTGTATGTATATATATATATATATATGTAAATTTAAATAAATGTATGTCCCTACTTGGCTAGCAGGCATCCTTGTTTTAATTTCTGTGCCTTCTAAAACCACTTTATGCCCAGATACTTTGCCACCAGTTGCCATAAACAAAAAACCCATACACTCCAAAAAGTGTTGTGTCAATTATCTACTCATTCATATCTATGGCTGACAGCGTTGTCGCACAGTGTAAATATTGTTCTCTGTCCTGACTTATTCATCTAATTGCTCATTTCCTCTTCTTAGCTGGTTACTTGTCTGTAACGGGGTTTCAGTTTGACAAAACATTTATTATTTTCTTATTTCACTACTTCACTTTCAAGCTATAGCATGACTTGTGGTCGTCTTCTCCCTTAGTCTGCGTCTGCACTATATCTGCATTTTAGAACCGTCTATATTACTTAATTTAACATCAATGAGTAATTGATTTTTGTACATTTTTCCATCAGTTCAGAATTGTCCACATTTTATTTGTGATGCAACGAAAATATTTTAATTTTTTTCAAATTATACGCTCAATACAACAACTTTAGACCACAACACAACATTAAGTGACAACGGGAGTTGTTGTGTTATGGCTTTATTTCAATGTGGCTTAAAATTGTTGTGTTTGTAAAGTGAAGTGGAATTAGCGACAGGAGTTAACCTGAGTGGTTTGTGGAATGCATGGTTGTAGATTAGCCGCACTGACAAGGCTGAGAGCGGTAGTCAGGGTTTTCTATGCGACAGCTGGCCTCTGTGAACTGCACCTGTTGTCTAAGTGAGCCCTGCTTTGCCCCCGTACACCCTCACCCCGACCAAGGTTAAAAAGGGGGGCAACTCTAGTTAGTCTTAGGGTTGAGTGGAGGTGAGGAGGGTCACGGCATCTTTTGAATCACCGGAATGTGACAACATTGGAAATGCTGCAGCTTGAAAATAGTAACCGGTGGATGGTTTTTAAATCGAAACAAGACACCCTTTTTAGTAAGACCTCAATTTAAGCAGAGAGGGGCATTTGACAAAGGGATAATTATTAATTTATTGAATTGTTCTGAACCCCTGTTGTATTGCTAGTGTTGTAGTGCGCATTGTAATATGGTATGTTGTTCTTCTTTAGACTGCAAACTAGTTTGAGACTGAATCAACATCATGTCTGCTGTTTGCAGCCAAATAAGTACATTTTTTGCCTAGATTGCTTCAAGACAATCAACTGCATTTTAAATTATCAATCAACCTCATATTGCGATGTTTTGCATCTTTATTACATTGCATATTTTTTTAAATAAATATTAGGGCTGTCAAAGTTAAAGCGTTAGTGCATGTGATTATTTTAAGAAATTATTGCAATATCACAATTGAATGAAGATTAATGGCACTAATTGTTTTCACCGCACCTTAACCCGAAAGGCAGACACAAGCAACAAGTTGCAACTACTGGCTAATGCTAAATTTATTTCACTTACTTACCTCAGTAAGTAATCACAACTACCCGGGGTAGCACTTAAAGGAATTACCCAGGATGTGACAATGCATTTCCAGGTATAAGCGGTAGGAAATGGATGGATGGGATGGATGGATGGATGGCTGTACTCTAGTGGCCGGGTGACAGGGCTACCGGTGAGTACTGTAATCTACAGTATCGGGGAGTGGGGAAAAAATCGATTTGAATTCGAATCGCGATTCTCACGTTGTGCGATTCAGAATCAATTCTCATTTTTAAAAAATCGATTTTTATTTTAATTTTTTTAAATTATTTTTTTATTTTTTTAATGTTTTTGTTTGTTTGTTTGTTTTTAATTAATCAATCCAACAAAACAATACACAGCAATACCATAACAATGCAATCCAATTCCAAAACCAAACCCGACCCAGCAACACTCAGAACTGCAATAAACAGAGCAATTGAGAGGAGACACAAACACGACACAGAACAAACCAAAAGTAGTGAAACAAAAATGAATATTATCAATATCAATATTAGTTACAATTTCAACATAGCAGTGATTAAAAATCCCTCATTGACATCATTAGACATTTATAAAAATTAAAAAAAAGAACAATAGTGTCACAGTGGCTTACACTTGCATCGCATCTCATAAGCTTGACAACACACTGTGTCCAATATTTTCACAAAGATCAAATAAGTCATATTTTTGGTTCATTTAATAGTTAAAACAAATTTACATTATTGCAATCAGTTGATAAAACATTGTCCTTTACAATTATAAAAGCTTTTTAGAAAAATCTACTACTCTGCTCGCATGTCAGCAGACTGGGGTAGATCCTGCTGAAATCCTATGTATTGAATGAATAGAGAATCCTTTTGAATCGGGAAAAAAATTGTTTTTGAATCGAGAATCGCGTTGAATTGAAAAACAAAATCGACTTTGAATCGAATCGTGACCCCAAGAATCGATATTGAATCGAATCGTGGGACACCCAAAGATTCACAGCCCTAATACAGTACGAGTGCAAAGGTGACTATGTTAAAAAGTTAAAGTACCAATGATTGTCACACACACACGAGGTGTGGTGAAATTATTCTCTGCATTTGACCCATCACCCTTTATCACCCCCTGGAAGGTGAGGGGAGCAGTGAGCAGCAGCAGTGGCCGCGCCCGGGAATAATTTTTGGTGATTTAACCCCCAATTCCAACCCTTGATGCTGAGTGTCAAGCAGGGAGGTAATGGGTCCCATTTTTATAGTCTTGGGTGTTATTTCATGTTTAGAAGGCTTTAGATATGTTAAAAAAAACAAAAAACATTTTTTATGCTCTCAACTATGAAAATATTGGATTTATTCATATTAAATCCTACTTCAATAGGCTGATTGGCAACACAAAATTAGATCTAGTATGCAGAGGTGTGGACTCGAGTCACATGACTTGGACTCGAGTCAGACTCGAGTCATGAATTTGATGACTTTAGACTCGACTTGACAAAATGTAAAAAGACTTGCAACTCGACTTAGACTTTAACATCAATGACTTGTGACTTCACTTGGACTTGAGCCTTTTGAATTGACATGACTTGACATGACTTGCTACTTTCCCCAAAACCCAAAGATGAAAAAGTTATTCGGGAGCGCTCCGTATTTTTCATTGTGTACTTGTCTATCAGCGTTGCGTGTGTCGTCTCAGTACAACAGCCAATCAAATTAGATCTACTTTGTTTTCATCACACAGCATTCATCCAATCAAATTGCAGGACAACCAACGAAGAAGACATGTCCAAACCACACGCCAGTGAACAAAAAATGATACCTAAAATATTTTCGTTTGGGTATAAAAATTACGAGGTGGTCAACACAAAACGGTTTGCAGTATGCAACACATGCGGTTCGAAAATGACTGATGGAGAGGCAACAACTTCCAACTTCGTCCGGCATTTGAAGTTGCACAAAGAACGGTAAGTTTTGAATGTAAGATAACGTTTATTGGCTAAGTAACGTGACTTTTATTTGCTGTGTAGTTAAATCAGTGAGGCTGTAAACTCACTGCTAACATTATAACGTTATTGCAAACACGGGAATCTGTTGCAGTTCACTACCTTATTCATACTTTTTGTTCAGTGATTTTTTAAGCAGGGTTACGTTAGTCAATATATCACACGTAACGTTAGACGGCGGTCAGCAGCACCGCGTATTTTAGCCACCTAAAAAAAGACAAAAATAGTAAAATAAAGGTCAGTTAAAATGTATACTATATTATGAATATGTGTACCGTTTTAGCTAGCTTTCTGACATACTGTTGGTTGTTTACCTCAGTGGTCCCCAACCACCGGGCCGCGGCCCGGTACTGGTCCATGGATCGATTGGTATCGGGCCGCACAAGAAATATATATATATATTTTTTCTTTTTTTAATTAAATCAACATAAAAAACACAAGATACACTTACAAGTAGTGCACCAACCCAAAAAAACTATCTCCCCCTTTTGTTCTGGGCAATGAACATGAAGACTCTTCCTTCACTGTTCCGAGTGGCCATGAGAGTCTTGGCAGTGCCTGCCTCCAGTGCTCCAGTGGAGCGAGTTTTCAGCCATGGTGGCATCATACTACACCCCCATCATGCACAAATGACTGACAGACTCTTGGCTAATTTGGTCTTTTGCAAATGCAATGCAGCATAGGGCCCTGCCATATAAAAAGTACAACTTTTTTGTTATGTTCACGTATATGTCATGTTTTTTCAATGTTAACACTTTTGTACAAATAAGTACATTTGCACTTTATTTTTCAATGTGTTTGTTCTGTAAAGGAATGAGTTAATGTTTAAAATGACTGGTTAATAGTGCTATTATAAAGTGCAATGTCAGCACAATTTTCTTTCCTGCAATTTAAAATGCACTTGTTTTAATAAATAAATACAGCGTTTGAAAAGCATACACAATCTGTGTTAATATATTAGTCTGTGGTTAAAAGGACTTGAAAGGACTCGAAACTCAAAATGCAGGACTTAGGACTTGACTTGAGACTTTCCAGTCTTGACTTTGGACTTGACTCGGGGCTTGCCTGTCTTGACTCGGGACTTGACTCGGACTTGAGGGCAAAGACTTGAGACTTACTTGTGACTTGCAAAACAATGACTTGGTCCCACCTCTGCTAGTATGTGAGTGTGAATGTTGCTACGGTGAGGCCTGGAACCAATTGGCCGCGATAAACAAGGGTTCGACTGTAGTCTAATATAATACACACAATATTACTTGATTGAAGTGGTTGCAGAAATGAATGATTAAAATTAATGCTGAGCAATAAAGCTTATAAACACAAGTCACTGAACAGGTTTCATAAACAACATGCAGTGATGGGGAGTAATGTAGTTACCGTAAGCTATGTAGCTTAGTTACATTTTCCAGTAAGTTAGTGGCAGCTTAGCTACTTTTTTAACGAGTAGCTTTTCCTGTACCTTAGCTACTTTTAGACCCATGTAGCGAGGTAGTTTACATCAAAGCTACAAGCAGAGAAATTGGACTGCGAATCCAAAAAAATGAGAAAATACAATGACCTGGATGAATGAGAACATCCATACATACGGAGAAAATCCATGATAATTGGTAGGTAATTGTATGATGAGTCACTATTGGCTAAACACTGGCTAATCAGAGGCAAGATAAAGCGGGTCATCGAAACCAGGAAGCAAAATCAGTCACGCACTCATGTCACATGACGACAAAAGAGTCAGAGACAGAGGGACGCTTCAAGCTGACCACTCAAAAACAAGAAACATACTTGAAAATGGCAGAGGGATTCTCTCCCGCAGATTAGATTTTTCGTTTAGAGCTGAAGATGACATGTGTCCTTAACCATATTTAGACAAATGTATGTGTTTAGAGAAAACTATTCCCAAACAACATACAAATCATTGTTGTTGTTTTTGGTAAAGATATAGATAGATGCTGTTTTTTACTGTAGGTAGAGAAAATGGATTATATTATAGGGGTGGGCAAAAGAAAAGGAAAAGTAAATAAATACATAGTGAGGTGTGGTGTCCTCAGCTAAATGACAGGTAGTTAATAGTAATGGACCGTTTTGGTCGATTTGTACAGTCTCAGTTACATTAACATTGGTATTATACATATGGGCCCATATATAGAAATGTTGTTGAATGTAGCTTTGATGTAGAAAGCTACCGGTACTTTTGCCATGTAGCTTGTAGTCTAGTTTGCTACAATTCTCTGTGGATAGCTTCCTCTCTGTAGCTTAGCTACATTTAATCGAAAGTAACTTGTAGCTTAGCTTACTACATTTTCCAAGTAGCTTGCCCATCACTGCCAAAATGCCATACTCACCATTAACTTGAAAGGCGTATTCCAGCGGTTGGCTGTGGTTACAATTCTGTTGCAGGTTGCAGATGGTCAGTTCCTTCAGTGGAAGAGTTCCCTGTACACAAAACAGCAAACACATCTAGTCATTCGTGTTCTATGCTCATCCTGTTCAGGGTCATGAGAAGCTGGAACCTATCCCAACTGATTTGGCAGGAAATGCAGACAATATTGTGGACTTCCCAGGCGATTACTGCACGCACATCAGTAATGTGTACCACTACAATACTAATTTAATTCCCTGCTAATGTAATAGTGTGATATTATTACTTTATTATGAACTAGACAGGGTGTTACATTTTATTTTGAAGTATCGCTTTTATTTTTGAAGAACTGGATGTGTCTTTGCTGTTTTTTTCTGTTTTTTTTTTTCTTTTTCTTTTTTTTTTTGTCCTGTCCAGCCTCTCAGGCAAATCATATAGTTGATGTACCGTAGATGCCCATGTCGACTGTTCAGATTTACTTTACAAAAGAGAAGTGTAGGATACTTCTCTTGTTATCTATTTGTATTTGACTTTATTTAATGTATTTATATTATCATTTAGTGCAGCCGGGCCCGAGCAGGAGGGGATAGAAAGAGAAAAAAAAAAGACAGAGGGGGAAATTGTGGGGACAAGAGGGGGATTAGACAGAGAGACCAAAACAACAACAGCAAACAACAACAACAACAATAGAGCAACATCAGCAAATACGACATGTACAAATATGATGGTAAAAGTAATAGCAAATAAGCAGTTAGCGAAAAATAAAAAATAATACAGAAATGACAATGAGCATTATTACACTACAAATGGATCAATACAAATACCAATAGAAATAGCGCTATTGATAAAGAACACTATCAATACTTTACCTTTATTATCAACAATACAGTTGTTCAAATGCAACAATACATATACATAATGATACCTTGAGATACGAAAGAATGCAGAAAAATGGAGGGGGAGAAAGAGAAGCAACCTACATTAACCTTGTAGATTGTTATAGTAACAATAGGTTAAGCTTTGTCAGTGTGCCATGTGTTATACCCAGTTTACCCTAGGGCAACAACGTTAATATATGTTTGATGAAGCGTGATTATGTGCATGAGTGTAAGTATGCATATGTACTTGTATATGTACAGAATGTGTATATGTGTTTGTACACTCGCTGTTTTTTTCATTTGTTTACTTCCTCTTGCTTCGGACTTTTGAGTTGGAAGGTAATAGTTCTTCACTGCTTCGTGTTTCTTCACTTTCTGTTGTAAATATTCTTCCTAAATGTTCTTAAATACTTGAAAAGTTAAGACAATAATGTTGTGGGGACAAGTGATGTGTTGTTTTAAGTTATTTTTCTGCACAGTTCTGCTAACTAAGAAGTAGAGCATCGACTGTGTGAATTGTTTGACTACCGTATTTTTCGGAGTATAAGTCGCTCCGGAGTATAAGTCGCACCGGCTGAAAATGCATAATAAAGAAGGAAAAAAACATATATAAGTTGTACTGGAGTATAAGTCGCATTTTTTGGGGAAATTTATTTGATAAAACCCAACATCAAGAATTGACATTTGAAAGGCAATTTAAAATAAATAAAGCATAGTGAACAACAGGCTGAATAAGTGTACGTTATATGACGCATAAATAACCAACTGAGAACGTGCCTGGTATGTTAACGTTACATATTATGGTAAGAGTCATTCAAATAACTATAACATATAGAACATGCTATACGTTTACCAAACAATCTGTCACTCCTAATCGCTAAATCCCATGAAATCTTATACATCTAGTCTCTTACGTGAATGAGCTAAATAATATTATATGATATTTTACGGTAATGTGTTAATCATTTCACACATAAGTCGCTCCTGAGTATAAGTCGCACCCCCGGCCAAACTATGAAAAAAACTGCGACTTATTGTCCGAAAAATACGGTAGTTGCATTTACGCATGGTATTTACACCACGCAGGAGCAGAAATCAGTCCGCCAGAAAGCTCAGACCTGTGTGTGTGTTTTGTGTTTCCAACACAGGTATGTGGATTTGTGCATTATTTTTTTTTCTGATAAAACGTTTTTGTTTATGTAATTTAATTTATTATTATTTTTATATGAATGAACGTTTGTTTACTTCCTCTTGCTTTGTACTTTTGAGTTGGAAGGAGCAGAAATCAGTCCGCCAGAAAGCTGAGACCTGTGTGTGTGTGTGTGTGTGTTTTGTGTTTCCAACAATGGTGAAACGACGGCATGGTGAAGTGTCTTTTATTTAAAAAACTACACAACGCAGACTAAGACTCACTACACTAATACGTTTATCTTGTGTTTTAATTGACACATTAATGTATAGATATTTGAAACTGCCTAAAGGCTGAGCTCCAACTAGCCAAGTTTGCCGATGATGTCTCACTGTTTACCTTGTAAATGCTGTCATGTATATTGTGACTAACTTTAGACAGGCGCTTAGCCTTCAGCAGACAAACTGATGATTAATGGCTGTTCATGCTGCGGGAGACAGGTGAAGAAACGTAATCATAGTTAATGTTTACCAACACACCGCCGGTTGACAGGATACCAATGTCAAAAAGTATGACGGCATAACTCCAAGCCCCAATGCCAGGGAACGTAAAACCTGGTGAAAATCCTGATGTGTTGATTCAGCCGTTGACTTGAAGGAAGTAATACAACACTTCTTGTGCTAAAAGAAAAACATCTCACCTGGTATGTGAGTCCTGGAGTGTTGTTTGACACAAAGTGAAGGTGTGTCTGGAAGAGATCCAGGTAACAATCGTGTATATCCTGCAGAGATAACACAAGACACGCTTAACGTTGTCGCTATATTTAGGCGTGTATAAATACTGATAGCTGAAAAATTCTACTCTTGCAATGCAGATGACATATCATATCTACAGCAATTAAATTAGACTTTACATACATTAATATAATATTTCCTACATTATCTATAAGGTACGCAAGATCCAAAGCAGGAGCTGTTTACATTGTCACACCGTAATCAATCAATGAATCAATCAAAATGTATTTATATAGCCCTTAATCACGAGTGTCTCAAAGGGCTTCACAAACTCACAATGTTAATTACAGAATATGTAAACAGTGGTACCTCAGGGTTTCATACACTTTTCAGATAATTCAGTTTTGCACAAATATTTCCGCCCAATTTTCGTTTATCATGTTGATTATTTTACAGCCAAACATTGCACATAACAAATGAGTCCATTTGCACTTATATATTTTCGCAGAATCAAGGGCATAGACAAAAAAATATAATAAGCCACCATGGGACCACATTAAGTTGCGAGTGCCAGCACTTTGATGAAGAAGGTCATAAATGCTATTGAATTGAAGAAAGAACTCATTGTAAAGTACGAAGGTTGCGTCCGTGGGGCTCATAATGCCCCTTCTCCCTCGACATTCATCGCCGTCTTCAATAAGAGATACAATTATGTTATTAGATTACGAACGAAAATCGAGGTTCCATATGGATCAGATCAAGGGTGCCCAAAGAGCGGCCCGAGGGCCATAGGCAGCCCGCAGATATATATATTTTTCTTCTAAAAATATTATTCTGAAAAAAACAGAGGAGTAAAAGAGCAAACGACTGTAATGTAATAAGAAAAAGTTGAAACATTGACAAACACAAAACTGACATGCGGGCTGTTGTTTTATTTAAAAAAAAATATATATATATATTATATCATTTTGGTAGTGAAAATTATCCTCTGATTTTTCAGTCTGCTGCCCTCATTAAACAAAAGATTACTAAATATATACAAATAAGGACATTCCATTGGGATATTTGTGGTGCACTTTATGGGTTGTGGTCAAAATGCTTTGGAAGACTAGCAGACATGTCATACAGATATCCTCTAAACTTTACAATCATTAGATAAATAGTCAATAATTTATGGAATTGCTAAGTCGTACCCGAGCCCCCTGCAAAGACATTTTGGTTGATGGCCATGTTTTCAATCCTCACTTTTCTTTATATTTGATATGTTTTCTTTTATTAGCCAATACTTATGTAACACCTTTCCTTCCTGTGCCATTAATTTTGGTATCATACATTTTGTTCTTTTCTCCCAAAGCGCCACTCCTTTCAATCTATCTTTTAGTTGTGTCACAGCTCTGACAAATATTTTTTTCCACAGCGTGTCCTCTATCAGTTGCTGGGATCAGAGAAACTCTTTCTACCCTGGGGTTTTCTCCCAGAGCTGTTTCACAATTACGTCTCTGCAAAGCATGTCCAAACACAAGCTGCGGACGATTGGATTATTCACAACTAACCACCAAGTCAGTTTTTATGTGCACAGTGCAACTTCCCGTGAGGCTACACCTGCTTTTGTTGGTTTTGATACTTTCCGGTGGATGTCTCATTGCAGGTTTGATCTGTCTTCAAAACCCTTATCAAGCACTGAGTAAATCGGATGATTTATGATTGTAAAGTGTTCTCAATATTTCATAACAAGGCTATTAAATAGGCATCCGCTCACCTGGCAGTGCAAGAAGCGGAAACGAACTTTAGCACTATGAATCAGTCGTCCGTAGTTCTTCACATTGATGCTGCTCTTCTTCCAGCCGCTGGCCGGGTCGTACGGGAATGGAGGGTTCCACTTTATGTTGTCGAT
The DNA here is from genome assembly GCF_033978685.3 of Nerophis lumbriciformis. Lineage (NCBI taxonomy): Eukaryota > Metazoa > Chordata > Actinopteri > Syngnathiformes > Syngnathidae > Nerophis > Nerophis lumbriciformis. Next base: position 20,253,504 of record NC_084548.2, read on the forward strand.
GGTCTCTAGGTCTTTGGGGGACATTGCCTGCAAAGTTAAAGTCAGCATTGTTAGCTTAACATCACACGTGTAACTCATACACATACAGCAATTAAAACAATCATTGTTTGCTATGCAGGCATTACCTTCCTGGGGGTGACAGTGCAGAGTATATTGATGATGCTGTTGGACTTCTCCTGACCCTCTTGGGGGTTCATCTTGCGAAACAGGCGACTGCTGCTCAAGACAGACAAACTTGTTGTTAGCTATTTTTTTTCCCAATGTTTATCTGACTTCCCATGTGGAGTTTGGAGAATAATTTCCTGTTTATGGGCGTCCTCTGTCGCCCAAAAAAGACACAGCTAAGTTCCGACTGACACTCTGTTACTGTTTCAAACGCCAAGCAATGAACAGACAATGACATAAATATTTGTATGGATTTTTATTATTCATCCAGACCATTGTATTCTCAGGGCATTCGATCGATCGCAGCTGGACTGTTCAGTTTGTCTGAGAAGTTGTTTTGCCTCTAATCCAAGCAGACTTCATCAGTTCATGCTCAAACTTAGATTGATCAGACATAGACTAGATTTTTGATCTGTGAATAATCCAATCAGTCCACAGTTTGCGTTTGGACATGCTTTGCAAAGATGTAGATTAAAACTGACCAATCTAAGTCTGTGAGCATGAATTGATGAAGTCTGCTTGGATGAGACGCAAAACGTCTTGTAAGACAAACTGAACAATCCAAATGCGATCGATTGAATGCCCACAAAATAAGACAATTCGGTACTCTCAATTAGGGCCTTCCTTTGTCTGCATTCCATCAATGCCAGACGGTGAAATAATCCAAACAATTGGCTGCTATGTTGCTGATATGCATACAACTCAGAATTGAATGATCCTCTTTCTTTGCATAACCATCAGTGTCAGGTCTGCATGAGAAAGCACCCTTATTGCGCTGATAAGCACCCAAGCACTTTGGAGTTGATCTGCTTATCTGCACATAATCGTGTGTGTATGCATGTGTGTGTCTGTCCAACAACGTGGGTCTTTGTCTACATTGTGGGAATCCGTCTAATCAGGAAGTCGTGGCCATACAGCGGCAATCATTTAAGGCCAGTGACGCTTTTTCTGCTACACTTTGGTTCAGTTTCAACACAGAGACAAGTATGATAATGATCTGTGTTGCACTACAAAAGAAGAATGCGTATAAGCTACTGAGCAGGCGCTGCGTTTACACACCTAACATCCTCTCCTAGTCACTGCTGTGGTATTTAACCGCCAAAGACACAGCAAGCAGAGGATTTACTGTGCATACTTTAGCCATTGATCCAACTTGGAAGGTGTTGAGGCGCACTATGTGCTTGCGCGGTTGCGGTTGGCTCGCTTTCCTTTGTGTTTATAATTAAGAACCGCATTAAGAGCTGCTTGTCAAGTTTGAGTCAGAACCAGATCCTGAATCATCGCGCACGGTGCCGGCCAGGAGACTGCAGTGCTCTAATGGGAGTCAGATGTGGCGATCAAGAGCATGTCCAGGCACATAACCCAATGCCAGAGATAAAGCATTAATGTCGCTCAGATCACGACAAGTGGATAACTTAACATAAATCACATATATTCACTAAATAAATCAAATAAAAACGGGGTCATCTTCTGATTATGTTTTTTTTATGCCAGGTCACTGGAATCATTGACAGCTGACAGATCATCTTCACAGAGATGCGAGGAGGAAGCAAATGGTAACCGGATCATTGACACCCACAGCCAGACGACTTGGGGAACTTATTCTCGTGTTAGTTACCATGTGATCCTGAATATTTTACAACCCCTACTTCTCAATGACTGACAAATACCAATATTTTTCCAGCCTGCAGAGGTAAAAACTAACAATGGGCGTGTGTGGAGCTGACACCATAAGGAACATAGTACACCTGGGTGATGGTTCTTACCTGTTTCTGCGGATGAAACTTTTACTGGAGAAGGTGAGGTTGTGTTGGGGGACGCATGACATGCCGCTCCCCATGATGCCACTCTGTGTTTGTGTCGCTCTTCAGTAAAAACAAAGTGCAATGGATAAGAGTAGTCCTGTGGTGCAGTGCACTGCACGCCGTGCTCAAGTAGACTGAGGGAGCAGCATGCAGGGTGAGGGCTGTATAGTCCGGGGCCAGCATGTGTAAAAGGAGGCGGGGTTTGTGGCTGAGTCACTGACTGTGTGAATAATCAGCTGGGCTCACACCTTCTGTGACTTGCCTCTGTCTGTTAATTCAATCCCGGCTGCTACAAAAGACGAGGGGGGGGTACAAGTGTGCCTTTTCACACCTTCCAGGGGCCAAATGGAGCTGATTGTGGCTCCAACGGTGAACACACTGGATGGTGTGTGTCAATCACAATGGAAGATGGGAGTGTTTGGTCATGCCCGGACATGCACATAGCCCACAGCTGTAAGAAATCTATTTATTAGTGGCCCACATGCCGTGTAAACATTATTGTTTGGGAAGCTATGTGATGAAATTCCACAATATACCACGAACGGCACAGCTATATTATTTTTAATGTGAACTCCAGTTATTGTCTTCTGGCCTGAAGGCAAGCAGGCATCTGTCAGTGTGTCAATGTGAGGGAGGTAAGGATAGTTAAGACTAGAGATGTCCGATAATATCGGCCGATAAATGCGTTAAAATGTAATATCGGAAATTATCGGTATCGGTTTTTTTATTATCGGTATCGGTTTTTATTTTTATTTTATTTTTTATATTTTATTAAATCAACATAAAAAACACAAGATACACTTACAATTAGTGCACCAACCCAAAAAACCTTCCTCCCCCATTTACACTCATTCACATTCATTCACACAAAAGGGTTGTTTCTTTCTGTTATTAATATTCTGGTTCCTACATTATATATCAATATATATCAATACAGTCTGCAAGGGATACAGTCCGTAAGCACACATGATTGTGCGTGCTGCTGGTCCACTAATAGTACTAACCTTTAACAGTTAATTTGACTAATTTTCATTAATTACTAGTTTCAATGTAACTGTTTTTATATTGTTTTCCTTTTTTTTTTTTATTCAAGAAAATGTTTTTAATTCATTTATCTTATTTCATTTTATAAAATTTTTTTAAAAGTACCTTATCTTCACCATACCTGGTTGTCCAAATTAGGCATAATAATGTGTTAATTCCACGACTGTATATATCGGTTGATATCGGTATCGGTAATTAAAGAGTTGGACAATATCGGAATATCGGATGTCGGCAAAAAGCCATTATCTGACATCCCTAGTTAAGACATTTGTGTGTTCAATAGGCTCTCATTTTCATATGTTGGGAATGTGGAGGGAGGATGTGTACTGTATGCAAACAGCAGCTATCTGGTTTGCATGGAAGGAGTTGCATTGAGATCAATACAAAAGTGAAACCTTTACTGATAGATTTATAGCAATAGTTCCAACTTCTCCTACAAAAACAATCATTCATACCCATGACACATTGTGACCTGAAGTGTGTTTTATTGGATAAGTAATCACAATTTTCATAGTTTTTACAATTATTCCTTGAGCTTATACAATAAAAAGGTTTGACCCATTTTAAAATATTCTGGTAATGGCATAATTGAAGAGAATTACAATTGAATGACAAATTAATGTGTACGTTGTGTAGATTGACATTTTTTTTTTTTACAATGTTTAAGTTGTGTTTTCAAAATGGAAAAAAAACTAAACATAAAATTGCTATTTTGTGTAAAATTTAAAGCTTTTGTCCTGTGTAACTTCCAGCTAAAAGGTTCATATTCAACATGTAATATTTACTTACATTCTAAGTTTGGTCATGACTTGGGGACTTGTCCAGGGTGTACACCGCCTTCCGCCCGAATGCAGCTGAGATAGGCCCCATCACCCCCGCGACCCCAAGAGGGACAAGCGGTAGAAAATGGATGGATGGATATTAGGAATTTTGAACTTGAATTTCTGATCACATTGGACAGTTCTGCAGAGACTTTTGCACCATTCTGAAGGAGCCTTTGGCTTGAAACAACTATCTGTGTTGTGTGTTTTTCAGACAATATCAGCCAGCGCCCCTCGCAACCCCGAAAGGGACAAGTAGTAAAAAATGGATGGATGGATGGCTCATATACTGTATATTCATAAAGCTATTGAAAATCAAAAATATTTCTGAAAAATCGGCTAGTAAATTTTTTTTTTTCCAATATAGGACTTGTTCTATATTAGACACTATATGTGTGTTGTTGTTGTTGTTTTGAGACAATATAATGTAGTGTATATTCATAAAACTATTTAAAATAATAACTAAAAATATTTGATAAAAATTAGCAAAATATTTTTCTTCCAAACTAAGTCTTGTAGTAGAAACAACTAGACACCTTCTCTGTGTGTCTTATATTTTTGAGACAATATCGGGACAAGCGGTAGAAAATGGATGGATGGATGTAGTATATATATGTATTTATAAATCTATTGAAAATGAAAAGTTAAAAAAAATAAAAATAAGACTAGCATACTCAACCAGACACTAGCATCTATGTGGTAGAAAATAGATGGTTCTAGACAATTCCTATGAGTCAAGTGTTTTTGAGACGTAACAATGTATATTTGTAAAGCTATTGAAAATTAAATAAAATAATTCTGAAAAATCTGCCAAATATACAATTTTGTCCAAAATAATAATTAAAGTACAATCAAATAGACTCTAGACAACTGAGACAACATAATGTATATTCATAAAGCTAATGAGAATGAAAAACTCAAAATGTTTGTAAAAAAAATTGCAAAACATTTTTTCCTAAAATAAGACGTATACTATATACAAGTAGGCACCATTTCATGTGTTTTTGGAGATTTTGAAATATTTTACAAAACATACAAAATTCTGTCCAAAATAATAAATTTGGTATTATTAAAATGTACCATCTATGTCTGATTTTTTAATTTATTCATTTATTCCGAGACCATGGAGTGTACATTAATGAAGGTATATTATAGTGTCTGCTCTGGTGACAAATTGAAAAAATTAGCTTATAGCAGCTTGTCTCCCTTAGAGCGGTTAGAAAGAGGCATTGTATGAGTTTTAAAGAAGTTATTAAAGTTAAAGTCCCTGCGATAGTCGCACACACACAATTGGTGTGGTGAAATTATCCTCTGCATTTGACCCATCCCCATGTTCACCCCCTGGGAGGCGAGGGGAGCAGTGAGCAGCAGTGGTAGTCGCGCTCGGGAATCATTTTTGGTGATTTAACCCCCAATTCCAACCCTTGATGCTGAGTGCCAAACAGGGAGGCAATGGGTCCCATTTTTATAGTCTTTGGTATGACTCAACCGGGTCCAATAACTTAAATAACAATAACAGTAAATAATACAAGAGCGGCCGAGCAGTATACATTTTTCAAAATGTAAACAAAATTGTGCAAATTGCCGCTCTTTATACAACTTAGTGCAGTTTTTGTCCAATTTCTTTTGCCATTTCAAGCTCAGAGATATTCACACTACAAATAAAATTGACTTCATTTCAAAATTTGGTGAGTTTTTTTTATAATTTTGGACCTAAGTCTTTTTTATTACGGAACATAATTTCAATAATGAGTGAAAGATTAAGTGTTTCTTGGCACATTTAATTTTCCGTGTGTTCCTTCCAAGTAAAAGTTGGTCTGATTAAAAAGAACCTTTACAGTAAATGTGTTCCTTTGCAAAGAAGGTCGTTCCGTGTCTCAACAATCAGACAGACGCGATTGCGCCGTGTTTTTCATCCTTTGTCACTGTCTGTGGCAATAGTCATGAAATCCAACATGTGCAGCTGGTTGCCAGCTAACCTGCTAAACCGGTTGTAAAGGACAAAAAAACAAAACGTCACCAACAGTTGAGCGTTGCTCTCATAGTTTTTTTTTAACTTATATCTTTATTGTTCTTTGGATTGTCTATTACGGTCACCGCAAGTCGTGATGAGGTCAACAAATGTTGAATGTGATCAATAAAGAATAGCCGGCTGATAAAAACCTAATCTCGTCATTAGATAAAAGACACAGAGTGGGCTTTGTTCTGCGTTATGTCGGCACTATCACAGCCTAGCTATGCCAGGCCCTTGTACATGGAAACATTTGTATTTGCTTGGTTCGTCTTAAATGTTCAAGTTTAGGAGACTTGGGAGAGTTGCTCAACAAGAATATAAAAGTCCTTGGTGTCTATTTCAATTGATGAATCATTGCCGTGTTCTAGCTCATTAAACAATTCCACAATGTCATAATATTGATACGTGGACCATGATCTAACAAATGCATGACAGTGGGCATGATAGCACATGCAGCCAGGATGGTGACTCATGCGTCTTCAGTATTCCTGCGTTAGCAAGGAAGTCAGAATCCTGCCAAATATTGCAGGGATTTGCTGCTCACGTCAGCACAGTTTCGACTAGAAGTTTCAAGTAAGAGTTCAAATATAACAATGCAGTGCATCCGGAAAGTATTCACAGCCCTTCACTTTTCCCATATTTTGTTATGTTATGGACCAGGGGTCACTCTCTTTCAGTCCATTAGTGTGCGAGGAATATATATATATATATATATATATACATATATATATATATATATATATATATATGTAACTTCTACCGTTTTGCATTTATCTGCAAAAAGGCTCATATTATCAAATAAGTGTGACTCTGTGTCACCTTATTAGTCTGTAACTATGAATGAAACTAAATGAAAAATGGGCAATATTTCAATCAATCAATCAATGTTTATTTATATAGCCCTGAATCACAAGTGTCTCAAAAGGCTGCACAAGCCACAACGACATCCTCGGTTCAGATCCCACATCAGGGTAAGGAAAAACTCAACCCAGTGGGATGACAATGAGAAACCTTGGAGAGGACCGCAGATGTGGGAGACCGGTGCAATGGATGTCGAGTGGGTCTGACATAATATTGTGAAAGTCCAGTCCATAGTGGATCTAACATAATAGTGAGAGTCCAGTCCATAGTGGGGCCAGCAGGAAACCATCCCGAGCGGAGACGGGTCAGCAGCGCAGAGATGTCCCCAACCGATGCACAGGCCAGCGGTCCACCCCGGGTCCCGACTCTGGACAGCCAGCACTTCATCCATGGCCACTGGACATGTGCCCCCCCGCCTCCACAAAGGAGAGTGGGAGAGCAGAAAATAAAATCAACTGGTCTAAAAAGGGGGTCTATTTAAAGGCTAGAGTATACAAATGAGTTTTAAGATGGGACTTAAATGCTTCTACTTAGGCAGCATCTCTAACTGTTACCGGGAGGGCATTCCATAGTACTGGAGCCCGAATAGAAAACGCTCTATAGCCCGCAGACTTTTTTTGGGCTCTGGGAATCACTAATAAGCCGGAGTTCTTTGAACGCAGATTTCTTGCCGGGACATATGGTACAATACAATCAGCAAGATAGGCTGGAGCTAGACCGTGTAGTATTTTATACGTAAGTAGTAAAACCTTAAAGTCACATCTTAAGTGCACAGGAAGCCAGTGCAGGTGAGTCAGTATAGGCGTAATATGATCAAACTTTCTTGTTCTTGTCAAAAGTCTAGCAGCCGCATTTTGTACCAACTGTAATCTTTTAATGCTAGACATAGGGAGACCCGAAAATAAACATTTAACATGTTTTATTTTATATTGCTCAACAGAATCGATATGAATGAGTTTTCTACTGACAGCTTGAAAAAATTACGACTTTTAAATTTTGTCTGTGAAAGGCTGGAAATCAAACTGGTTTGTGTTCTGATTAGGGATGTCCAATAATGGCTTTTTGGCGATATTCCGATATTGTCCAACTCTTTAATTACCGATACCGATATCAACCGATATATACAGTCGTGGAATTAACACATTATTATGCCTAATTTGGACAACCAGGTATGGTGAAGATAAGGTACTTTTAAAAAAAAATTATAAAATAAAATAAGATAAATAAATTAAAAACATTTTCTTGAATAAAAAAGAAAGTAAAACAATATAAAAACAGTTACATAGAAACTAGTAATTAATGAAAATTAGTAAAATTAACTGTTAAAGGTTAGTACTATTAGTGGACCAGCAGCACGCACAATCATGTGTGCTTACGGACTGTATCCCTGCAGACTGTATTGATATATATTGATATATAATGTAGGAACCAGAATATTAATAACCGAAATAAACAACCCTTTTGTGTGAATGAGTGTAAATGGGGGAGGGAGGTTTTTTGGATTGGTGCACTAATTGTAAGTGTATCTTGTGTTTTTTATGTTGATTTAATAAAAATTAAAAAACGATACCGATAATTTAAAAAAACGATACCGATATATTCCGATATCACATTTTAACACATTTATCAGACATGTCTAGTTCTGATAGTTATCAAAGACCAAAATGAAGAAAATCCATCAAGAAATTGATGACATGATCCTGATGTTTTTGTCTTCATGTGTGGTGAACTTTGGTCCTCCCTGAGAAGTCGCTCCCTTGTGTTTTTCCAGACTCAGCGGGTGAGAGCGGCGGTGCTAAAGTCACACCTCGGCCCAGTAAAAGGCAGTCTGGCTATGAGAGCCCAAACATCAGGTGTCCAGTGGAGGCTCCGACGTGCCAAAGTTCTCACACCGACCCAACGTAAAGGATCTTAATGAGACCTCAGCCCTGCTTTGAAGGCAAGATCACTCACTGTCAGTTTCAATGTGTGTGCCAGGATGTGGTATATAAGCTCCGTGGAGGGATCACATTTTGTGCAATAAATTCAAAGTCTTTGTTTACTTACATGTAATTGGGCCTGTAGAATGGACCTTGTACATTACTGCGAGCCAGTAGAGTCATGTGATTTGTCCCAGCCAATCATCTAAGAAAATCCATTCATAAACAATTATGACATTGTCATTGCAAAATATGTGATCATACAGAATCGAGAAAGAGCCATCAATCTGTCAATCCTTTCAATCGTTTTGAAGTTTTATTTAATATTTAGGTACAATTTTGAAGTATTTATTTGTAGTCTAAATGGGATTGTATCTCATTCCCACACAAAATGTAATGTTTTTAATAAATACTACTGCCTGATTAATTCCAAAAATATATAAATACACAGTTTTTGGGAGGAAAAACTAGGACTGTCAAAAATAACAAGTTGAATCATGTGATTAGTCGCAAAAAAATATTGCACTACTTATGTATGGGACGGCGTGGCGAAGTTGGTAGAGTGTCCGTGCCAGCAATCGGAGTGTTGCTGGTTACTGGGGTTCAATCCCCACCTTCTACCATCCTAGTCACGTCCGTTGTGTCCTTGGGCAAGACACTTCACCCCTTGCTCCTGATGGCTGCTGGTTAGCGCCTTGCATGGCAGCTCCCGCCATCAGTGTGTGAATGTGTGTGTGAATGGGTGAATGTGGTAATACTGTCAAAAGCGCTTTGAGTACCTTGAAGGTAGAAAAGCGCTATACAAGTATAACCCATTTATCATTTATCATTTATGTATATATGCAGATTATTACGCAATGAATTTACTTAACTGCAGATGGTTACCTGAAAGGCGGCGTGAGTAGTTATACTGTCAGTGATCATGTCAATGCATCTGGAAAGTATTCACAGCGCTTCACTTTTTTATTCATTTTGTCATGTTACAGCCTTATTCCAAAATGGAATTCATTAATTTGTGTCCTCCAAAATGTGAAGTTTTTAGTTATTTTATTTTACAAATTTATACAATTTTTTACACATGTACATAAGTAGGGCAGCACAGTGTGCCAGGGGGGTGAGTGCATGTGCCGCACAATACAAAGGTCCTAGGTTCGATCCCGGGTTCTTTCTGTGTGGAGTTTGCATGTTCTCCCCGTGACTGCGTGGGTTCCCTCCGGGTACTCCGGCTTCCTCCCACCTCCAAAGACATGCACCTGGGGATAGGTTGATTGGCAACCCATTTATCATTTATAACACTAAATTGACCCGAGTGTGTGAATGTGAGTGTGGATGTTGTCTGTGTTGGCCCTGCGATGAGGTGGCGACTTGTCCAGGGTGTACCCCGCCTTCCGTCCGAATGCAGCTGACATAGGCTCCAGTACCCCCCCGCGACCCGAGAGGGACAACGGTAAAAAAAAAGGATGGATGTACATACGTTTTTACAGCCTTTGCTCAATACTTTGTTGATGCACCTTTGCAGACCTAAAGTCTTTTTGAATACGATGCCACGAGCTTGGCACACCTATCTTTGGGCAGTTTCGCCCATTCCTCTTTCCAGCACCTCTCAAGCTCTATCAGATTGAATGGGAAGTGTTGGTTTTCATCCAGGATGTCTCTGTACATTGCTGCATTCATCTTAGTCTAGTCAGGGAGGTGACCAAGAACCCGATGATCCCTCTGTCAGAGCTACAGTATCTCTCTGTGGAGAGAGGAGGACCTTCCAGAAGGACAACTATCTCTGCAGTAATCCACCAATCAAGCTTGTGTGGTATAGTGGTCAGACAGAAGCCATTTCTTTGTAAAAAGTTTGCCAAAATGCACCTGAAAGATTCTCAGACCATGAGAAACAAAATGATCTGTGATGAGACAAAGATTGAACTCTTTGGCGTGAATACTGGGAGGAAAACCAGGCACCGCTCATCACCAGGCCAATACCATCCCTACAGTGAAACATGGTGGTGGCAGCATCGTGCTGTGGGGATGTTTTTCCCCGGTAGGAACTTGGACACTAGTCAGGATAGAGGGAAAGATGAATGTAGCAATGTACAGAAACATTCTATATGAAAACCAACGCTTCCAATTCAACTTAAAGGAACTTGAGAGGTGCTGGAAAGAGGTATGGGCAAAACTGCCCAAAGATAGGTGTGCCAAACTTGTGGCATCATATTCAAAAAGACTTGAGGCTGTGATTGCTGCCAAAGGTGCATCAACACCAGTATTGAGCAAATGCTGTGATTACATGTGATTTATTTTTACCTTTATATTTTACATTTACACAATTTTTAAAAGAAAAAAACATTCACGTTGTCATTTTTGGGGACTGTGTGTAGAATTTTGAGAACAAAAATGAATTTATTCCATTTTAGATTAAGGCTGTAATATAACAAAATGGGTAAAAAGTAATGTGCTGTGAATACTTTCCGGATGCACTGTATGTCATTGCAAAGATGACTGAGAAGACGGCGACTGTTATACTCACTGGCAAATTTTACATTAAAATAAAACCAGATGGGACTTTAGATGAAACTGTTTTTGAGCAAATAAACGACGTGCATTCAAGTGAAATGTTTAAAAACAATTCTGAATCAAATTCCGACAATAAAATTGCATTTGTATCCTAATATCAGGGTCCTTTTTTAGACCAATTTAAACTACACAACCAAGTAATAAACTTTGATGTATCCTGAGTAAGCCGAATTTAAAAGTGTGATTAATCTAATTAAAATACAACATTTGAGAGCTGGACGAAGTGGCTGGGGAAAGGGAAGTCTGGGCTTCCCTGCTTAGGCTGCTGCCCCCGCGACCCGACCTCGAATAAGCGGAAGAAGATGGATGGATGGCATTTGACAGCTTTAAAGAACACACAACCTCCTGATAAAAGTACAGTATATATTAGTTTAGATTTTTCTAGAGACAACATAGATATAGAAATGAAAACTATGTTTCTTATTATACTTTATACCAATGTTATATTACAAATAGTATTGAGTTATGTTAGTGTTATACATTTACATAATCAGGATCAGAAATACTTTAATAATCCCCGAAGGGAAATTAAGATTTTCAGCACAATCCCATTCAAGAGCAGACAAATATTACGGAGACAGGAGCAGACCCAACAAAGCAACCAAGAGAGCCGACTCCACCCTCGGCCACCCACCAAGTCCGCATGGATGAGCGAGGATGCGTCTAAGGAGACAGAGGTGTCTGATACGTGCTCATTCAGCCAAATCCTCCGTCATAATCCTCTGTATACAATTTGTGCAACGAGGCTGAATATATGGCACTTGCAGACTTATAATTAGTGTTGTCAAACAAACACATTTTTACATCAGATTATTCACAACTTTGCATTTTGATGAGTCGTAAAAAATTACTTGGCTGCATAATTTAAAAACCCAACATTTGGACACAAATGCAGTTTTATTGTCAGAATGTCACGAAGGAGTATTTAATTTTTTTTTTACATGAATGTACGTCATTTATTTATTTAAAACTTGGTAACAGTTTTATCTAAAGTCCAGTCGGTGTTTATTTTGAAGTGAAATTTAGCAGTCAACGCACTAGTCGGAGTCTCCTCACTCATCTTTGCACCGACGCATGCATTGTTATGATCACTGACCATATAACAACCCACGCCGCCTTTTAGGTAAATCCACAGTTAAGGTAAAGGAACATGTGCACTCAAAAAAAAAATCATGATTAATCTGTATTCATACATGATTAATGCGATAATGTTTTGTGAGAGGAGGCTACGTCGGATAGTCGAACCTCGGATTCAGGAGGACCAGTGTGGTTTTTGTCCTGGTCGTGGAACTGTGGACCAGCTCTATACTCTCGGCAGGGTCCTTGAGGGTGCATGGGAGTTTGCCCAACCAGTCTACATGTGCTTTGTGGACTTGGAGAAGGCATTCGACCGTGTCCCTCGGGAAGTCCTGTGGGGAGTGCTCAGAGAGTATGGGGTATCGGACTGTCTGATTTTGGCGGTCCGCTCCCTGTACGATCAGTGTCAGAGCTTGGTCCGCATTGCCGGCAGTAAGTCGGACCCGTTTCCAGTGAGGGTTGGACTCCGCCAAGGCTGCCCTTTGTCACCGATTCTGTTCATAACTTTTATGGACAGAATTTCTAGGCGCAGTCAGGGCGTTGAGGGGATCCGGTTTGGTGGCTGCAGGATTAGGTCTCTGCTTTTTGCAGATGATGTGGTCCTGATGGCTTCATCTGGCCAGGATCTTCAGCTCTCACTGGATCAGTTCGCAGCTGAGTGTGAAGCGACTGGGATGAGAATCAGCACCTCCAAGTCCGAGTCCATGGTTCTCGCCCGGAAAAGGGTGAAGTGCCATCTCCGAGTTGGGGAGGAGATCTTGCCCCAAGTGGAGGAGTTCAAGTACCTGGGAGTCTTGTTCACGAGTGAGGGAAGAGTGGATCGTGAGATCGACAGGCGGATCGGTACGGCGTCTTCAGTAATGCGGACGCTGTATCGATCCGTTGTGGTGAAGAAGGAGCTGAGCCGGAAGGCAAAGCTCTCAATTTACTGGTCGATCTACGTTCCCATCCTCACCTATGGTCATGAGCTTTGGGTTATGACCGAAAAGACAAGATCACGGGTACGATCGGCAGAAATGAGTTTCCTCCGCCGGGTGGCGGGTCTCTCCCTTAGAGATAGGGTGAGAAGCTCTGCCATCCGGGAGGAACTCAAAGTAAAGTCGCTGCTCCTCCACATCGAGAGGAGCCAGATGAGGTGGTTCGGGCATCTGGTCAGGATGCCACCCGAACGCCTCCCTAGGGAGGTGTTTAGGGCACGTCCGACCGGTAGGAGGCCACGGGGAAGACCCAGGACACGTTGGGAAGACTATTTCTCCCGGCTGGCCTGGGAACGCCTCGGGATCCCCCGGGAAGAGCTGGATGAAGTGGCTGGGGAGAGGGAAGTCTGGGCTTCCCTGCTTAGGCTGCTGGCCCCGCGACGGGGGCCTTACCTGCCATCATGGAAAGAAAAAAAATGTAAAAAGAAAAAAAATGTAAAAAGAAAACATTTTTATTAAATTGTTATATGTATCCAGTGATTATACTATAAAGTTATTTTCCATTTAACTTCACCTGTTTTAGATTATTTTTATTTAAAATCGCTGAATTTTCACATTTGCCGTTCAAATACTGAGAAGAGACGGTGGCAGCAGCCAGTTGAGGCACGTCACTGCGTTGTGCCTCACCATGGATTGCGGACTCGGCTAACTGCTGGTCTGCTGTGCAGTGAGACCGTATTGCTATATGAATTATATTATACATTTCCATAGTTTAGTTAGCTGAGGTATATAATGTACAGTGTATTTTGTCAACAACTGTATGTGTGTAAAGTATTTCTTGTGCTGAGCGATCATAAAACGGCTGCAAAAGACGCACTGGCTGAGGCTCGCCTCCTGCACTCCCGCCGTAGAATGCACGGCAAAACCTGACGGGAGTGTTATATCAACTAAAGCCCACACTTAAACTTTCCACGTGCAAGATTGAATCTATTTAAAAAAGTTATTTCATAAGAAGCCAAAAAGTGCAAAAACAATAATGTTCGTGTTGGAGGAGTTGTGAATGATTGCAGGGCCACAACATTATGTACACCTGCAGACTGCAGGTGTACCTAATTCACAACTCCTCCAACACGAACATTATTGTTTTTGCACTTTTTGGCTTCTTATTAAATAACTTTTGTAACCTATTTTTATGGGCTTTCCTCTATGTGATGTTAAGTTCCTGTTATGCGCTGTTATACAGTATAGGCCTTAAGCTCTTATTTTGAAGGCGCTAAGAGCGGAAGTGATGACACGTTGGAGTGGAGCGGAAGTTTTTGAAAGAATGTAAATAAAGTGGTCCTCGTGTAAACTGGAGCCTCCGTGTTTGTTATTTTGTAGTTTCATACAGTATAGGTGACATTTATAAACCCTCGGTTGCACTTTTTTAAATAGATTCAATCTTGCACGTGGAAAGTTTAAGTGAGGGCTTTAGTTGATATAACACTCTCGTCAGGGGGTGCATTAATCCAGCACAATAGCGGCTCATGGACTTATTTTATAAGTAAAGGTAAGACAATAATAACGTTTTTTTTAATTAAATGTGCTTTTTTGTGTGCTACAGTTTGTATGTGTAAAGTTAAAGTTAAGTTAAAGTACCAATGATTGTCACACACACACTAGGTGTAATGAAATTTGTCCTCTGCATTTGACCCATCCCCTTGATCACCCCCTGGGAGGTGAGGGGAGCAGTGGGCAGCAGCGGCGCCACGCCCGGGAACAATTGTTGGTGATTTAATAACCCCCAATTCCAACCCTTGATGCTGAGTGCCAAGCAGGGAAGAATGCTGGTATGAGCTTTTAAACATAACCCGTTAACTGCTGCCAATCAAATGGTGAATAAGATACTCTTTAGGGTTCATATGTTTGTAAATCTGACTGTGATGAAGTCAGTGCCTCACCAGCCATCAACCTCACCGCACGTCACTGATACACACACTGTAGCTACTACACGGTAGCTGATACTTGACTGCAGGGTCATTATACAGTGTGTTTGCTTATAACAATTATTTGAGCTGTACACACACCACAAGTCCTATCTAAATCAGTCACGCGTTCATAGTTGCATGTACTGTATATATTTCTGCCTCTTTCCAAATGCAATTATTTTACTCCAATCCCCATTTCAAAACTTTCATCCAAACTCAATTTGTTTGTTGTATTCTTAATTCAAATCCTCTCACACAGACTTATCTATATGCATGCGTGTTTATATACCCCGGCCCTGAAAATAACACCATCGTACATACCAACGTGTCGCTGAACGTTGCACTGTGCGCCTGTGTGGATGTCTGATTTGCACGCTCCAGGTTTTAAAGTGGGGTTTGCGGGGGTGAGCCACAGGTGTGAAGGCCGTGTGAGCGAGGTCAGGCAGGGTAAAAAGAGAGAGTGTTCAGCTGTCTGCTCAGATCACCGTGAAACAGGAGCATGTTGAGGACGCTACCGAGCGATGATGCATTCAGCCAAGCAACACCAGATTCAGAATGCGTGTTTATGTATCACATTTGGAACAGCTTTATTTCTTCTTTTTCTTTTCAGTTTATTGCTCCATCCACCATAGTGCAAAATTCAACATTTTAAATGAGAAAACATTCACCACATATATGAGGCAGAAACTAAAACGCAGCTACAGTCACCATTGACATTGCACAACATGGTACATTTAGCTAGTGTATTTACACAGCTTTGTCCATCCATTTATGTAAAGACTCTCTATAAGACTTGGGCAGGTTGATCCCTCTGGGGTCCTCTAAGGTAGGAAGGTGCTGAGGTGAAGTCAACAAAACAAAAAAGCCTGATGATAGTTTAGAATTGTCCTTGTGGGGACCTTTTTACTGACCCTCCAGCTTCCATCTACATGATGTGCATTCAATAGAGGCAATAAAAGAACACCTTAAATTAAATGTTAAGGTTATAATGTACATATGATTTGCAGTAGGAAAGGGATTCATATGGGTTCATTTGTGGCAGTTTACCTGACACATGAAACGTGACAAACTGGCAGGGTGCATCATCCAGACGGCAGTAGAGTGTTTAATATCTTTAAAGGTGTTTTGTGGCAACTCCAACTTTGATCACAGTTTGTTTCTATGTAGAGTGACACTTTCCATCATTTTCAGCAGAATGCATTGCACAATGACTAACCCCCCCCCTTTCCTCTCACGCAAGATCTACCCAGGAATGACGCCATATGAATCTCTTCCCTACAGTCAGGTTGAGAGAAGGTAAAATAGAATTAACATAGATTAATAGTAATGCAGCCATTCATTTTTGCATGTTGCTTTCCTTAAATATTTTGAGCAGAGCTCATGCCTGTGAACGACATCAAGTGGTATCCAAAACAAGACATCAAGTATGGCGCATCACATAATCACTAAAAAAAAATATGGAGAAAAAAAAGGACACCAGGAATGGTTAAAGTTCAAGTTAAGTTAAAGTACCACTGATAGTCACACACACACTAGGTGTGGTGAAATTAACCCCTGCATTTGACCCATCCTCTTGTTCCACCCCCTGGGAGGTGAGGGGAGCAGTGAGCGGCAGCGGTGGCCGCGCTCGGGAATCATTTTGGTAAAGTCATCAAATACAACTTTGGGAAGTGGAGCTCCAACAATGGCATGGTGAACAGGAGTTCAGAACAGTGTGCAAAAATTCATCATTTGCTTGCTGATTTTCCAAATATTTATCCCTTATCAGTCACTCCAGGATTCCGGGTGCTTTTTTTGCTATTGTTGCAGCCTGATTTTGCAAAAGTTTTTCCAGAAAAGTTGAGATTTGTTGTTATGCTTATTTTTTTCAATACCATTACATCAGCTAGACATTAAGTAATCGATTATTGTATATATTTTATTGATTTCCACCAGAGGGCATTACCAGCACAGTCAAGTCAGTTGATAATGCAGGCATTCTATTTTCGGCTTTAGTCAAGACGGATCGTTATCATTTCTGTGTCCTTTAAAGCAGGGATTCTCAAACTGTGGTACGTGTACCACTAGTGGTATGCGGACTCCATCTCGTGGTATGCCACTTGATTAAAGTACAGTGTTTTATTTTCCTTTGTTACAACTGTGTAATGTTATAGTAGCCAAGCATATAAAATATACTTGTTAATAAAACATTTGCCTTGTTTTTAATGAATGCTTAGGCCTACTATGCTACTGTATTTTAATGTTGGTCATTATAGTGGTATTTGAAAAGCCAAGTTTTTTCTGAGGTGGTACTTGGTGAAAAAAGTATGAGAACCGCTGCATTACAGGATTACACATAGTCTGTTACATGTCCCAGGTGCCGGCATATTACACATGTGACTGCGGTGCAACCATGTAACATACTTTTATTTTGAAGGCCTGACACTCTCTGCTACAGTATGCGTTATGTCGATGTTTCCCGGGTGTTGCTGAGCAGACTGGAATGGTTGCGGTTGCTCAGGGTTGTTAATGTGGCGGATGCCAGCTATTTTAGTTGTGCGCCTTTGAGCGCTGCTCAGGGACAAATTCAATTGGTGGAAATGACAAAAATTGTTGCACAATTGGACAAAATTGCAAGACTGCATAATTTGCGGGGATTAATTTGCATGAAATAGCATGATGGTAACATTGCAAAATCCTGGGGGGGGGTCTACCTATTGGAAGCAAATAATGCAGTAGGGCTGCAGCTATTGATTATTTTAGTAATCAAGTAGTTTATCAATTAGTTTGTTTGATTGAGCAATCGTCTATAACCCACTTTATAGCATCACTACAGATTTTAGGAAATCTAGTTGAGACAAACAATTTTTCTGCTTGCCATTACCTTCATTCTTGTTTTCTAATGCACATCATCCACATTGAAATTGCACTTTTAACATGTGTGCAATAATACATTTTGGAAGAAAAAAAACGATCCCTGTTCACCGCCACACAGATTAAAGCCACCGCTTTTATGTGTGCTCTGCGGCAGTGCCTGTGCAGAAATGTTCACGTATTTAAAGTTCTGGTCACTCTATGCAGTCGGGATGTTGGCAATTTTTATGAGGTATGGGGTGATATGACCATTAATCGAAGCAACAGAATATAAATCCAAACTATTTTCTAATCGAATCCATCGTTGCAGCTTTATATGCATAACAAATAGTAACCTCTCTTGCACAAATTATCTTCCCAAAATGTCCAACGACAATATGCATACTTCCCACATAAATAAATATAGTACAACATCCTTAAATAGGTGTCTTTCTCTAAGCGTCTTAAAATTAAATATATAAGCATTTACACATCTTTATAAATACATTAAAATTCATCATGAGTCTGCTTTGTAATAAACAAAATAACACCATGTCCCGCTTGGCTGCTTTCTTGTGTCTGTCCATGCAGTGGGAGGGGTGGTTAATAACATTTGCATTATTACTGCCACCTAGTGTGGCATTAGCAGCGCTACCACATTTTAGCCTCCTGTTGGGGAGTCAATGCCATGGAGTAAGTAAACATGCATTGGAATAACCAACTGGCCGAAGAGCTACATTCTAAATGCATGTTTCCTTAAAAGTCTCCTGTGAGACCGCAGACAGCCACAACATAGAAGAGTCCATCACAAGAGTGATGGGAAATAAAGTGAGGTTGGTCAAAGCTCCTTCATCAGTTTGAGAGAGTTTGCATGTGAATGAGGCGACTGGACACTTAAAGAGACATGTCTTTTTTTTAACATCTACAGTAGTGTGCTTGTTTACTCCATGTTGTTTCCACAGTCTCAAAATATGAATGCTAGGTTAACCCTGAGACACATTGGGGGACATTCTCTGCTCATTTGTGTTTTGGGATTGTTAATATAAGGTGTACAGAATTGGAGGATGGCATTTATTTACCCGAAAATAATAACACATACATATACACACATATATATACATATATATATATATATATAATCAACATATATATATATACACACATATATATACATATATATATATATATATATCGTATATATATATATATATATATACATTTATTTATATAAACGAGGGCTGTGACTCTTTGGGCACCACACGATTCGATTCGTTTCTTGGGGGTAACGATTAGATTCAGAATCGATTCTCGATTCAAAATCAATAATTTTTTTAATAACATTGGGTGCCAGTTCTATGATTAATTACATTCCTCCATAAAATAGATTAATAACTCAGATAAATTTCTACAGTACTTAAAATAAAACATATATATATATATATATATATATATATACACACACACACACACAGGTAAAAGCCAGTAAATTAGAATATTTTGAAAAACTTGATTTATTTCAGTAATTGCATTCAAAAGGTGTAACTTGTACATTATATTTATTCATTGCACACAGACTGATGCATTCAAATGTTTATTTCATTTAATTTTGATGATTTGAAGTGGCAACAAATGAAAATCCAAAATTCCGTGTGTCACAAAATTAGAATATTGTGTAAGGCTAATACAAAAAAGGGATTTTTAGAAATGTTGGCCAACTGAAAAGTATGAAAATGAAAAATATGAGCATGTACAATACTCAATACTTGGTTGGAGCTCCTTTTGCCTCAATTACTGCGTTAATGCGGCGTGGCATGGAGTCGATGAGTTTCTGGCACTGCTCAGGTGTTATGAGAGCCCAGGTTGCTCTGATAGTGGCCTTCAACTCTTCTGCGTTTTTGGGTCTGGCATTCTGCATCTTCCTTTTCACAATACCCCACAGATTTTCTATGGGGCTAAGGTCAGGGGAGTTGGCGGGCCAATTTAGAACAGAAATACCATGGTCCGTAAACCAGGCACGGGTAGATTTTGCGCTGTGTGCAGGCGCCAAGTCCTGTTGGAACTTGAAATCTCCATCTCCATAGAGCAGGTCAGCAGCAGGAAGCATGAAGTGCTCTAAAACTTGCTGGTAGACGGCTGCGTTGACCCTGGATCTCAGGAAACAGAGTGGACCGACACCAGCTGGACTGCTGCGGAGTGGTCCAAAGTCATGTTTTCTGACGAAAGCAAATTTTGCATTTCCTTTGGAAATCGAGGTCCCAGAGTCTGGAGGAAGACAGGAGAGGCACAGGATCCACGTTGCCTGAAGTCTAGTGTAAAGTTTCCACCATCAGTGATGGTTTGGTTGATGGTTAGGGACGGCGTGGCGCAGTGGGAGAGTGGCCGTGCGCAACCCGAGGGTCCCTGGTTCAATCCCTACCTAGTACCAACCTCGTCATGTCCGTTGTGTCCTGAGCAAGACACTTCACCCTTGCTCCTGATGGGTGCTGGTTAGCGCCTTGCATGGCAGCTCCCTCCATCAGTGTGTGAATGTGTGTGTGAATGGGTAAATGTGGAAGTAGTGTCAAAGCGCTTTGAGTACCTTGAAGGTAGAAAAGCGCTATACAAGTACAACCCATTTATCATTATTTATCATTTGGGGTGCCATGTCATCTGCTGGTGTCGGTCCACTCTGTTTCCTGAGATCCAGGGTCAACGCAGCCGTCTACCAGCAAGTTTTAGAGTACTTCATGCTTCCTGCTGCTGACCTGCTCTATGGAGATGGAGATTTCAAGTTCCAACAGGACTTGGCGCCTGCACACAGCGCAAAATCTACCCGTGCCTAGTTTACGGACCATGGTATTTCTGTTCTAAATTGGCCCGCCAACTCCCCTGACCTTAGCCCCATAGAAAATCTGTGGGGTATTGTGAAAAGGAAGATGCAGAATGCCAGACCCAAAAACGCAGAAGAGTTGAAGGCCACTATCAGAGCAACCTGGGCTCTCATAACACCTGAGCAGTGCCAGAAACTCATCGACTCCATGCCACGCCGCATTAACGCAGTAATTGAGGCAAAAGGAGCTCCAACCAAGTATTGAGTATTGTACATGCTCATATTTTTCATTTTCATACTTTTCAGTTGGCCAACATTTCTAAAAATCCCTTTTTTTTTTATTAGCCTTAAGTAATATTCTAATTTTGTGACACACGGAATTTTGGATTTTCATTTGTTGCCACTTCAAATCATCAAAATTAAATGAAATAAACATTTGAATGCATCAGTCTGTGTGCAATGAATAAATATAATGTACAAGTTACACCTTTTGAATGCAATTACTGAAATAAATGAAGTTTTTCAAAATATTCTAATTTACTGGCTTTTACCTGTGTATATATATATATATACATATATAAACATATATATATATATATACATACATATATATATATATATATATACATATATATATATATATATATATATATATATATATATATATATATATGTAGATATAAATACTTTCTTATATATATATATACTGTTTATACACACACACACACACACACACACACACTATTTTAATAGATTTTTGCTTTTTTTTAATCAAGATTAAGAATTGTTACAAATAGGAATCGCGATTAATTCGAGAATCGATTTTTTTGACACCCCTAATATAAACAATCATTGCTACAAAGGAATAATAGATGAAAATCAGTGTTGTCATCAATTAGTAATATACTATTTTACACTATTATTAGTATTAAGGGTTGTTATTGGAATATATTGCAAATTTTGTCTTCTACTACCGGTACTAAAAATGTAGGGGTACTTTAAATAGTTTTTTATGAAATAATATAAACTGTATATCTTTAGTCAGGTCTAAAAATTTGAAGCGATTATTATTTAAATTACACTTTTATGAAAGGGATTGCTATGGCAAAGTATGACTTAATTTTTTAGGAGCCTCAAGTATTAGTTGTAGCCTAAATTCCTCATAGGCGTGTGCATTGTTGTTTATATGTGTCCGGTATCGGGTGTACCCAACCACTCACCCAAATTAAGCTGGGATAAGCTCTCGCCCATCCTTGACTCTGAACAGGAAAAGCTTGTAGAATTATTGTTTCCCAATGGTTGTTTAAAGTGCAATTGTGATGTTGGGTCATGTCTGCTCAGCCAAGCCAGTAGCCTCATTCACACTTCTGCTCTTTCTCCTCCCTCTCCTCAAACCGAGCAGTTACGTCTCTTCCCAGAGCCGGTCTGAGCAGTAGCAGTGGAGGCCGAGGTCAGCCAAGCCATGACCCCGTGTCAAAGGCTTGTGGAAGACACCGACAGGGTGGGCGAGGACGGCGGCGGGAAGTTGAGGAGCTCCAGCACGGCCACGCCCACGCTGCTGCGGCGGGTGAACATGCAGGAGGCCGCTACCCACTTGTTGCTGCGAGGGTTGTACTTCTCGATGGAGTTGAGGCTGGAGCTGCCGTCGTTTCCTCCTACGGCGTACAACCAGCCGTCCATAGCTACCAAGTCGTGAGTACTCCTGAAAGGGGGACACAATTGGGGAAAACGTTAATATAAAAAAACTATTAGACATCTTTAAAGTGGGTCAAATTCAACAATGCCTCATGATTATCGCACTTGGGGCCCTATTCCACTGTTTGTGCTTACAGTGCATCCGGAAAGTGTTTAGAACGCTTCACTTTTTCCACATTTTGTTATGTCACAGCTAGAGATGTCCGATAATATCAGCTTGCCGATACTATCGGCCGATAAATGCTTTAAAATGTAATATCGGAAGGGATACAGTCCGTAAGCACACATGACTGTGCGTGCTGCTGGTCCACTAATAGTACTAACCTTTAACAGTTAATTTTACTCATTTTCATTAATTATTAGTTTCTATGTACCGTATTTTTCGGAGTATAAGTCGCACCTGCCGAAAATGCATAATAAAGAAGGAAAAAAAAACATATATAAGTCGCACTGGAGCCCGGCCAAACTATGAAAAAAACTGACTTATAGTCCGAAAAATACGGTAACTGTTTTACTTTCTTTTTTATTCAAGAAAATGTTTTTAATTTATTTATCTTTTTTTTTTTTTAAAGTACCTTATCTTTACCATACCTGGTTGTCCAAATTAGGCATAATGTGTTAATTCCACCACTGCATATATCGGTTGATATCGGTATCGTTAATAAAGAGTTGGACAATATCGGAATATCGGATATCGGCAAAAAGCCATTACCGGACATCCCTACCATTTACTAAATGATTCCAGAGCATGGCCACCGCTGCTGATCACTGCTCCCCTCACCTCCCAAGGGATGGAACAAGGGGATGGGTCAAACGCAGACAGTAATTTCACCACACCTAGTGTGTGTGTGACTATCAGTGGTACTTTAACTTTATTCCACTGTTATTATCTCAATGAATGTGTCCAGGTGTCTCAATTGAAGCGATCAGAAAATATTTGATAGCTTTCTGGAAGTTTCTTACACCACATTAGTATGTTTGGTGTACACTGCATACAAACTTCCAAGTCAAATATAATGTTTCACCAGCTGGACTTATTCCAGCCTCATAGGTGCGTAAAAACAAAACTAATGAAATTGATGGGCGAATATGCGGGGGCCAGATTGGACAGGGAACACCCACATTTAAGGGTCGCTCTACTCAAAGTGTGCATCTTGGATGAAGGCAGGCAGTGACAGACTTAAGTCATTAGGGAGAATGTTTTTTTGTCTCCTCACAGCCATAGTCCACGCATAGGAGAATCGGTCCCCTTGATGCATAAAGTAATAGTTGGCACTTGTAGGGTCAGGAAACAGATTAGAGATCAGCACATGGTGACATTTCCAACACAGTAAGTTGAGCCTCCCAGCAACTGGATAATAAAAGCGCTCCAAGCTATGGTTTATTCATGGCTCTGCACTTGCTCCCACAGTGTTCTGACTCACACAAAAGCAAGTGGGTGTCTGGGGCGAGGGGGTTGTGTGATTTGGCTGACACATCAACAAATCCAAGACAGCTACACCTCAAAAAAAAAAAAAATATTTTTTCTATATTTGCTTTATCTGACAGTATGTGCAATTGCATCAGTGTGAATCATCAGACTCATTAAAACGTAAAACCACCAGGTCTTTAGCTGATCCGCTTAAGGTTTATAGATTTAGGAGAAAATCCCACAATTGGAAGAGAATTGTGCACACAATCACGCACAAATATCTAACATCACATCCCTAACAGGAATGTAAACAGTAAATTAATTTGTTAATATATTCTCAAATTGCAAAGGAGCTATTTGCGATATAATGTTGATAATGTGTACAAAACCTGACTGTGCCCCTGATCAATAGGCTCATTTTTATGCATTTCTATCAGTAGTCAATTATAGTGGTTAGAGTGTCCGCCCTGAGATAGGTAGGTTGTGAGTTCAAACCGCGGCCGAGTCATACCAAAGACTATAAAAATGGGACCCATTACCTCCCTGCTTGGCACTCCGCATCAAGGGTTGGAATTGGGGGTTAAATCAGCAAAATGATTCCCGGGCGTGTCCACCGCTGCTGCCCACTGCTCTCCTCACCTCCCACCCACCAAGGGTGATGGGTCAAATGCAGAGGACAAATTTCACCACACCTAGTGTGTGTGTGACAACCATTGGCACTTTAACTTTAACTTTAAATAAGATTAAATATCTGAAAACCAGATTTTATTTATTTAGTTCGTATGTTTGACCCTTTCAAGCTCTGTGCTATTGATTCCTGATTTAACATGTACTTTTACTTTACATTGTCTAAAAAACATACATTTGTTTTTATTTTAAGTTTAGAGATATTTTTTTTACCGGTAATCTTATGTATAGTAATATGCAGTAAAATAACAGATACTGTGTATTATTTAGAATACACATATAATGTGCCAACAGATTTTGAATTCAAGTAATATAGCATTTTTTTTAAAGTCCCAGTAGAGAGGAAAAACAAGTTGACTTTATATGCTTAATTGTGTTTCATTGTATTCATTAAAACATACCAAATTACAATCTGCAAAGTATGCATCACTTGTCAATAGGGGTCACATTGGGGCATGTGCACGTTTACACTGGAGTCTGATAAAAAAAATCACACTTTATTTGCAGTGTAAACAGTCAGTTTGAAAAATTAGATCTCGAAAAAATCTGATTTTGGCCACTTTGGCCTGCAGTGTAAACATAGTCTAATACATTTCTGCCTTGGAGACTTCGTATGTGTAATTAATATGCAACTATAATTATTTGATACTTGTTTTTAATTGACAAATGTGTTTCAGATTGCAGTATTGTTCAATTAAAGACACTTACTACATACAGTATGTCTAGTTTGTCTACTATTGTGTGCTTAGCTTTTGTGTAACTACTAGCTTGCCATGTTTACCTTTTGTAAAAGACTTAGCTAAAACACAAGAAAAGGCCAACTTTGTGTGCTTATTGGAGGATATTTAGATTTTAACTAGCTGTCCAGCTTTGCAAGATTAAGCACGCTACAAAACCGCTTGAATCGGAGTTTACAGTATATCTGAGATTTTAGATATAAGCTGATATAAAGAGAACAGATGGACATTAGTTGTTAGCTAAATCTGGTGAACCTATCGATTCCTTGTGAATAATGTATTGTGCACTATCCATAAAACAACAATTAAAAAAATTAAAGAAATTACATTTTTTGCTGATATTGGACCTAATTCCAGTATCGAATTGGGACACCCCGAAATAAATAATCAATGTATTCATAGCATCAGCACCAATGTCATTTTGAAAAGTTTCATTGCGTAAATGTTTATTAACTATAGCTGACAAGGAACAACAGACTGAAATTATGTATTTTGGATGTTCCATCATCAACCAATAATGTTTAACTTTAAACTTACCATTATTTTTTCATTTTTAGTATGACAAAATACTAGTTTGTATCTTATGTTACACCCTGCACTTATCCATTTTCCATGTGTTCTACTAGGATTTGTGCCGGGCAAACCTGCGTATGTTCATGGCAGCCACGCCCTCCCAGGAGTTGCTCTTGGGGTTGAACCTTTCCACAGAGTTGAGGCAGCTGGTCCCGTCGTTCCCTCCCGCCACATACAGCATACCGTCCAGCACGGCTACCCCAGCGCTGCTGCGACGACTCAGCATGTTGGCGATAGGTGTCCACGCGTTGCTCTGTACCAATCCATTGGGCGCATTAACATCCCTCGCATACAGCAACGCTTCGCCTTGTGGCAAAAAGAATAAAATGTACCTGAGGATCGTACTTCTCCACCGTTGCAAGATGTGAGGAGCTGTCGTAGCCACCCACTGCGTACAGGTTGCCATCTGGAGGGGAAATGATGGCTTAAAAACTCTTCAAGAGCAACATGTTGATGCCACGTTCCTACCTAGAGTTGCAACACGAACATATCTCCTGCGGGTACTCATGGCCGCAATGGATGTCCACGTGCTTGTCAGAGGGTCGAAA
The DNA here is from genome assembly GCF_033978685.3 of Nerophis lumbriciformis. Lineage (NCBI taxonomy): Eukaryota > Metazoa > Chordata > Actinopteri > Syngnathiformes > Syngnathidae > Nerophis > Nerophis lumbriciformis. The sequence goes on from NC_084548.2 coordinate 20,279,951, forward strand.
CGCTCAGCACTGTAGGTAGAGAGAAGAAGAATATACTGTATGGTAGGTACAAAAAACAGCTGAATGTGTTCTATATGTGCTCAAGTGTGTGTGTGTGTGTGTGTGTGTGTGTGTGTGTGTGTGTGTGTGTGTGTGTGTGTGTGTGTGTGTGTTCTTGTATTTCTACCCTTCTTGAGACATCAACAAGGAAAGGTACCGGTGAACAAGTTAGTACCCAAATCATGGTCTCAAGACGGAAAACCATTGCATCTAATAGAGAATGTCTCATTTGCACCTCTGGTGGGGAAACCATTTAAAATTAGGGTGGTCCCTAAAATGAATAAATAAATGATAAATGGGTTATACTTGTATAGCGCTTTTCTACCTTCAAGGTACTCAAAGCGCTTTGACAGTATTTCCACATTCACCCATTCATACACACATTCACACACTGATGGCGGGAGCTGCCATGCAAGGTGCTAACCAGCAGCCATCAGGAGCAAGGGTTGAAGTGTCTTGCCCAAGGACACAACGGACGTGACTAGGATGGTAGAAGGTGGGGATTGAACCCCAGTAACCAGCAACCCTGCGATTGCTGAAAGGAGGGATTTTTCTAATTGACTGTGTGTCGGTTTTAAAAGTGCTCCCCCTCTGGTCAACATATGAAATAACAAGTGTGTGTAAAAAAATTTGAGTGCTGCTCCTCTGGCCAACATATGTAATAACAAGTGTGTGTAAAAAATTGAAATGCGCCCCCTTTGGCCAAAATTAATTAAAAAAAGAAATATGTATATAGAGCAGTGGTTCTTAACCTTGTTGGAGGTACCGAACCCCTCATATGCGCATTCACCGAACCCTTCTTTAGTGAAAAATAAAATGTTTTTTTTTTCCAATTCAAGACAAAGTTATATGTTTTTTTACTGATGCACAAAATTAACCGTGCATGAACATCACCTTGTTCAAAGAGCAAAACCAACACACTGCATAAACTCACAACAAATTACACACCTGCAAATCCGATGAAAAATTAGAGGGAACATAGTTCAGGGGTATCCATAATACGCCGATAGGGAGAAGTTTTTATTTACACGATGAGTCGGGTTTGTCTTGACCTCCGCGGCAGATGCTCCGCCGAACCCCTGAGGCCGACTCACCGAACCCCTAGGGTTCGATCGAACCCAGGTTAAGAACCACTGATATAGAGACATATTGTAATAACTTGAAGTCAATAATGAAGATTAAAAACCAATTAAACAAAAAACTATAACAAAAAATAATTAACTAAAAGCTTACCTTTTTTATATTTGCATAGTATGTATATATTATTAATGTTGTAAATACAAATCTTGATATGTCTAGAAAGGGTGGTCCTAAAGAGGCATTTTTCGGAGGTCTCAGGAAGGTACTAATACAAGAATGTGTGTGTACCTATTAAGACACGAAGCTCCATCATAACCCCCGGCAGCATACAGCAGCCCATGCAAGACCGCCACGCCTAAACAGCTCCGCCGCGTTCCCATGGAAACCTCCGGTTGCCAGGAGTTAGTGATGGGGTCATACGACTCAACAGTTGCCAGGTCTGAGGTACCGTCATACCTGTGGGGATTTAAACAAAGTTAGAGTTAAATTATCGAAAATTTGGATAAAGATGTTCACATTATGATAATGTCAGATTATGTAAAACAAGAACATGCTCAACTTATTTATTGTGTCAGTGCTCATCAACTGTTACAGTAAAGTTTGAAACTCACCCTCCAACAGCATAGAGTCTGTTCCCGATGGCTGCCACACCCACCCGGGCCCGCCGAGTGGACATGGATGCCACCATGTGCCAGCGGTCCGTCCTGGTATCGTATGCCTCACAGTCTCCATGAATGGCAAACAGACTGCCGCCACCTGGAGATCAACACACGCACGCATAACAACGTTCAAATACTCAACAGTTTGTCCGTTTGTAATTGGATGTGTTGCTTTGAGTTCATCTCTGACCGACAGCGAAGAGCACAGGGCTGGCACCCTCGCAGCGCCGTGGCCGCGTCCGGCTGTTACTGAGCACGCCTCTCTGCTCGGGCATCAGGTGATACTTCAGCGCCTCGATCAGCAGGTCCTTGCACTCGGAGTGATGACGCACCATCAGCTCCGTGTCCACATTGCTAATGAGGAAGTCTCGCCTCAGCAGCGGCAGCCGCACGCACTTCATCAACTGGCGAGGACAGCATCATTTGGGTGAGTAGAACTGGATGAGTGCGATCTAACAGATCATCAAATGCAGGGGTGTCCAAACCTTTTCCAATGAGGGCCACACACTAAAAAAATTAAAGCAGGCGGGTGTCATTTTGTTATTTTTCCTTTTTAAAACCAATACAATATAAATATTGTTTTAACCTTTAGGGCTTTCAAATTTGGTCCCGGGGACCTGGAATAAAAACGTTAAAAATAAGTCATATAGATTTTTTTAAATTCTACGTTTAAATCGCTCGATCAACTTCAGATCTATCTGTCAATATGAAGTGTTTTTTTAATGTTTTCTGTCCTTTTTGTCAAAATCCTGTTTTTTAAGGCAAGAAGACAAAATATCCAATATTTTCCCTCAAAACTATTCAAAGTGGAATATTTGATACAAAGTAATTGGATCCTTAAACAAGTCAATCATTTACAACATTTATTTTAATTTCGCATAATTTTTTTAACAAGGACAGTTTTTGGAAAAAAATCCCACTAAAATTCTTCGGGATCCAAAAGGGCCCCATTCATTAAATGGTTAAAAATAAGTCATAAATCATATTTTTTTTCTCCACTTTCAACGCTTAAATCTCTCTTCAGTCTCTTCAGATCTAACCGTCGATTATAAGTTTTTTCTTTACAAGTTTATTTCAAGTTGTGTTTGTTTTTTGCTCTTTTTGACAAAGAAAACTTAGTTTTTTCATATGACAAACACACAAAATATGCATTATTTCCCCCCCAAAATGGGGAAATTTTTTTAATTTTTGATGTGAAGTACCGTAATTGGAGCTTTCAATAGGTCAATAATTAATTTTTATAATCTTTATTTTATTTTTTTTGCAATTACAGCTTTAAAGCAAAGAAAACCTGCAATGCAGATTTGGATAATTAAAGTCAACATTGAAAATGTTTCTCATTACTTTTCACCCTTTTATTTAACTTTTTTAATGTTTGTTTTTTAACAGTATTTTTAGAATTTGCCACGGGGTGTTAAAACATTAGCTGCAGATCATAAATGGCCTCACAGCCACACTTTGGACACCTATACTCTAAGGTGAGCTTAAAATGAGTCCTACCCATGGAACATGTGGCCGGCGCCCATCTACGTCATGTTTAACCCAGCTTAGCACAGCCCGGTACACTTCTTCTTCGGATGGAACGTTCAGGTTGTCACTAGAAATAAGATCCAGTACCTGTAGGGACAAAACTTGATGAAGAACAATGACAAAAACACATATCTTGTTGAGTTTGGTGCTTCCATGTTCCATCCACCTCAAGTCTTGGCCAGGTAGTTTCTAGGTATTTCTGCCAACACACAATACACAACATGTGACGTACCCACAAAAAATAATGAGAACCAATGCAAAAACTGTCTCCTACATTCTGCTTTTAAATCACACTGCCAGAATGGCACTCATTTAAAAACATTTATTTTTGTGATTGTGGTGGTGTACAACTGCTCTGCATTATATGCAAGTGTCCGCATTGTTGTGGCCAGGTTCGTCGAAGTGCAGGCATAAGTAAAGATGTCGTACCACTGCCCCCAGCAAAGATGGGGGACAGATTTTTTATTCTGCCATTTAAATATCTAAGTTTAAAAAAATACGTCATAAATGTTGGTATACATTTACAGTAGAATCAAATTAAGAATGTCTTAGACTACCTACAGCCCCTATCAAAAATATGAAATGGTTCGTTCCACCTGGATAGCAGCAAACCTAACTTCATAACGTCATCAAAGGTCGCCTTTCAGAATGAACACTAACAGCACTAGCTTTTTGGAACAAGGATGAGGTGATAGAAGAATGGTAAAAATGTAATAAATCTACCTGTGGCAGTATAGGAGAAAATTATGTACAACTTTCACTTTTGCATCTCATTGCCCATAACCGTGGTGCGTTCGAAGACCCTCGATTAAAATTACAAACAAAGGCATTAATAGATTTTAAAGACAGGTGGAGACATAACTCCCACAGATGCACTAATAATATAATTATTACGGTAAGTAATAACAATATATTATTATAATCCTATGTGTATCAGTTAGTCTCCATGAAATTTAAGCCGTCAGAAAAGAAAACTTGAAAGACTTTAATCATATTTGTGTGAATAATGACAAGTTATATAACTATTCTCGATATACTTTATATTAAAGTTGTCTGTATTGTTTGTATTAAAACCAAATATACCAAGTATTTCAACCAAAAAACATGTGATAGTTAGCTTTTAGTGCATGTAAACATACCAAGTGTGTGTATGGGGCAGTGACATTGGGTTTAAGGTGGGATGGAGGGGTTGGAGAAGTCTTGTGTGTGGAGGAACAGAATTGGTGCTACGCCCCAGATTGTGGCCTGAACTATGTGTCCAAATTCACTGCACAAGTGCATGGAATTATCAGAGGAATGAATGCACTGTATATACACACACACACACACACATGCAGGCACACAGTCTGTGGTGGTATATGGAGTGCTGCAGTCTGAGTGGCTGGCTGGCACTGTTCCCAGAGGAAGCTGGGGCTGCAGACAGCTGCTGCTGCTGCTTGGTCAGATGAGGGCAGCAGTTAGCAGCCTATGCACTAATCCACTTTGTTTACCAGGCCTGGAGGATGGGGATTGTAAAAAGAAATCATGCCCTTTTTATTTAAAATGGCCACCTAATATTAAATATAGAGTAAAATGTAAATAATTAAAATATTCATTAATTGTATTATTATATTGTTACTCAAAGAAAGACAAATACACTTCTTCTTTTACACCAGAGGCATATTAATTCATCCAGGTCTGGTGCAGTTTTGTGATAGCCGCACAGGAGCTGCAGACAGAATGGGCTTGTAAAAATCTAGCAAACGTCTATTTTTAATTTGCCATTACAGCAGCAGCTTAAACGCCATTGTTTTCATGAACTGCAGGGACACACCCATTGAATCCTGGGAGAGTAAAGCTTTGCGTCATACACCCATATAGTGCCTAAATGTCATAGGGGCTGACAGTGCATAACAGCTGCTTTTTTATTTTTGTGCGCGGAATTTGGATAGTGAGGCCTCATTGAAACAGTTGTGATATAGTTATAGTAATTATACACTGTATGCCAGGATAATATACCTTTATCTGATTACCTTTCTTCACTGATTGTCTGGGAGAAATCACATGCTGCTAGTGCTTTATAGTGAGGTGTGTAGGTGGCGTCTATCAAGTTGAAGTTACCAAACATTGTTCCATGCCCTATACATTTCTCGGGGTTCACCTACTACGGTCACTGTGCATTGCAGATTTCAAAGTACTTTTAGATTTGAGTACCTGATGTTATGAATTTCTATGTAACTGACATAGCTTGTTTATGAGCACATACATGTAACATTGACTAAGACATAGACCGTTTAATATGTTTGTATTTATGCTTCACTGATGAGAGTATTTGGCGAGCACCGTTTTGTCATACTAATTTCAGCGATCCTTGAACTCACCGTTGTGTGGACTGTGACTCAACAGTTTGTTTACATGTGTAACTTTCTTCGACGCTGCCACGGAAAGACGTGTTTTATGCCACTCCTTCTTTGTCTCATTTTCTCCACCAAAAGTTTTATACTGTGCATGAATGCACAAAGGAGAGCTTTGTTGATATTATTGACTTGTTATGGAGTGCTAATCAGGCATATTTGGTCACTGCATGACTGCAAGCGAATCGATACTAACATGCTATTTAGACTAGCTGTATGTACATATTGCATCATTATGCCTCATTGTAGATATATTTGATCTCATTTCATTTCCTTTACTTATATCCTCTGTGTATTTAATAAATTTTTCCATGTTTCATGACACATTATCTGTATGTAATATTGGTTGCCTTTCTGATGGTTGTTAGTGTGCCATGTTGTTCCAGACCACAGCAAACGTTACCCAGCTTTCATTGGAAGAAGACAGCCTGCCGTTTCCTTTAACTTGGACACACACATCTATACCTTTGGCCATTCTAAGACAGTCATTTCCAGGAGTTATCTCACCCTCTGAAAAGTTTTACTAATATTTTCCAATGTTGTAAAAATGTGTAGAATAAATATTACATTTCAACATTTCTGTCAACGAAGATTTGTTCAGCCTGCGACCCAATCATTTTGATAATATAGCTAATGTAGTTAATTAGCCACTTACATAATGTGTTGCCATCATTATAACACTTATACAAGTCTTTTAATTTTTTGCGGCTCCAGATTACTTTTTTGTATTTTTGGTCCAATATGGCTCTTTCAACATTTTGGGTTGCCGACCCTTGACATAGGCAAACCATGACATATATGGCCAGGTCCTATACAACCGTATCCTTTACCTAAACCGCCACTTTTAGCAAGTCGTCTGTCAATATTGACAGCCACCTGTTCTATTCTTTTGAACATAAGTATCCATCCATCCATCCATTTTCTACCGCTTATTCCCTTTGGGGTCGCGGGGGGCGCTGGAGCCTATCTCAGCTACAATCGGGCGGAAGGCGGGGTACACCCTGGACAAGTCGCCACCTCATCGCAGGGCCAACACAGATAGACAGACAACATTCACACTCATATCCACACACTAGGGCCAATTTAGTGTTGCCAATCAACTTATCCCCAGGTGCATGTCTTTGGAAGTGGGAGGAAGCCGGAGTACCCGGAGGGAACCCACGCAGTCACGGGGAGAACATGCAAACTCCACACAGAAAGATCCCGAGGCCGGGATTGAACCCAAGACTACTCAGGACCTTCGTATTGTGAGGCAGATGCACTAACCCCTCTGCCACCGTGAAGCCCTGAACATAAGTAGTGCATGCAAAACAAAATACTTGTCATCTTTGTGCTGTCTTTGATGATGACCTGAGCTTAGAAGTAAAGAGTGTGTCAAAGTCCCCACCATATTGTAGTCTCTCTACTCATAAAATAGTGTCCATACCTCGTGGGAATTCACCTGCTACGGGTGGGGTTTTAGAACGGGACCCTGCAATAATCAAGGAGAACACTGTCTTTGAAATTATCTTAGATTAAAAAAAAAAAAAGTTTTTCTTTATCTTTATCAAACTGCTGCTTGTCTGCTGAGGTACCACCTCACACATTGAAACCTCACTCTGTCTGGTAACACTACAGGATTCTAATTGAGGATGAAATGGATGCCTTACAGAAGCAATATAGAACCTTCGGACCAAGGGCGTAGGAACGAGTTCCAGATTGGGGGGGGGACATGCGCGTACGTACGCCTGTTGTCTGCTTGGTATTTTGCCAAAGCACTGGGAAACTTGACAGAAACTAAGTGTCCATGAATTTTGGGTGTGGCAAAAGTGACATTCTCACACAATTCCACTGAACTGCATTTTCTACAAGCAAGCAAGCAACACCATTTTTGTCAACTCTTGTAAAATATCCACTGTTATATGTTACTCTTTTTTACGGTTTGCTCCCTGCCTCAAGCTGGGATGTTCCTGCATGGCATTAACATATTTACAACAGACAACATTACATATAATAATAATATATCAGTATTTAACTTCATAAAAACATTAACCAAACCCTATAATACTGTAGAAATGATTACATTATCACAAATCCAATGTATCTTAAAGGCCTACTGAAATTTTTTTATTTTATTTAAACAGGGATAGCAGATCCATTCTATGTGTCATACTTAATCATTTCGCGATATTGCCATATTTTTGCTGAAAGATTTAGTAGAGAACATCGACGATAAAGTTAGCAACTTTTGGTCGCTGATAAAAAAAAGCCTTGCCTGTACCGGAAGTAGCGTGACGTCACAAGTTGAAAGTCTCCTCACATTTCCCCATTGTTTACATCAGCAGCGAGAGCGATTGGGACCGAGAAAGCGACGATTACCCCATTAATTTGAGCCAGGATGAAAGATTTGTGGATGAGGAACGTGAGAGTGAAGGACTAGAGTGCAGTGCAGGACGCATCTTTTTTCGCTCTGACCGTAACTTAGGTACAAGGGCTCATTGGATTCCACACTCTCTCCTTTTTCTATTGTGGATCACGGATTTGTATTTTAAACCACTTCGGATACTATATCCTCTTGAAAATGAGAGTCGAGAACACGAAATGGACATTCACAGTGACTTTTATCTCCACAACAGTACATCGGTGAAGCACTTTAGCTACGGAGCTAACGTGATAGCATCGGGCTTAACTGCAGATAGAAACAAAAGAAATAAACCCCTGACTGGAAGGATAGACAGAAAATCAACAATACTATTAAACCATGGACCTGAAACTACACGGTTAATGCTTTCCAGCCTGGCGAAGCTTAACAATGCTGTTGCTAACGACGCCATTGAATCTAACTTAGCTACGGACCTCGACAGAGCTATGATAAAAACATTAGCTCTCCACCTACGCCAACCCTCATCTGCTCATCAACACCGAGGCTCACCTGCGTTCCAGCGATCGACAGAGCGACGAAGGACTTCACCCGATCATCGATGCGGTTGGCGGCTAGCGTCGGATAGCGCGTCTGCTATCCAAGTCAAAGTCCTCCTGGTTGTGTTGCTGTAGCCAGACGCTAATACACCGATCGCATCTACAGCTTTCTTCTTTGCAGTCTCCATTATTCATTAAAGAAATTGCAAAAGATTCACCAACACAGATGTCCAGAATACTGTGGAATTTTGCGATGAAAACTGAGCTTTTTGTATTGGATACAATGGCGTCCCAATACTTCCGTTTCAACCATCGACGTCACGCGCATACGTCATCATACCTAGACGTTTTCAACCGGAAGTTTCGCAGGAAATTTAAAATTGCACTTTATTAGTTAACCCGGCCGTATTGGCATGTGTTGCAATGTTAAGATTTCATCATTGATATATAAACTATCAGACTGCGTGGTCGGTAGTAGTGGGTTTCAGAAGGCCTTTAAAAAAAAAAAAAAAAAATTGACACCAGTCATCAGTTGTTCTCCTTTCTTATTATAATCAATAATATGATTTTTAAATCTTTCCTTACAACCAGAAGCCCTACATGACATTCTCTTCTCTTCCCTGACTTTATTAAAACTAATAACAGTCTAATATATATTTCATTCATGACCTCACCTGAGCTTCCTTAGTCCACCTTTCATTACTTCACCTGCCTCACTACTCTATGTACTATCATTCTACTGCACGACATAATTTCACATAATTTCTAATATAATCTTATATATATTTATAAATGGTCGAGTATATTTAGGTGTTGTCGTGTAACCGTTACTCACACTGACGTTCCTCTTTTTAAAATAACAGTACCGGTACGTCCTGCTGCGGTTTCCTCCTTTTTAGTGTGGGCATTTTGCTATCTGGAAGGGGATAACAAAACATTGTATTACCGGTACTTTATTTTGTTACTTGGGAACACTGACGAAGTTAGCAATTAAATAATGGACAAGTGACCATGCGAGAATTAAGATGACTTAACTCAAAATACATGGTTTCTAAACATTAATATATATATGTGGCAGGAGCGGTTAAATTCAATACTTCAATTTTAATGATTTTAATGGAGCGAAAGCTGACAACGCCACTGGGGATAAAATGGCACCCAGAATTAGGACACATTTTGTGTTAAGGCCACATCAGGTTTAGACACCAAACGAGACCATGAGCTAAATACAAAAATAAACACTTTATTTTATATTGTTACTAGGGCTGTGAATCTTTGGGCATCACACGATTCGATTCGATTCTTTGGGGTAACATTTCGATTCAGAATCGATTCTCGATTCAAAAGCTATACTTTTTTTAATAACATTAGGTGCCACTTACAGACTAATAGACAAACAGCTTTGATAAATACTTAAAAGAAATCTGGTTTTGTTTAATAAAATTCTACCCAAATATTTAATGAAATCAAATACAAATAAGGCAACAAGAGACATATGGAATCTACATCAACAATATGATTTGTCTGAGTGCCTGGACAGAACAGATTAAAAAAAAAACATGTAATTTTTTGACACCCCTATTTATTACAATACTATACACTAGTATATGGCCTATAGGGATGAATAAAATGCATTAAAATAAAAGACAGTCATTATAATCACACAAAAGAAAATCAATGCATAGCAAAAGTAAATAATTTCAAAATAACACAAAATTAGATCGAACAGCAAACAAAATAACTAATGAAAAAAAGCAAACCAACCAAACTAAATGTTGCATTGCACTAAGAGATATTTAAAATAAGTCACGGCCTTCACTTGACGCACTGAAGTGTGCGTGGTATTAGTGCTCCGTGAGGTCAATCGCTGCGTGGTGAGGGGGGTTTTAGTGTGGACCAGTGCTTCTCAATTATTTTCATTTGCGCCCACCCCTACAAAGAAAATATTTAACGCCCCTCCAGGAAGAACAAAATATTTCGCACCCCCCCACTCTCCACCGCGACGATAAATAGTATATTTTGTCTATAAAATTGTTGTAAGTACACCTCTGCATAACATTGTATCCTTATCAACATTAAAGAAAACAACCCACCAGTCGTTCCTCGTCTCCCCCCTTAGTCACAGTGAAGCCAAACGCTACACACAGGACACTTCGTCATATTCTAGTACGGCATGTTCCACGAGGTCACACGCGTCCCCCCTGGCATCGCACTGCGCCGCCCCACTATTTGAGAAGGACTGCCCAAGACACACTGGACAAAGCAAAGGGCAAAGTAACGGCTCTTTATGTTGGCAGCCTTTGTGGTACCGCTGCAGATCTTGTGCCCGCACACAGCGGGAGTATGGGGAGAGCCAGAAATGACCATCGACCGGTCCCAAATGCAACCTCGAGACAGGAGCCCTTGACTTGCAACACACGCCTCCGCAAAGCACCAAAGCACACGAAATGGCCATGCAACACACCACATAGTGAACAGGCATGAGTCAGTCATCCACAAGGCTCTATAGGCTATATTTGGTGCCGCCCACTAATCACAAGACAGGTGCAGCACCGGCGGACACAGACATGCCACATAATCATCCATGTTGCTGCTTCTTGATCTTAGCGTTGCTTTCGATACCGTCGATCATAATATTTTATTAGAGCGTATCAAAACACGTATTGGTATGTCAGACTTAGCCTTGTCTTGGTTTAACTCCTATCTTACTGACAGGATGCAGTGTGTCTCCCATAACAATGTGACCTCGGAGTATGTTAAGGTAACGTGTGGAGTTCCACAGGGTTCGGTTCTTGGCCCTGCACTCTTCAGCATCTACATGCAGCCGCTCGGTGACATCATACACAAATACGGTGGTAGCTTTCACTGTTATGTTGATGACACCCAACTCTACATGCCCCTAAAGCTGACCAACACGCCACATTGTAGTCAGCTGGAGGCGTGTCTTAATGAAATTAAACAATGGATGTCCAGCAACTTTTTGCAACTCAACACAAAGAAAACGGAAATGCTGATTATCGGTCCTGCTAGACACCGACATTTATTTAATAATACCACCTTAACATTTGACAACCAAACAATTACACAAAGCGACTCGGTAAAGAATCTTATCTTCAACCCAACTCTCTCATTTGACTCACACATTAAGAGTGTTATTAAAACGGACTTCTTTCATCTCCGTAATATCGCTAAAATTTGTTCCATTTTGTCCACCACCGACGCTGACAACATTATTCATGAGTTCGTTACGTCTCGTCTTGATAACTGTAAACGTATTATTTTCGGGTCTCCCTATGTCTAGCATTAAAAGATTACAGTTGGTACAAAATGCGGCTGCTAGACTTTTGACAAGAACAAGAAAGTTTGATCATATTACGCCTGAGGGAACTCTCCTGAAGGAATCAATAACGTACTATCTATCTATCTACTGACTCACCTGCACTGGCTTCCTCTGCACTTAAGATGTGACTTTAAGGTTTTACTTTACGTATAAAATACTAAACGGTCTAGCTCCATCCTATCTTGCTGATTGTATTGTACCATATGCTGACTTGTCTGCATTTAAGATAATCCCCTGCTGGCCCCACAATGGACTTGATTATTTATTTGCATACAATGTACAATAATACATTTTTATTTACAGTACAGTATTTTATTTAAAACAGAAGTTTTAAGTTTGCACTTTATTTATCTAATTGATTTTAATAACTATTTAATGATTATTGGTATCTTTTATTGATTTATTTGAGTTTATTTATTTGCATGCAATGTGTAATGCTACACTTTTGTTTCCAGAAGTATTTTTTTAAGCAGAAGTATTGCCTCCCAGGAGAAGCTCTTACTATAGATATTTGAAAATTATTGCATAAAAAGTATGACTTTGGTCTAAAAAGGACAACATTATACAAATTTGAATTTGAAACTAAGAGTAGGATGCAGTGTATGCAGTGTAATTTCAAACTACTAGTTTGTGATCACATAAAAACAAAACTTGTTTTGAATTATCTGTAATTTGTATTTATTGGTTTCTTTAAAAAAAAAAAAGTGTCTTTGTAACCATTTGTCTTTAAGGCTGCCCTGTCCCCCAGCTATGTTGCAGGGATGTGGACTTCACATTTGTAAGTTTACTATACTGTTATGTGTTCTTGCTGACGTCCATCTGGATGGTCGTACAGCCAACTGCTTGTACAGAGTGACTAATAAATACAACCATCTATTAATGCATTATTTTAAAGACACCAATACTGTCAATGTAAATGTTTGAAACAGCCTCATTCTCACTGTTCTCTTGACCCACCTGGCATCTCCTCTTCTTAGGGCATATTTGGAGTGAACCCTGATGTGGAGTTTACATATGTCCCTTTTCTTTCATTGTGAGTTCACTGAATAGCTCTTATTTTAATTGTAGAAGAGACCATATCAGATGAATCTAGCATATCTGACCTCATCTCTGCTTTCTGTCTCCCTCAGAACACCAAGGTCCTTGCAGCCTTTTGTCAAAGAATATGTAAGTACAAAATAAGCTATTATCTCTTTGTTCACCTAAACCAGGGGTCGGCAACCCGCGGCTTCCGAGCCGCATGCGGCTCTTTGATCACTCCGATGCGGCTCAGTTACATACTTGCCAACCCCCCCCGATTTTCCCGGGAGACTTCCGGATTTCAGTGCCTCTCGCAGAAAACTCCCGGGAATAACATTCTTCGATTTTCACCCTTACAATTCCTTACAATAATAATAAGGGCGTGCCATGATGGTACAGCATTTAGTGCCTTCTACAATCTGTATTAACAGCGTGCCAGCCCAGCCTCTTGTTATATGCATCTTCAGCTTGCACACGTAAGTGACAGCAAGGCATACTTGGTCAACAGCCACACAGGTCACACTGACGGTGGCCATATAAAACAACTTTAACACTCTTACTAATAATGCGCCACACTTTGAACCAAAACCAAACAAGAATGACAAACACATTTCGGGAGAACATCTGCACCTTAACACAACATAAACACAACAGAACAAATACCCAGAATCCCATGCAGCCCTGACTCTTCCGGGCTACATTATACACCCCTGCTACCACCAAACCCCCCCCGTGCGTCGGTTGAGGTGGGCGGGGTTTGGTAGCGGGGGTGTATAATGTAGCCCGGAAGAGTTAGGGCTGCATGGGATTCTGGGTATTTGTTCCGTTGTGTTTATGTTGTGTTAAGGTGCAGATGTTCTCCCGAAATGTGTTTGTCATTCTTGTTTAGTGTGGATTCACAGTGTGGCGCATTATTAGTAAGAGTGTTAAAGTTTTTTATACCGCCACCGTCAGTGTAACCTGTGTGGTTGTTGACCAAGTATGCCTTGCTGTCACTTACGTGAGCAAGTAGAAGCCCCATACAACGTGTGGCTGGACCGGCACGCTGGTTGTAGTGGGCGCTAAATGCTGTACCATCACGGCACGTTCGATAGAACAGTTGTCTTGAAATTAGTAGTCTGCTGGAAAAATCGGGAGGGTTGACAAGTATGACGCTGTCAAGCGCCATTCATAAAAAACCCGCGGGCCGCACTAACATTCAATTTTCATATTGAGGTGTGGGCCGCGTGTCTGAGACCCTTGGTTTATACATAGCACAAAGCAATGTATGCAGTGATTTTTCATTTTAAATTTCAAAAGATTTTTGTGGCTCCCATTGTTTTCTTTAATTTGTGAAACTGGTCAAAATGGCTCTTTGACTGGTAAAGGTTGCCGACTCCTGACCTAAACCTTTTTAAACTATACTTTAACTACACTTCATTAACATTTTTGAAACAACACTAGGCGCACATATATCCTCTGGTATGTCGTGTGCCTCCGTATATCGTATAAATAATAATTGTGGGCCGCCATGACCAAAAATGCCAGGGCCATTTTTAAGTCCCAGTCCAGCCCTGGTTATAAACAAGCACCATTCATGACAACGTTCTCATCAGTGTCGCCATCCAGCTTGCTCTTTGTCTGTCTCCAGTCCCCACACTCGGAGCTGGTGAAGGAAGTCACATGACGCTGTGATGCGCTTTCAAAATAAAAGCATGTATACTTCAGAGGTATATCTTTTTGGATGGGACAAATGCGTCTTTCTCCAATATCGAGGGTCCCTACACCCCTGCTTTGGACTGGAATAAGCTGCTGATTAAGAAAAAGCTGACGTGCCAGATAAAATAGTCCATGGCAGCTCAGCTCAGCAAGACTTGGACTGATTTTGATAGATGCACTGAGCTGAGGAAAAACAAAGGTCTCGTTTATTTACAATAGCCCACTGTGTCTCCACAGGGTTTTTTCTGTCTACAGCAGGGGCTCCAGCTTTCATCAAGAGCTACTTTGACAAAATTCAGGAAATGTGAGCTATTCTTGTTTTATTTTTATAAATTGTACTTTGTTTACAGCAGCCCTCCTCTCAAACAGTGTGGTCGTTTGTCATTAAATAGACGCATTGGAACACCTGCACTCACCTGTTTCAGCGGCAGTAGCATGAACTCCTCCGTCTTGGAGACCTCCACAAAGTGCTGCAGGACGTACTTGTGCGCCGATTTGAGAAGATCGCTGCAGGAGTGCGTGTCGGCAAAGCCTCGGATGCCCAGGCAGTTGGAGGGGTCCAGTTGGCTGAGGAGGAACTTGCAGCAGGCGTCCCGCACCCCGTTGAGCTGCAGCAAGCTCGCCGCCGGAAGCAATGTCTGAGGAAAGGTGCGGTTACAGGTGGACGTGGGAAAACAGCCAGAATGTTGAAAAATCTACCTTACCTGAACATTACCCTCCCCGACAACTATCTCTGCCGTGTAGGCGTACTGGACCAGCTGCTCCAACGCCTGGGGGTCGATATCGTGTAGCGTCACGTGGGTCTGACGACTCTCTGACATCTCATCTACACAACAACACACAATGACAATGACAATGACTGTTAGCATCCATTGTGTTCATATCTTTAATTTTTTTTTCAGGATCATTTCAAACCCCGGCCGAGTTATACCAAAGACTATAAAAATGGGACCCATTACCTCCCTGCTTGGCACTCAGCATCAAGGGTTAAAATTGGGGGTTGAATCACCAAAAATGATTCCCGGGCGCGGCACTGCTGCTGCCCACTGCTCCCCTCACCTCCCAGGGGGTGATCAAGGGTGATGGGTCAAATGCAGAGAATAATTTCGCCACACCTCGTGTGTGTGTGTGACAATCATTGGCACTTTAACTTCAACTTAATGTGGAGAATAGAGTCTTTGGGGGCAATTTGGAGGTTGATGCCTTGCTCAAAGGCACAACAACTCTGCTCTTTGTAAACAGACCAACCAGTTCCAATTGCCAGATTGTTTTGGCCTCAGCGGGATTATTCTAGTAATCTTTCGATTCATTTATTTGCTCTTGTTATCAGATTAAACAGACTTTAAAGGGGACCTATTTTTCAGAACTAACCTTTCCTACCTATTGGTACTTGCTGTTGTGTATTTGGGGTCTGCATAAGTCCTGAACATTTTAAATCAAACCATAGAAGCAAGGCGGAGAAATTGATAAAACAATCTTGCCTTCCTTCATACTTCTTCCAAACAGGCTATTTGGAATTTGCCCTATTTGTGACATATTTCCCATTTGTGATGTCAGGAGATATCTCCATATATGGTAAAGTTTTACTCGAAGAGCTTTGCGCGAGTCCGTCCATTGCAGTCCAGTTCCTTCTTTTTCTCTATCCTCTTGTTGTGGGTCAGACTGGCTCGTACATGCACATGCATCCTCTGCTGTTACAATTTCTGTTACAAAGTAGCTTATAGTTCTAACTTATATCTGTCAGTCGACTCCATATGGGAGCGCTAAAACTACAACATGGCTGACAGGAAGAAGATGGTGTCGAAGTGGAGGCATCTAAATAAGACCGCCCACAAAACAGCGTATCCTGAAGAGATGGTCATATAGCAACTTGAAGATGGTCTGTAAAGAACCACCATTACATATTATGTAGACCACAAGGAAGTGTTTTAAATGTAGAAAAAAGCATTATAATATGACGCTTTAAAAGGGAAACTGCACTTTTGGAAAAAAAAAAAAAAACGTGCCTATCGTTCACAATCACTACGAAAGACAGGACAAACAATGTATTTTTTAATGCATTCTAACTTGTAAATAAACGTAAATAAAAGTCTGCTTACAACCGAGCCAATGGGAGGTCCTTTATTCCGCCCATAAAACCCCAAAAAACCCTTTCCAAAATGTTGTGGCTTGAATATTAACCAAGTATTAGTGATATTGCTATGATAAGTGCGAATACAGACAAACTATTTAAAGCGGCGCCATGATCACAAGCTTGTGTGCCAATGTTGACATAATCGACTGATCAGCTACTTCCTTGCTTGTCAAACGTTATTGCAGATCATAAAACATGCCTCTAACCTGGATAGTAGAAGGACGAGGGTGTATTCCTACAAGTTGGTACACTTTGACAGCCAATTTAGACCCGGGAATGGTCAAGAACGACATGAAAAGACGCTTGGTTCCAACCACCATTTTCTTCGCAAGGATTATGAGTCATTTTTCATCTAAACGGGAATATAACAAGATTCTATCAGTTGCCATCCTAATGACAGCAGACCTTGTAAAGTAAGTGATGTTTTATTATGTTTGTTGTCTCTCATGAAGTCTGCAGGGAGTAATAATCAGCGATGTAGTTAAAAAAAAAAAGCGAATGTGATGCGTTTTTTAAATGAATGTGCTGTGTATTAGTTGAAGCAAAATATGTAAATATTAAATGTTATTATAAATGTGCCTGTTACTACATTACATATATACTTACATTATGTATATAAAAACTTAATGGAGGTGTTTGGATGTTTTTAAGGGCTTTATCACCAGAATAGAGCGGCTCCCATAGGCTCCATTGTAAGCAGACTTACACATTTATTTACTATTTAGAATGCATTAAAAAATTACAAACGTCATCTCTTTTTTAATGATTGTGATTGATAGGTTACTCTCATTTAACGATTAGTTGAAGCAACAGAATATAAATTAAAGTCTTTTTCTGAACTAATTATGCGATTAATTGTAGCAACACTAGTCCTTATGGACATTTATATTAATTTTAACTTCAGCGCACACTTCTAAGGGGCTCCAAATCTCTTCACAAGTGTTTCATTTTTTATTAGAAGCGAGTATCTGCAAACACCTAATTAGGCAAAAGATAAACAGTCTCTCCAAACGGGCTCATTAGTGACTGCCTTACACCAGATGAGGCTTGGTGGCAGACAGTCTGGAGGCAGTTTACCAGTACAATGCTCTCATTTGGGGAGGAAATGTGAGACACGCACATCATCGCAGACCACCTGTGCCCACAGACAGGAAGAGGAGGTCGGGAACAATGAGGCTGAGAAGCGGACGAGGTGGCATTCACAGGGGACTGAGGTCCGCTAACATGGAGTCAAGGGACGGAAGCACACAGGACTTACTAGTAAACATGGCTTGGAAGTAAGGACTGCACGACGCGAGCACCACTTTATGCGCCTTAATCTCCTTGTTGGAGACGTGCAGCACGATGTCGCACAGCAGCCCGCGCTGCCGCATCCTGTTCATGGACACGAAGGAGTCGTGGTAGTGGCGCTTGGAGTTGTGCGAAATGCTGTGGCCGTCGCGGTTCAGCAGCTGCATGCCTCCTTCCATCATGGTGCCGGGTGTGACGGGCGCCGGCTCGTGCCTGTGCCGCACTCTGGGCAACTGGGGGGGAAAAACAAAAAAACATTAGAAGAGGTTGTCATTAACTTTAGCAATACCATTCGTCATCAGAAATGTCTTCCACCGGAGATGATAGTTAATCAGCAGGTGTTGTGACAGGTGTCTTAAGCGTTTACTGCTTTTTGTTACTGGTCTAGTTCTCATGATGACAGACCGCCTGTCAGCACAATAGAAATGTCCGTCCAGACATCAAGTGGAGGCTTGCCGGCACTCAAAGAGACACTAAAAAAATACAACCCCTTGGCAAAAATTATGGAATTGCCAGTCTTGGAAGATGTTTAATCAGTTGTTTAATTTAGTAGAAAAAAAAAAAGCAGGTATCAGAAATGACACATGACTAAAACACATTTCAAAGGACAACTTTCTCGCTTTAAGAAACACTAGATAAATCAAGAAAATGTATTGTGATAGTAAAAGTTTTATTATTAAATCAAACAGAGTGAGAAATTATGGAACCACTCAATTCTTAAGAAAGTGATGAAATTAGGGATGTCCGATAATATCGGGCTGCCGATATTATCGGCCGATAAATGCTTTAAAATGTAATATCGGAAATTATCGGTATCGGTTTCTAAAAGTAAAATGTATGACGTTTTAAAACGGCGCTGTGTACACGGACGTAGGGAGAGGTACAGAGTGCCATTAAACCTTAAAGGCATTTCCTTTGCGTGCGTGCCCTCCAAGTCACATAATACCTACCGGCTGTTCTCATCACAAATGAATGTAAGTAGTAGTAGTGAAGTAAATTATATTTATATAGCGCTTTTTCTCTAGTGACTCAAAGCGCTTTACATAGTGAAACCCAATATCTAAGTTACATTTAAACCAGTGTGGGTGGCACTGGGAGCAGGTGGGTAAAGTGTCTTGCCCAAGGACACAACGGCAGTGACTAGGATGGCGGAAGCGGGTATCGAACCTGCAACCCTCAAGTTGCTGGCACGGCCGCTCTACCAACCGAGCTATACCACCCCACAATAAGGCATACTTGGTCAACAGCCATACAGGTCACACTGAGGGTGGCTGTATAAACAACTTTAACACTGTTACAACTATGCGCCACACTTTGAACCCACACCAAACAAGAATGACAAACACATTTCGGGAGAACATCCGCACCGTAACACAACATAAACACAACAGGACAAATACCCAGAATCCCTTGCAGTACTAAATCTTCCGGGATGCTACAATACAATACAATACTCGTCTCGATTACTGTAATGTATTATTTTCGGGTCTCCCTATGTCTAGAATTAAAAGATTACAGTTGGTACAAAATGCGGCTGCTAGACTTTTGACAATAACAAGAAAGTTTGATCATATTACGCCTATACTGGCTCTCCCGCACTGGCTTCTTGTGCACTTAAGATGTGACTTTAAGGTTTTACTATTTACGTATAAAATACTACACGGTCTAGCTCCAGCCTATCTTGCCGATTGTATTGTACCATATGTCCTGGCAATAAATCTGCGTTCAAAGAATTCCGGCTTATTAGTGATTCCCAGAGCCCAAAAAAAGTCTGCGGGCTATAGAGCGTTTTGTATTCGGGCTCCAGTACTATGGAATGCCCTCCCGGTAACAGTTAGAGATGCTACCTCAGTAGAAGCATTTAAGTCCCAGCTTAAAACTCATTTGTATACTCTAACCTTTTAAGAGACCCCCTTTTTAGACCAGTTGATCTGCCGTTTCTTTTCTTTCTCCTGAAAGAAATATGAAATCCGTGTTGCAGTCTGCAGGTGTACCTAATGTTGTGGCCCAGCAGCGACTGCAGCACGGATTTCATATTTCATTCATTTCGGGGATGAATAAGGAAATCCTTCTTTAGCTGCAGTCTTGTTTTATCACACATTGCTGCCTTTTCACCTGTCAATGTTTACTTTTGTATGCACATTCAGTCAACAAAAAAATCCTGACTTTGGAGCAATGTTCACAGACTATAGTATTTGGCCCTCTATTAGATGCAATGGTTTTCCGTATTGGGACCATGATTTCGGTCCTAACTTGTTCACCGGTCCTCATATGAACGGTACTTTTCCTTGTTGATGTCTCAAGAAGAGTATAAATACTAGAACACCCACACATTCTTGTATTTGTTACCTTCTTGAGACCTCCGGAAAATGCCTACCTCTTTAGGACCACTCTTTCTAGATATATAAAGATTTGTATTTACAACATTAATAATATTTACATACTATGCAAATATAGAAAAGGTAAGCTTTTAGGTGTTTTTTTTTTTTAATTGCTTGTTTGTGATTGGGTTTTAATCTTCATTATTTACATCACGTTATTTCAGTATGTCTCTAACAACATTTAAAAAAAAAAAATTTTGGCCAAAGGTGGCACATTTCAATTTCTTACACACACTTATTACATATGTTGGCCAGAGGGGGAGCATTTCAAATTTTTACACACACTTGTTATTTTATATGTTGACCAGAGCACTTTTAAAACCGACACGCAGTCAATTTGAAAAATCCCTCCTTTTTGGGACCACCCTAACTTTGATAGATTTCCCCACCTGGGGTGAAAATGAGATCTCTATTTTTTGTTTTTTGTTATGTGCTTAAGGTCGATGACAAACGAGTCACGGACCACAGATGGCCCCTTGCGCCGCACTTTGGGCGACCCAGCTGCAGA
Organism: Nerophis lumbriciformis; assembly: GCF_033978685.3. Classification (NCBI taxonomy): domain Eukaryota; kingdom Metazoa; phylum Chordata; class Actinopteri; order Syngnathiformes; family Syngnathidae; genus Nerophis; species Nerophis lumbriciformis. The sequence continues at coordinate 20,300,921 of NC_084548.2, forward strand.
AACTAACTGTTAATGGCCACTATAGTCTTAGTACCGTAGTGTATTTGATCATCCTTTGGTCACATATGGGACGCGGGTTGTCTTACGTTAGCAGCGGAAGTCATAAAATAAGTTGTTCACCTGGCAGGTTTTTTCGGGGATGAATAGGGAAGTCCTTTTTTAGCTGACGTCTTGTTTTATCATATATCGCTGACTTTGGAGCAATGTTCAGAGACTCTAGTATTTGGCTCTCTATTAGATGCAACGGTTTTCCGTATTGGGAACATGATTTCGGTCCTAACTTGTTCACCGGTCCTCATATGGAAGGTACTTTTCCTTGTTGATGTCTCAAAAAGAGTACAAATACTACAACACACACACATTATTGTATTAGTTACCTTCTTGAGACCTCCGAAAAATGCCTAATAATATTTACATACTATGCAAATATAGAAAAGGTAAGCTTTTAGTTTTTTTTTAAAATTGTTTGTAATCTTCATTATTTACATCAAGTTATTACAGTATGTCTCTATATACATATTTTTTAAATTAATTTTGGCCAAAGGGGGCACATTTCAATTTCTTACACACACTTATTACATATGTTGGCCAGAAGGGGAGCACTTCAATTTTTTACACACACTTGTTATTTCATATGTTGACCAGAGGGGGTGCACTTTTAAAACCGACACGCAGTCAATTTGAAAAATACCTCCATTTTGGGACCACCCTAATTTTGTTAGATTTCACCACCAGGGGTGCAAATGAGATCTCTATTTTTTGTTTTTTTGTAATGTGCTTAAGGCCGATGACAAACGAGTCACGGACCACCCCCTGTGCCGCACTTTGGGAAACCCAGCTGCAGAAGCTAACTGTTAATGGCCACTATAGTCTTAGTACTGTAGTATATTTGTTCATCCTATGGTCACATATGGGACGCGGATCGTAAAATCAGCTGTTGACCTGGCGGGTTTTTTCGGGGCTGAATAGGGAAGTCCTTCTTTAGCTGTCGTCTTGTTTTATCACATATTGCTGCCTTTGCACCTGTCAATGTTTACTTTTGTATGCACATTCAGTCAACAAAAAAATCCTGACTTTGGAGCAATGTTCACAGACTCTAGTATTTGGCTCTCTATTAGATGCAATGGTTTTCCGTATTGGGACCATGATTTCGGTCCTAACTTGTTCACCGGTCCTCATATGGAAGGTACTGTTCCTTGTTGATGTCTCAAGAAGGGTAGAAATACAACACACACACACACACAATCTGCTGTATGGAGGCAATCCGCTTTAATTCCAATGGGGAATACAGCATAAGACAATGCCACAATGCTGCAACAATTAAGTACACAGCATTATGTATTACAGTCATATCTATAACGGAGACCCTTGGTGCAAATAAGACAACACAATCCAAACTAGCACCTTTGCAAAAGCTTGCCAATTACCTCTTGCTTTATCGAGGCACAACCTAAACTGACATCGCAAATACCGCCCAATGTTATTGTCAAAGCATACATGTTTACATTAGCATTCGTTTTGAAGCAACATCAACACACAATATGGAGATCCTTTACCGGTAGCTTTGTTGCAGTTATATTTGCAATTGGTGTCGTTCCCGCAATGATGGAAGGAGATAAATCTGCAGCTGTCGCAGTCAGGATGGTAGGGGAAACGGTAGCAGCTGTGCCGGCTACCTGTCCATATTCGTCTCAAGCTTAGGAACATCAAGAAAATCCCTAGTTTGGTGCCTTGTATACGATTGACGTCAATGCACAAAAAATGTATGAACGCTGACATAGAAGCGTTAAGGTGGAATGTTGACAACCTCTTTTCAAAGCATTAACACAACTCAAATTAGAGCCCAATAATGTCCAGTTAAATTCTAATTAGCATTAATTAAATAAGCGGGTAAGCATAACATCCCACATGCCATGTTCAATTTTGGTCTGGAGGCGTGTAAATTATTCCTAATCACACATACGACCTTAAGCAAGCCCTCGTTGGGCTCGGAGTCCGGAAGTAACTTTGAGTTATACGACTACGCATGCGTAAGAGGCGGGTCTTCTCTTAGACGATGCGTGATTGGTCAGACCCTTTTCCTCCACTACCTCGACCACTCTGTTTAGCGTTGACAAATCAACATTTACTGAATAAAAGTGTTTAATGGCACGCCATTTAAATGTGTTTTAAGTTAAAAAAATAAAATGAAGGTCAATTTGTATTTTATTCCCCTGTGTTAGCCTGCCATGCGGAACAAGACTGTGTACTGTACTTACGAGCGGTCGCCGTCGGTGTGACAGCCGTGGATTGTTTCTGTGTGTGACCTTTCCCAGCTTTGCATAGGACGGCAAAATTGTACACGGAGGAAAAAATAAATATAGTTGTTCCGTCGCTCAGCTGCTTGTCCCGTGGACGCAACCGATCATTCAATTTAAAGCTCACATGGAGCGTCACAACACGACCCCAGCGATTAATTTCTCGCTTGTCGTGCTCGCCGACTTGTTTTTTAACTCTGAGACCCCGACACTAAAATATGTGTTTGCAGCGTTAGTTACTATTGGTAAATATTATCCCTATTTATTTATTTTGTATCGTGATAACATCGACTTGTTTGATCAAACATGCATGGAAGTATAATTCTCGCGTCGTAGTTTGTCCATGAAACACAAAACCAACTGCACCAAAACCAACTGCACCGGTGCATTGTGGGAATTCAGACTCGTTGTCACACGTTGAATCCAGCATGGCACCGAAACAGAAAAGGTACGTCTGTGTTTTATCTCACTTTTCCACTGCACATGTTTGTCTGGTTTTTTCTGCCTTGTCGTTTGACTCAGTATTACATTTAGTGTCGGATTGTCGTTGTGAATTATGTTAACGTTGCCGCTGTGCGAGCTGGTCCTGACTCGTGTAGCTGCTAGCTTAATTACGTTTTTCTAGCTGCTGTTGCTAACAACAACAAACCAGGCTTCTTAGCTGCTTTACACAGAAAATGCTCCTGGTCATTCCATGTTTGATCAATAAGTGGTTTGTGTAGTGCAGTGGTTTTCAAACTTTTTTCACCAATTACCACCTAAGGAAAAAAAACGTGGCTCACCAAGTACCTCTATAATCAATCCATCCATCCATCCATTTTCTACCGCTTATTCCCTTCGGGGTCGCGGGGGGCGCTGGAGCCTATCTCAGCTACAATCGGGCGGAAGGCAGGGTACACCCTGGACAAGTCGCCACCTCATCGCAGGGCCAACACAGATAGACAGACAACATTCACACTCACATTCACACACTAGGGCCAATTTAGTGTTGCATGACCAACATAACCGAACTAACAAAGGTCTTAACTCATTCTCCTTCTATGCCACATCAATATGGAATGCACTCCCAACAGGTGTAAAAGAAAGGGCATCTCTATCCTCCTTCAAAACCGCACTAAAAGAACACCTCCAGGCAACTACAACCCTAAACTAACACCCTCCCTTCCACATCATACCTCTTCGGATTGTAAATAATCAAATGTAAACAAACAAATGTAGACACTTTTTCTTATACTTTCTGATCTGTCTCTCTATGTCCACTACTTGCTGTACATATCCTACTAAGTCAGTCCTACACTGTTTCAATATCCATTTCTCTGATGATGCAATTGTTGATGCTGATTGTTGATGACTGAAGTGTTGATACCAACCAAACCTAAACCCCCCCCCCCCCCCCTCATATCCCACACCCCGGATTGTAAATAATTCAATGTACATACTCTGATGAATATCTTGTGTGATGACTGTATTATGATGTTAGTATATATTTGATAGTATATATCTGTATCATGAATCAATTTAAGTGGACCCCGACTTAAGTTGAAAAATGTATTCGGGTGTTACCATTTAGTGGTCAATTGTACGGAATATGTACTTCACTGTGCAATCTACTAATTAAAGTTTCAATCAATCAATCAATATGCAGTAGCGTAGTAGGCCTAAGTATTCTTTCAAAACAAGGCTTAGGTTTTATTTAACAAATATGCTGAATCATTTTGGCCACTGTAACATTACCCACAGTTTGAATCAATCAGTCAATCAAAGTTGACTTATATAGCCCTAAATCACCACAACGACATCCTCGGCTCAGATCCCACATCAGGGAAAAAACTCAACCCAATGGGATACAATGAGAAACCTCGGAGGGGCGACCGGTGCAATGGACATCGAGTGGATCTAGTTAATAGTGTGAGAGTCCAGTCCATAGTGGGGCCAGCAGGGGATCGTCATGAGTGGAGACAAGTCAGCAGCGCAGACGTCATCAACTGATGCACAGATGAGTGGTCCACCCCGGTCCTGACTTTGAACAGCTGGCGCTTCATCTGTGGTCACCTAATAACCTCTCCACACAGGAGAGGGGGGCAGAGCAGAAAAGAGACGGCAGATCAACTGGTCTAAAAGGGGGGTCTATTTAAAGGCTAGTGTACACAAATTAGTTTTAAGATGGGACTTGAATGTTTCTACTTGAACAGTTACACTGTTCGAATATACGAACATAAAACACTGTACTTAAGTCGAGTGATTCTATAGTTTACCACATTATGGAACTCGCGTACCATATGTGGCAGATATGTGTATAAAGAGAGTATGGCCAGCGAAACGAGAGGCGCCATGACTGCTACCAAGGACGTGTGTGGCTGTGCCCGGATGCATGCACTTGCTGTCGAATTGACGCACGATTTTCTGACGAAATAAACCAAAATAACTTGTCCATATATAGTTCTAAACATTCTACAGCTCATAAACTTACGATAAAAAAATGCTTTAATTTCGTGAAATAAATAATGTTACATTCCTGTAGTGTTTCCTGACCAGCAGGCACTCTTACCACGCACCCGCAATAAACATAAAAAAATACACAAAACAACCAAAATATTACTTTTTTCCTTCATTTTGCCAAAATATTCATGACCTTTGGACCAACAATCACAGAGAAATTGTCACTTTTGAAGTATGTCAACAGTAGTGGCTGCCTCCAATGTATTCGTACTCACTGTATATATCACTCATTGTGTATTATTCTAACTGATCTTTCTTTTTTGTAACATACTAAGGGAATAAGTTTACTTTTGTAGTTATTTCCCCATATTTCTCCACAGTAACTCTGATATGGTAACACTGGCGAGCAGTAGAGAATGTAGAGAGATTTTTGGTCCAGAACATATTTTGCTTTATTCAGTATTTACATATTTCTTGCCACTTTATGTTGTACATTTTAATGAGAGTTCCAGTTCATTTTCTCATCTATTTTAACACCCCAAATTTGGTTTCTTTTATGCTTTCAATGTCTATTTGTTTTTTTTGTATATATTGTATTTGTGTTTGACTTTCTCTTGTACTGTTACAATTGCATTATTTTAGTTTTACTGCAATTCAAAGGTAGTCCATTTTTGTCAACCCATCTTTTTAATTTGTTAATTTCTTCTAATATTATTTGTATTAGCTTCTGTGTGTTCTCTCCTAAACAAAACACATATGTTTACCACACACAAGGCGCTGTAATCGGTGGCTCTCTAGTGTTGTTCTCAAACCTTCACTTCCCATACTTGTCTTCTTTCCGGGTTGTGGGGAAAGCGATGTAAAAGCTTTCCACAATTATTGCGGACGGGGCAGCCCCATCCTGCACAACAGGGCATTTTTACATGTCGAAAAACTAACAAGAAAGCGCCGCAAACACATAGCATCAGCTCAAATTTAGTAACAGTCATGGTGCCCTGCAGTCACAAGAGTGCCTTTTGACCAATCATTGAGGAGATCACCTAAAACCGAGTTAGCCGTACTCCCTTTATACATGACTCTGAGTAATGGTACACATACCACAGTTTGAGAATCACAGGTGTTGTGTATATTGTTGTTCCCTTAACTCAGTTAATTTATACAACTGTAATATTTGCTGTAGGAAACTAGAGGACCTCAGTCTGGATGAGTTCCTGCAGTGTGGCTTGGACTCTGAGGAGGATGAAGTACAGACAGATGAAACCCCCCCAAAAAAGGGTCCCAAGAAGAAGACAAAAATGAAAGAGCCCAATAAGTAATCATTACACATGTCAGTTTAAATTTTTGAATTGATACCTTGCATTGTAAACATGTTTTCCTTTTTAAGGGATGAAGCTAATTATGGTAAAGCTTCCCAGCACAAGCAGCAACTGTCCAGATTAAAGAACAAAGATCCAGAGTTCTACAAGTTCCTGCAAGATAATGACCAGCATCTCCTGAATTTTGACGACACTGATAGCTCTGAGGATGAAGATGAGGAAAAGTACCACACACTGCCTTCCATGCTGGAGGTGGGAAACAGGCCAGTGTGTGTTTGCTGTATGAGTCATTGCACAAATAACATGATTATAATTTGCATGTAGGAGGCCAGTGACGAAGAGGATGAAGGAGAACAAAAAAGTTCGAAGAAAGCCAAGAAAACAAAAGAGACTATTAAAATCACAGAAAAAATGATCGAAACCTGGCAAGCTTCTCTAAAGAACGAACTTTCACCTCGTCTCTTTAGAGACATCACCCAGGCTTTCAAGGCTGCTGTTGCTACAACAAAAGGAGAAGGAGTTGGCCCGTGTCGATACAAGGTGGCCGACAGTTCAGGTAGGACACCTCATTTCTTGTCAATATTTATACATTGAAATAAATAAACCCTGAGTCCAACACAGTGAGAGGGACGTGGCTGGGTTAGGAGTCGGGACAAGTCTGATGGATTCACACCTGTCTGGTCAATAAAGATTGATTTGTTTGTTCTTTAACACATGTGGAATAAAAATACCTCTGAGTTTCCCAAAATATGCCAGCCTTGCTTACCTTCCAACCCTGCAATAGTTCAATAGTGTGAAGTAGAGGTCCTGCTACACTATTTAAGGTAGCCAGATTCTGACATGTACGACAATGGGACAACCAAGAAAACATTAAGACATAATCTATCACGTGTATTTGCAAACATTTATCTTTTCTGAAATATGTTTGCAATGGTGTTTGATACTGCCATTATACTGTTTTAATTGTGCAACAGTAACAGACACTTTCCTACCCTCTGTCTGCAGTGTTTAATGCCTTAGTCCTCTTCTGCATTCGAGACATCCACGGTGCCTTGCAGCGGATGCTCAGCTTGAAGACTGAGGAAGACCAGACGAAGTATGTTGGAGATCCCATATTGACACTCTCTGTTTGTGTAAATTAGTGGGATTGTGGAAATAAATCTGACTGGCTGTCATTTCTTCTGTTACTTTTGTTAGGCTGGTGCTCCCATCGTCTAGTAAGAAATGGCAGAAGAATCAAATGGACATTAAGATGTATCTCAGCGGCGTAGTTCAGGTTTGTGTGTTTTCATGTAGACACTCTGCAGCGGCACGTTAGCGTGTAGTGAGACATCATCAAATCATCCCAAGTCACTCAGTCCGGAAGTGTAATATTTTTACACACAAATTATAAATCAACCAATACAGTGCCGATATCGATTTGTAGTCAAGGAGGTTGATAACGGATATTTGAAGCTGATATTCCTTTGCTGTAAAATACATTTTTACATGAATAGTATATGTCAGTAATAGGCTGGACAAGGCTTTACGTTGTTTTTTAAACATTATTTTTGAGGAAATGTCAGACAAGTAGCGACACAATGTTTAATGCAGCACTAATGTTTTGGTTAATTTGGTGCCAAACAACATCAGGGGATTTCACAAACACCTTTATTACTTGTGTCTAATTCTGCGGGTCAGTGGAGCATCAATATTTGCATTTCAAAAATATTGGAAAAAATGGGATTTCACTACTCGCCGTCTACTCAATTTTATATAATTTTACAGCAGTTTATGAATTCAATACATTGTAAGGTTTCCTCAAGAGGAACCCTAAAAATTGCGAACATTTAAATTACAATCAATTCTAGGCTCCTTTACGAAGCTTATGGTGGAGACATTTTTCCAGCTGGCTGACATTTCTTCTTAGATGTTACAGATAGTATAAGAGTGCTGCTCCTTCTTCTTTACTTGTATATTAAGTACCTTATTTGTCAATATATTTACACAAAGTTGGGATTTTTGGCAGGGATATTTTTTCTGTCCATCCATGTAATTCGCGTTATTTGATTGAATCACGAAACATGAAACTTCACACGCTCCTATAATAAACCCACAATGGGAGTGCTGTGGATGAAGGCATGATTGTTGCAGTAGCGAAACCAAAAAAAATGGAACCGGTAGGACGCCGGGAAAGAAGACAAGAACTGGAATTCTCTGCAAAATATGGAAGTTTTGATAGCTAAACCTGCTCAGTGGCCTAGCGGTTAGAGGGTCCGCCCTGAGATCGGTAGGTTGTGAGTTCAAACCCCGGCCGAGTCATACCAAAGACTATAAAAATGGGACCCATTACCTCCCTGCTTGACACTCAGCATCAAGGGTTGGAATTGGGGGTTGAATCACCAGAATGATTCCCGAGCGCGGCCACCGCTGCTGCTCACTGGTCTCCTCACCTACCAGGGGGTGGAACAAGGAAATGGGTCAAACGCAGAGAATAATTTCACCACACCTAGTGTGTGTGTGACTATCAGCGGTACTTTTTAACTTTAAGCAGAAGAGATATACCATGTAAAAACAACCAACACTGCACGAGAAAGAAAAAGTGAGATAGCCACGGGGGTTGGGGCGCGCGGAATGTGCGTGGAAGCGCTGTAGTGGGGAAAAAAAGGCAACTCTTCAAAAGCAGGGCAAACGGGCTGGTGCTTTAACAGTGTTTATAACTATCTACATCACTACTTATTTATGTTTTTAAATACTAAATATCAGGGCTTCACGGTGGAAGAGGGGTTAGTGCATCTGCCTCACAATACGAAGGTCCTGAGTAGTCTTGGGTTCAATCCCGGGCTCGGGATCTTTCTGTGTGGAGTTTGCATGTTCTCCCCGTGACTGCGTGGGTTCCCTCCGGGTACTCCGGCTTCCTCCCACCTCCAAAGACATGCACCTGGGGATAAGTTGATTGGCAACACTAAAAAATTGGCCCTAGTGTGTGGATGTGAGTGTGAATGTTGTCTGTCTATCTGTGTTGGCCCTGCGATGAGGTGGCGACTTGTCCAGGGTGTACCCCGCCTTCCGCCCGATTGTACCTGAGATAGGCTCCAGCGCCCCCCGCGACCCCAAAGGGAATAAGTGGTAGAAAATGGATGGATGGATGGATGGAATACTAAATATCGATATCATATGTGTATATATTGTATTTGCTGATGTAGTTCTGTTGTGGTTGTAAAAAAAAAGACACAGATATTCATCAAAATGCTGAATTTCGGCACCAATAATCGACCCGGTCGATGTCTAATACAAATAATACATCTTTGTCCATCTATCTGTGTATCCAATTGTTGTGTACTGTGTAGCTGGTTAATTTTGTTGTGCATCTTGTGTGACATTTTGTCTTTTTTTCCATATAATTAATTCTTCTAAACTTTCTCCACCCACAGTTGCTATCCTATTTAACAGAGGCTACGGTCATCAGCGCTGTCCTGCGGCACGCCAACCAGCTTATACTTTATTACCTTTGCCTCCCTAAACAGTGTCGATATCTGGCTAAGGTAAGATTGGCCTTATTGATCTTTTGAGGGAAAATAGACCGTTTAATATGCTGCAGCATTGCATGTAACGCAGTAATTGTCAAACAAATCCCATCTGTTGTCCAGCAATTGTTGAAGCAATGGAGCACAGGGGAGGAGACATGTCGGGTTCTTGCTTTCCTGGCCCTCAACAAAATCTGCAGACACAAGCAGGAAACGTATTTTGCCTCTATTGTGAAGGTGAGTTATAGATACCACGGGACAAAATAACAAAACATTTTAAATGCAAAAAAAATGTAGGCTGCCATTTAAATCTAACCTTTGCTTTGATCATGTCTGTCTCCAGCAAATGTACATTTCCTACGTGCAAAACTGCAAGTTCACGTCTCCCAATGCGCTGCCCATGATCAACTTCATGCAGCGTACTCTAACAGAGATGTACTCTCTGAACACGCAGGCCACTTACCAGCAGGCCTTCATCTACATCCGACAGCTGGCAATCCATCTAAGGAATGCCATGACCATGAAGAAAAAGGTTTGTTTTCTGATGTTGTGCGTAGGATATAAGGGAGGCAGACTGTCAAACCATAGGACTTTTTGGAATGCGCTGTTAAATTACAGGAGGCTTGGAGATTATGGCTGCCACTGTCACTTTTAGGAGCTGCTTGCAACCTGCTCACAGTAATGTTTCTCTAAGCAACAATTATAACAAAAACACAATTGGCTAGCTTGTGTCACCATAAGTGGTTTATTTATTTGTTTTACAATTTTCTATATTTTCCACAATTACTAAGTTTACATTATTAAAAAATGCTACTGGCCAGAATATAATGATTGCTGTTTACGGCAGTCCTCACCCTGTCTCGTCCACAGGTACGCAGGGAGCGCGTGCACACATACAAAAGCAGTCCAAGACAAGCAATGGACAATTTGCAGTTATGTTGTTGTGATTGAATATATATTCAATAACAGCTAACGCTCGCTATCTAAATCGCTATCATTAGCTAACAACACTCAAAATTATAGTGCGTGCATGTGTTACGCACATACATAGTTAAATGTTACTGGTAAATAGATTATACATTTGTAGCACATTTCTACCTTCAAGGTATTCAAAGCGCTTTGAAACTATTCCCACATTCACCCAATTACACACACATTCACACACTGATGGCGGGAGCTGCCATGCAAGGCCCTAACCACGACCCATCAGGAACAAGGGTGAAGTGTCTTGCCCAAGGACACAGCGTACGTGACTAGGATGGCTGAAGCTGGTATCCTGGAACCCTCAGGTTGCTGGCACGGCCACTCTACCACCCAAACCACGATATCTCGATTACGTCATTATGTCCCAGAAGCAGTAAGAGGGCAGGATATAGTGTGTAAAATACATTGGAAAACATTGTTGTAAATGTTGCAAACAGCCTCTTTAAGCTTTGTCATGTATTTAAAAATATATATGTTATCATTCTGGGTTAAGAAAGTGCTTTATTCTCTGCACCTGCACATAGTTGAAGGGGACCTATGGTGATTTTCGTCATTGCTGACTTATACATTTTACAATTTTGTATAGTCATGCTAAACAATGCCAAAGCGTCAAATCATGAGGTTCATGCATTTGGCCATGAACTTGCACGCAGTTGGAGATGCTTCTGCCCGCGGGGTTTTGCAGTCTTGTTTAAAAGATACGCTACTTTTTATGGAAAATGGCAACAGCGAAGGATGCATGTACATGTACAAGCCAGTCTGCCCCACAACAAGAAGATAGAAAAATAATGAATGGACTTGTCTACAAATGAATAAAAATGGCAAACTAGCGCAAAGCTTTTCAGGTAAACCTCTACCATGGGGCGGTTTAGCTCGATTGGTAGAGTGGCTGTGCCAGCAACTTGAGGGTTCCAGGTTCGATCCCCACTTCTGCCATCCTAGTCACTGTTGTTGTGTCCTTGGGCAAGACACTTTACCCACCTGCTCCCATTGCCACCCACACTTGTTTAAAAATGTAACTTAGATATTGGGTTTCACAATGTAAAGCGCTTTGAGTCACTAGAGAAAAGCGCTAAATAAATATAATTCACTTCACTTTCCATATTTGGCGATATCCGCTCACGTAACTAAGGCAAAATACACTACAATCGTCTCAAATTCCAAATGGCTTATTTGCAAGATTGTTTTATAAATATCTCTGCCATGCCTCATGGTTTGATTTCAAATTTCCGGGACTTATGGGCATCCGAAATACACAAAAACATCTACCAATAGGTAAGAAACGTTGAGTTTGCATAATAGGACCCCAGGAATGACTGCTACCTGCAGCTTGTGTGTTATTTCTTGCCCTCCCACTTGGCTAATGTTCCTAAAATAAATACTTCTGTGTTTATTTGTCTTTACAACATTTGGCACGGGACTGTTTTGCCAAGATGGACCAGTACGAAATTGGATTTTGTTCGATAAACTCAGACTTAAAAAGACGGCGACAACACGTCTTTTAAGGAAAAAGTGAGATGAATATTATTTTTAATCTATTCTCCGCATGAGGAATAACACAGACATGCAGTGACATAAGTGCTGGTAATAGCAGCTATTTTTATGCAGCTCTGGAGTTTAAATGGATCGGAGAGTGTGCAGGTGTACCTAATGTTGTAACCAGGTCAATCTTTATGTTTAGTAAGTTTATTTTCAACCGTGTTTGGAAAAACGTAGGGGTGACATTTGTCTTGTAAGATATATATTTAACATTGTACATTTGAACAGGATTAATTATGATACTTAGAAGGTGGGGTAAAGTTTCATTCACAATGTGGGAACGCCTTTACAAACTAACTTGCAGACAGACTCAAAAAACAGGTTTTAAAAGTGACTGTGGAGCAGAATTTACACCAAGGTATATCTAATACATGTTTTCTAGACCACATGGAAGTGTTTAAAATGTAGATTAAAAACATAATAGGTCCCCTTTAAATATGTTAAGCAGTTAGTTTAAGATTACACCATGAAAGTCTCCACCATTGGCACTACCTTGTTACTTCCACATGAAAAAGTAGGAGGTCAAAACCATGGCAAAATGTTCGGTGAGATACTGTAAATCTCACTTAACTATTTGTTTCAAAACAATAAATCAAGTCTATCATAAAAGTTATATCATAACTCTTAAGAAATTACACAATTTATATATAATTTCTAATTAACACTATTAAATTGCTTCTGTCAAATGTGTGTTTTTCAGGATTCATACCAGTCAGTGTATAATTGGCAGTACATCCACTGTCTGTATTTGTGGTGTCGGGTCCTCAGCACCCTGCACTCAAGTGACGTCCTGCGGCCTCTGATCTATCCACTGTGCCAAGTCATCATTGGTACCATCAAGTAAGTGCTGTCACATAATCATAATGTTTGATTGACCATTTTCCAAAGAGTAGCAGGAAATGTTTTGGTATAGCTGCTGTATCCTAATACTAACAGCAGGTGGAGACATTGATCAGTGTGTTTTCTTCCTTAACAGGCTGGTGCCCACATCAAGGTACTATCCTCTGAGGATGCACTGTTGCAGAGCACTCACCTTGCTGTCTAGCAGCACCAACACATTTGTCCCAGTTCTCCCTTTCCTCTTAGAGGTAAGACCCCATCATGATGCACTGTGTTACATCTCATTGGTAATCACTATTTGCTTTTCTTCTTCAAAAAAATGTACTTGGCCCTAATTGATTGGCTGTGCACAGTCACCAAAGGGTGACTTTTTAAAAGTCTGTCACAATACCTTTCAAACAACCAAGCTTAGATTTTTGGTTAGATTTTTTATTTTGACAATTTTTATTGTGATGTTTTTGCCAGTTAAATTCTAGCACTTCTCATGTTTGACCTTTCAAGATAAAAGCATAAACAACAAACAAGGGCCTTTAATTGAGGTCAACTTATTTGTCTTTTGTAAAAAAAAAAAAATTAACTAAGGCCCACTCAAGGCGTCCGAGGCGTATTTATTGTAACATGAAACAATTTAAACGATGTGCCAGAATGTTCCGCCAGGGGTTTAATGTGGAAAAACACAAGTGGTGTGTGACTAGTTTGCTCTCAACAGGCCTGCTGAAAGTAGTGTGTTTGTGCGCGCAATGATTTTGTATGTGAGTTCCGTTGTCATACAAGATTGCTGATCGCCATCAATGTAAAGTTCTTTTTTTTGTGTGCAAACGTGTGAGAGAAGAGACTTTTCCACTACCAGCAAAGACAAGCTTCCCCCCCCTATGGGAGTGGTCTATGTGCGTGTTTATGTGCATGTAGCGATAAAGGCACGGTTGGGGTTTACACTTTGGTCCCAACACGCTGTGTAAACCACATCCTGTCTGCCTATGCCGTACCCCACACGCCTTCTTACTTGTACACACGCTCAGAAGCCCTTTCCCCTTTTGCCATACCTTCCACAGGTATGTTTATTTGTGATGCACACTATTTCCTGTATTTTTCTCATATACTTTTCCCCTTGTAAAAAGCCAAGCTGATGTAAGCAGTAAACTGCCACTGTTTTAATTAGAGCAGCAGTACCCCCCGCCCCCCTCTTGTGTGTCTGTGTGTGCTCTTGCATCGCCATGGGGGGTGTATGAGTTGGAGCTTCCTGCTTCAGCATCGTGCATGCGCATCAGAGTTAGCCCATGCTGTCCCACTTCCCCCTGGTTCCCCCCACAGACCGCCACCACATCCTATGTTTATAGAGACAGCAGCGGCCAGCGACGCCGCTCTGCTTCGCACACACACTGAGCGCATTAACGACCACACAGGCGCACGGAACCACACAATGATAAGCGGGTGTCAGAAATAACTTGATACACGTGTACAGCAGAATTTCACTTCTGAATTTCGCACTCTGCAACCGTGAGCAGAAAACATGTTGCCTGGAATGTGCAGCAAGAATATTAATATAAGAACACACTCACTCAATCACAGAGATATATATAAGTGTGTAGTCATTGCTCATGAACAGACATAAACATTTGCACCGTCAAATTAAATTGCACATACTGACGATAGTGTTGGTGTAAAGATATATGTTTATCTTTAATTCAGTTTAGTTCCGTTCAGTTCAGTTCAGTTTCAGTTTATTTCGAACATGCATACGATACAATGTATAGCATCATACATTTCCAGTTGTTTCATTACAGCATGTCCGAAAAGGAGTAGGAAGTAGCAGAGCTTTTGTAATCCTATCCCTTTTCATACCATGGCAATTTTATCCCAATTCCTTGTTCTCTGTAACAGAACAAATAAATAATGAATAAATAATATACCATAGTAAGCAAACATATATTAAATACATAAATAATCTTTGTCTCAATAAAAAAAAAAAGGTAAAAAAGGGTTCAAGATCCATCCATCCATTTTCTACCGCTTGTCCCTTTCGGGCTCGCGGTGGGTACTGGAGCCTATCTCAGCTACATTCAGGCGGTAAGCGGGCTACACCCTGGATAAGATGTTCATCATAATTCTTGTTCTGTGTGCTTTGTGAACACTTGTAGTTTGAACAGTCTCTTAAACTGAGTCATATTGGTGTTTTGTTTGATTTCTTTGGTTAATCCATTCCATAATTTAATTCCGCATACAGATATGCTAAAGGTTTTAAATGTTGTACGACCATACAAATGTTTTAAATTATATTTTCCTCTAAGGTTATATTTCTCCTCTTTTGTTGAGAAGAATTGTTGTACAATCTTGGGTAGCAGGTTATAGTTTGCTTTATACATAATTCTAGCTGTTTGCAAATGCACCAAATCGTTGAATTTCAATAATTGTGATTAAATAAATAAAGGGTTTGTATGTTCTCTATATCCAACATTATGTATTACTCTAATTGATCTTTTTTGTAACACACAGTTAGTGAATGAAGCGCACATTTGTAGTTTTTCCCCATATTTCTACACAGTAACTCAGATATGGTAACACTAGCGAGCAGTAAAGAATATGAAGCGATTTTTGGTCTAGAACATGTTTAGCTTTATTCATTATTGATGTGTTTCTTGCTACTTTATGTCGTATATTTTTTACATGAGATTTCTAATTCATTTTATCTATTATTACACCCCAAAATGTGTTTTCTTTTACCCTTTCAATGTATACTCCGTCTATCTGTATTTGTGTTTGTCTTTCTCTTCTACTGCTACCAAATAGCATTATTTTTAGTTTTGCTGAGATTCAAGGATAGTATGTTTTTGTCAAACCTTATTTTTAATTTGTTAATTTCTTCTGTTATTATTTGTATTATCTTTTGTGTGTTCTCTCCTGAACAAAATGCAATTGTATTATCTGCAAACAATACTAACTTTAAGTCATTTGTAACTTTACAAATGTCATTTATATAGAGATTGAACAATTTTGGTCCAAGTATTGATCCCTGAGGTATGCCACAAAATATTTTCAGCTCTGTGGAAGTGTGTTCGCCTATCTTTACGTATTGCTTCTTGTTGGTTAAGTAGCTTCTTACCCAGTTCAAGACCAACCCTCTGATTCCATACCTTATCTTTAATTTGTAATTACGACTTTATGTGCTTGTGTATAAGAAAAGTGACACTTTTCTAGTAAACTGAAGCAAAGTGTTAATGTTTGAATACTGTTTGAAACGCTCACACCAGTCAAACAATGTGGACTTGTTTGCCCTGAGTACCTTGAAGGTAGAAAAGCGCTATACAAGTATAACCCATTTATTTAATCATAGATTGTTACAATATGGGAAATTTCGGGGTTTAGATCGAGGATGGGCAACGTCTATAAGGATAGGACCCTATCACCTGTCCTTAAACCAAGGGCGGGAAATTGTGATGATGTTGTATGCATGCGTGTTCGAAATAAACTCAACTCAACTTAAGGTGTCAGCCAGGCTTGGGCATGATACTTATTGCCTAGCACCCACAGACCAAATTGCATTTTGAATTTTAAGGCCAGAATGTTATCCTGTTTATTATGTATAAAGTGAATCTAATTTTCATATTAAGATAGCAGGGCAAAAGGTTACTACACTAACGACTAAATATAAACCTTTCTAAAAACATGTGTTCGACTACCTTCTTTTTTGTTTTGGATGCTTGAACACATTTATAGAGACGCTACTTTAGGTTCTAATTACCCTCACCCTTGCATAACCAAACAATTTCCTCATCCCTGTGATAATATGACGTCGTCATCATCGGCCTCCGCAGCTGCCATCATTTAATCTTGCTGACCGCTAAAGCTCAGACTTAAAGCTATTGCCAAGTAAGCAGCCGTAGTCACAGTAAACACTGCTTCTAAGCACTGGCGTTCCAACAAGGACAAAAGAGGATGAGGTTAGATTTAGCCCTTTTCATAACTTGCCAAAACAAATGGAAACTAATCATGATTAATTCCATATTCATTCCCTGCCCTAATTATTGTAAGAGTGTTGTTGCTCAGGAATGAGAAGGCAAATATTAATGTAATATTTGCTGTAACTGAAATGAAACGTTCAGGCGTCTTTTGAACCGCAAAGTTCTCGTTTTTGTATTGTGTTGTGGTTTCCAGTCATGCTTTAACTTACCTTTTTCTTCCCTAGATCTTCCAGCAAGTAGACTTCAACAAGAAGCCAGGACGAATTAGCAAGAAGCCTATCAACTTTGCAGTCATCTTGAAGCTGAACAAAATCAATCTCATTGAGAAAGCGTATAAGGTATTACTGCCCGTGATGATCAAATGCAACAAGAACTGCAATGTTTTGTCTGCATCCATTACAAAGCCGAAAAGAAAAACACTATTCTTCCTGCTGCTCTGCCAAAGATAAACGTCATTCAGCCTTAGTGATGTTATTCCTCCTGCTACTCAGCCGTGCCAGCTACCTGAGGGTTCCTGGTTCGATCCCCGGCTTGGGTATATGTGGAAATAGTGTCAAAGCGCTTTGAGTACCTTAAAGGTAGAAAAGGATAGGGGCCTATCACCTGTTCTTAACCAAGGGCGGGATGATCCATTACTACATACAACAGAAATTACTGTGAACAATACTTAGACCTGTCTTCTTCTTTTATGCACAGAACAGTCTCTTTACAACATCTTATAGCACAGTCAGTGAAAGGTAATCGACACGAAAAACTACTACTACTAAAGATTTCATTACATTACACGTTTTTGGCCATCTGTAGCCAAGTTTTCAAGTTGTAAAAAAAAAAAAATGTTACACTGGTGCACTGTGATTCCTCAATACACTATAACTCAAATCAATTAATATGCCAGCATAATTTATGAGTCATGAACCCTTCTATAATGGCTATAAACTCCCTTTGTCGTGTGAACTTCATTTTTCCTATCTTTGGAACAATAGGGACCTCTGGCATTTTTGTAAAGGAAATGAAAGCCATGGAAATTAAATTAAATTCATGCAGTGCTCAAATATTATTGATTAGATATTAAACTAAAACCAATCACGATATGGCGGGTGCTACTTCTTTATTTGTGTTGTAGTAGCGCCTCATGTTGAAGTCTTGTCTTTTACGATTTGATTATGATTCAGGAGCTTCGATTCAATTTAAAATAGATTATTGATGCATCTTTAATTTATGTATATTGATGCAGTTTTAAATGTATTTTCCTTTCACTAAATAAGCATTTATCACTTGCAACTTTTAAAAACAGTGCATTTGGAATAAGATATTCCTATCACATTTATTTAATTCATGGAAATGTGTGCAAAACTTGGACTTAAGTGCCCTATAATAAAGGAGCTGGTCACATCTCTCGGTGGAGTGGCTCGCTGCAGTCAGCCAAATTTTAGAACTGTCTGCATTATTACTTTATTTACAATAAGTACATTGATTATCGATTATTGACATTTACTAATCGATTTTATAATCCATGTCCAAAATGCGATGCATCTAAAAATGTATTATTTCCCCTACTTCACTTTTATTTCAAATGTTGATAGAAAATCTGAGGCGAAAGCATGCGAATGAGAGCTGTATGCTCTCTTAGCCAGTCGAATGCACATGGTGCAGTGCACACTGGCGCTTCGACACATGAACGTACGGGCTTTACGTAGCAGTAACAGCTATGAGTTTCCCCTGGTCGTGGACTGTAGTACTTATGATATTTTTAAATTTTTTAAAGTAATCTCAGGCAAGGCTGGTATCCAGACCATGTGTTTCTCATGTTTGGTTTAAATTGTTTTGACCACATTTGTGCATAAGGAGTTGATTGGTTGACTGATTCTGCTTCCAGTTAATGTTTTATGTAGGGCTGGGCGATATATCGATATACTCGATATATCGCGGGCACAACCGCGGAGTCGGCGGATTATCCGCGGATCGGGCGGATGGAATTTAAAAAAATTAGATTTTATCAGCGGGTCGGGTCGGGTCGGGTCGGGTCGGGTCGGGCGATTGAAATTTTAAAAAATTTGATTTTAAATAGATTCAGGCGGGTGGCAGTTAAACCAATTCGGAAATATATATACATAGTTAAATGTTGTTACCCACATACGAAAAACGAGCAGGCACCTGCTGCATATGCCACAACAGAAGAAAAAAAAAAAAAGAGATGGACACTTTTACGGAGCGGAGAAGGCCCCCGACGCCTCGCCGGGGTCCGGGACCGAGGCCCCTTCCCCCGAGAGGGCCCCACCGGGAGCCGTAGCTGAGGCGATCCGCGAGAAGGGCCCGACGCACGTCCAGGGTCACCACCGCGCCCACCGCACCGACACCCCGCCTCGTCCGCCTTCGCCGCGGCCGGCGTCACGCGCAGCAGGTAAGCAGCTTACCTGCCCGCCACCCCCGTGGCCGGGGGCTCGTAACAGGGGTCACTCCGCGCGCTCCGCCCGCGCAGCTTACCTGCCCGCCACCCCTGTTGCCGGGGGCGCGTAACAGGGGTCACTCCGCGCGCAGTGCGCTCACGAAAGGGGTGGGGCTCACCCTGGTTGATATAGACAGCAGGACGGTGGCCATGGAAATCGGAACCCGCTAAGGAGTGTGTAACAACCCACCTGCCGAATCAACTAGCCCTGAAAATGGATGGCGCTGGAGCGTCGGGCCCATATACCCGGCCGTCGCCGGCAGTGAGACGCGCTTGGAGGTGCGCTCAGCGCGGCTCCCATATGATTGCGCACTGGTGTGCGTCTGGGTCGTGACAGCGTGGCATGCGAATGTCTGTGCTGCGTTGGATCAGTCTCCTTTCTTTTAACAGGCAAAAGCTTTATAACCTCACTAATGCCTTGCATCGTCTATATTAGATATATAACAACGGGCGGGTGCGGGCGGATGGCGGGCGGATGCAGTTCTGATCAAATGTTAGATCGGGTGGATTGCGGATGGTTGACGACTTTCTGATGCGGTTGCGGATGAAATAATTGCCTATCCGCGCATCTCTAGCGGGTGTGTCTCTGTGCGATATAGAAAATTACTATATCGTGATATTCGAGTATACGTTCTCACGCAGTTGCTTTTAGCTGCGGGCATTATACTACAGGCTCTTCTCACTCTTTGTTGTCTCTCCTTCTCACAGAGACATAAAACAAGCGCACCTTCTTACATACGTCACATACGTATACGCCCTCGCGGAGCAGAGAGGTAGCGGCATGGGTAACGTTAGCTGTGGTGCGAGTGGTAATACAAGAGAAAGAAGGTGCAAATCTGCTAACAAATGAAGGAAGAATTAATTCCCAAGAAAAACAGCCGGGGGTCCATTGTCTGGCGGTGGTTTGGCTTCAAGTGGGAATATTTCGAACAGACAACCGTAATTTGTCAAGTGTGGGGCAAAAGCGTTGCTACAAAAAGTAGCATTACTGCTAATATGTAGCATCATTTGAAAAGTAATCTGCTAGAGAATGAAGAGTGCTTACTCTGCATGTCAACATCTCCGTTCGGTGCCACACCAACAAAATGCCGAGGCAACCATTTCCACATCAAAACCGTATGAAAAAAATAGTCAACAACAGAAGGAGATAACGTCCACAGGAATCTACCACATAGCGAAGGACATATACTATTTGATTTCCTATTATGCAGCTCATTTTTATTTGACAGTTATCGAAATATCTTGTGTGACATCATGCACAAAAGTGCACTTCATTTGTTTTAAACTATTGTAGTGGCGTTCTGTACAAAAAGTGCACTTTAATTTAGTGTTGTTTTGATATGTCATCTTAGTGACATCATGCACAAAAGTGCACTCATAGCTTGTTTTAAAATGTCTCTGACAATCTTGCACTTTCTGTTTTGAAGTGACATGAATGTTTGTGCCACTGCTTAATAACTGTTTAATAAATACAGTTTTGGTCAATTGACTTAGTTGTGATTTCCCTCTCTGCATAAAAGTTTAAAATGAGCATATATTAATGCAGTATGAACAAGAATGTTTTAATGTAGACACATAATCATCATACTGGTGTGATTATATGCATCAAGTGTTCATTCAAGGCTAACTGTATGGAATGGCCTCAATCTCGTTACCTTGCGTAATGACAAAGGCAAAAATATCGAGATATATATCATGTATCGTGACATGGCCTAAAATTATCGAGATATTAAAAAAGGCCATATCGCCCACCCCTAGTTTTATGTCACACACCTGTTGCTGTTTGTTTATTCCGTGTGTGCGTGTGCGCGTGCGTGCGAGCGTGAGCAGACAGATACCTCAAAGCCCCCTTTTCAGAACTCTAAAAGTGTCACAAAGTCACCACGCTCAGTGTTGCAGCCAAGTGTATTGCGTCACAGCCCTCTGGGATTATTCCCTGCACATTTATGATGGCCCCCCTTTCCCTCCCTGCTGTCGCCTGCTACACACAGACACGCACACAAGTTTTGTGTAAAATGTACATACCTGTCTCCTGAGTGTTTACTCATTACTCAAACTTCATTACAGTGCAATTTATAAGCCATGTTGTTAAGTTAGTTGTTTTAAATTATACTCATGTTTTGTGCACGCTGGCCTCTAGCTTTATATTTTTTCTTCTTTTTTTTCTTGTTCAAAAAACTTGCAAAGCATATATCATGTTGCATCTCTCTGTGCCTTTTAGGATGGCTTGATTGACCAGCTCTATGACTTGATGCTGGAATATTTTTACACGCAGTCCAACACCATCGGCTTCCCAGAGCTCGCCCTGCCTACTGTCCTCCAGGTAACATAACTCTTGCCCATGTTGGAGAATATTGCAGGTTTTTTTTCCAAAACCTTACTGCTTATAATTTGGTCACCATCCAAGCTAATGAAGATGCGCCGGTGCTGCCTATCATTTCAAATCTTCCTGAATTGACCGCACACCGGTTCCGCAGCTGGGCCTCAGTGTGCATGGACGGTCCTTCAGCATTTCCTTCTTTCTCACCCCTACCCCGCAACACCCATCTTCCTCCACCAGCTGAAAGCGTTCCTGAAAGAATGCAAAGTGGCCAATTACAGCAAGCCTGTGCGCCAACTTCTTGAGAAGGTGCAGGAAAACAGCAACTTCATCACGGCGCGGCGACAGAACGCCGCCTTTGGAGTGGGCAATAATGACGCTGTGGTGAGTAGAGTAGGAGGCACGCTAAAAATATCCCCTTATTTTACCGCAAATTATAATCTCAACACTCCTGTTTGAATGCTCTTTTGGGTGTCAAAATGTTGACGATGTGAAAAGGTTAATGTCAGCCAAATAGAAAAAGACAAGTCTGAATGTTTAGCTCTCCTGCGTTGTATTGGACAGAATAATTCTACTGGAAGGAGTTTCCATACGTCTTCAAAGATGTACCTCTTCGTCATGTGACTTTGCCTTCTTTGGACAGCAAACTAGTGGTGGCTGATTCAACAGTGCCTCTGCTGGTTGCAACAGAGTAGTTTCCAATTTACCAAGACTTGATTTAATCAATTTGACAGTCGACCAGGTATTTGTACGTCAACAGCAGTTTGGTAAACAACATAACTGCTTAGCATCTGCAGCAGCATCAATGCGGCCACTCTCAACTCGGTAAATGCTGTCGCCATGGCATCCACTCCCTAGTAACAGAGCAGTGGTGTCCCCGCAGGCAAAGGAAAAGTGCCATCACCTCACTCACTGCTGCTGTGCAAAAGGCCACGGCCCCCCTCTGGCCACCGCCCCCCTGCTGTCATGCCACCCAACCTGAAAGGCAGCGTAATTAATGATAGTCTGACTCCTTCCACCAATGGTGAACTCTCGTGTCTCTCTGTTGTCATTTACAGTACCTCACAAACCTGAGTACACCCCTCATATTTCTGCAAATATTTTCTTACCAGTATATCTTTTATGAGATTACACTAAATACATGTACATCTTGTGAAATGGTATACAATCTGTACTGTCCCCTCAGTAACTCAAAACAGTCATTATCATCTAAAATGCTGGCAACAAATGTGCGCACAGCCCTAAGTGAAATTATGCAAATTGGGCCCTAATTAACGATTTTCCCACCCCGGTGACATGTGACTCGTTAAAAGATCTCAGATGTGTTAAATTTGGCGTTATCGCTCTTACACACTTACACTGAAAGTTCAACCTCATGGCAAAAAACTCTCGGAGGATGTGGGGAAAAAACAATAGATGGTCTACACAAAGAGGAAATGCCAAAACCCTGAAACTCAGCTGGTGGCCAAGACCATACAGTGCGTTAACAGTACAGGTTTTACTCAGAACGTGTTTCGCCAGGGTCCATCAAAGAAGTTAAAGGGGAACTGCACTTTTATGTTGACAGTTTTTCAACATAATGACCCCAAACACACCTCCAAGATGTGAAGAAGTTCCTTGCTAAAGAAGCTGAGGGTAAAGACGATGGACTGGTTAAGAATGTCCCCAGCCCTGAACTCTGTTGAGCATCTGTGGGGCATTCTCAAACAGAAGGTTGTGGACCGCAAGGTCTCTAACATCCACCATGATGGTGTTATGATGAGTAAATAAGTGAATTCCATGCCTATGATAGTTAAGGAAGACCTGGAAAATAATAGTAGCTATGCAAAATATTTAGGGGGACATTACATATTCACAGTTTTACAAGCTTTACAGTACTGAACACTCTACATTCAATCAAAGTGTGTATTTCAGGGTTTGTCCAATGAAAATATAAAATATTTGAAGGAATGTGAGGGGTTTCACTCACTTTGGTGAGGTGTAGTATGCCATTATTTTGTATGCCAGCAACGATGACAGAAGTAACAACTTAGTTGAATATTAGGCAGTGGATATAAAACATAAAAGCCTTTGCTACAAAACATTAGAAGAACATGCATGAAAAAGAATTAGTGTAAGATAAGAGAGTGATCTTGGGATCGGATCAGGGCCGATGTTTGCCTTTTTTGCTGATGAGCTGCCGTGCCCAGCCAATCTTTACCGCTGCTGTGTCCTAGCGTTTACTTGGCCTAAGATTATACTCATGTGAATGATTTATTCAAAAGGGATGTACGCTCAGGGCGACACATTTACATTTCTGATTCATTTTTACACACTTATGAGTTGCATGAATCCCTGGAGTGTGTGTGTCTTGTCTATCGTCTATCCACAGTGTGAAGGCACTTTTAAGATACTAATCCTCACCACCATGGCATTAAATAAACAACGTTTTTTTTAAGTAGCATTATCACTGGAGGACAAGAGGAAAATGAATGGCTACACACATACTGAACAGGATGACACAAGAAGCTACCCGCTAAAGCTTCATTGTAAAGTAGGAGTGATTGTTCCAGTTGACTATTGATACCTAGTATAGTATTGTGCTGTCTCATGTATCTTGTGTGCTGGTATGACAATAAAGTTCCTTGAATCCTTGATAATAAACGATACTAAAGTGATTAAATCGATAGTTTTCTTCCTTTTCCTATTTCGAAATATGTTTTGGGTTGTTTTTGTCATTGTTTACAAACTCAGGGAGTAAGACTCTTGATACAGGAATGATTTGATGGGCAAAACCCAAATGATGTAAATGGTAGCCAGTAGTTGTTTTTGCTTTTGTTAAGTTATTGTGCACTAGATGCTTTTATTTTGTTAAAAAAAATTGTATGGAGAATTCAATACCTCACATTTTATACATAATCTGATTTAAAAAAATATCAGCACATTCTGAATGTTAATAAAATAAGCGTTATAAAAATGTGTTACTGTGTTTAATTTAGTTACTTGCCAAAAAAACAAAAACATTTTCAGTTCTAGAATCTATTGTCAAAGTATTGGATTGGTAATCAAAATCGTATCAGATCTGAAGACAAAAAATTGGATCGGAATAGGAGGCCAAAAATGTTGATGGGGATATCCCAAGTAAGAAGTGCAAACGTAAATGACATTTTTGCACTCACTGCATGCATTTGCCCTCTGTCAGGTGGCTTGGGAGAAAGAGCTGCAGAATGAGGGGACTCCGCTCAGCAAGTACTACTTGCAGTGGAAGAAGCTGAGGGAGAAGGAGATTCAGTTGGAGATCTCTGGCAAAGAACGGGTAAATATTGGACCGCATCGCACTGGTTATTTAATGCTTTTTATTTACACTTTTTACATTATGACCTCAAATTAATTTGTCAAATAACGAAATGAATGTTTCATTGTGATCAATCATACTACGAAATCAAGCTTGTGTATTGATTGTGCTTTCTGTTTCGGCACAGATGGAAGACCTGAACTTCCCAGCGATCAAACGTAAGAAGATTCAGGAGAAGAAAGCGGAGGACAAGAAAGAGTTTAAGGGTTTGTTTGAGTCAGACTCGGATGATGATGGAGATGACGACACAGGACTCAAAAGAAAAGGTAAGAAGTTTTGTCATTTAAAAAACAACCATCACCCCATTATTGGAAAGAACAATATTCCTCAAATATTGCAGTTAAACTTTTAGTCGAAGCCCTAATTGAGCTCAGCTTCAGCGTTTTTTGTGGCACTTTTTCTCGAACAGCTCTCTGACTTGCTGGCTGCTATACATGTCTTCACTTTTCTTCAATTCTACTACTGCTCATCATTGGTGAACTACTGTTTACATTTGTTTGACAGTTAAGAATGAGGAAAAAAATGTAGCTGTATGAGCCACAGAAGGAGAAAACCTAGTTTTAAAATATATTAATTAAGGCTGTCAAACAATTAAAATATTAATTTGCGATTAATCACATTTTGTTCATAGTTAACTTAAAATTAATCGCGATTAATCGCAGTTAGGTATAATTTTTCATCATTAATAAGTGTACCGTAGACAGATAATTTTCAGGGAGTGGGGGGGCTATCCCAGCTGTAATCTGTGAGATTTCCACTTGAATAAATGCTTCTGATAATCTGTACATTACATGGTGTACAAGTTAATGGTCTTCCAATTGCTGCATGACAATGTTTTAACCTTCACTATTAATTAATAAAATGCCTGCTAATCATTCTGTAATTGAGGACTGGCCCAGAACATGATATAAAATAACTTACACAATATTTCAGCAAGCCAGAAATCTCCAATCCTTTTAGTCACTCTTTCTTTAATAAAAAAGACTGGCAACAAATCTAGCATCTATTTCTGGTGTTATAGATAGTGTCGCACCATGTCAGTGACGAAAAGCGAGCCTGACGTCACACTTGCTTTGCGTTGCTGGAAGCCTTTCTCTCATTAAAAGCGGCCAGTATCATGAACCAAATGTATAGCGTAGCGCTTTTATTTTGAAGCCTGATAAGTGTGTGATTATTTTTGAGAAAGTGTCTTGACATGTATTGATGTCGGATCAACTGTTTGTAAAAAAAAAATGTCTTCTTTCGACATCCTGCCGACTGTGTTTCATTTCTGTTGAGATTTTATGTCATCTTACTTACTAAAGCAGTCACAGTAACAAATATAAATGTTATCACTGCACCTTAACCGTAATCTGAACATGGAAGTGAAGCACCACCCACCTCTTTCAACGCGACAGCGTTTGCTGCAGGGATTTCGCCTCTTCTCACGGCGAAAAATAGTATTTTCTTGTCGGGAGAACAACTTGCCATGGCTTTGAACCTGATATTTCCATAGGGTAGTTTTCTTTTGTCCATTTCTGCTTGCTTGTGGCTTGTCAGTAGCAAGTGAACTGCAGCCAAGTTCCCCCGCTACGGCACGGCCCGAGTGTCAAAAAGGAGGTGTTCGCGTTAATCGCCCGAAAATAGAATGAGTGCTGTTATTAACATTTATAGTTATCGCGTTAATTTTGACAGCCCTAATATTAATATTATAGTAGTTAGGTTATTTGTACACTTGTTTGACAGTTAAAGGGGAACTGTAGTTTTATTGGAATTGTGCCTGTAGTTCACAAGCATTATGAGAGACAAGAAAACTGAAAGTGGTTTTCTGAAGTGTTCCTGAGCCCATGTGGTGATATCGTTTACACATTGATGTCGCTTTTTGATGCAGTATCGCCTGAGGGATCGAAGATCTGTAATATCATCGCTTACATGCAGTATTTTCTCCAGATTCCCTGAACCTTTTGATGACATTACGGACCATATATGGTGACATCCCTAAATTCCTTGCAATAGCTCGTTAAGAAATGTTGTTCTTAAACTGTTCGACAATTTGCTCATGCATTTGTTGACAAAGTGGTGACCCTCGCCCCATCCTTGTTTGTGAATGACTGAGCATTTCATGGAAGCTGCTTTTATACTCAATCATGGCACCCACCTGTTCCCAATTGGCCTGTTCACTTGTGGGATGTTCCAAATAAGTGTTTGATAAGCATTCCTCAACTTTCTCTTGTTTGCCACTAGTGCCAGCTTTTTTGAAACATGTTCCAAATGAGCCATTATCTACACAACAAAGTTTTCCAGTTTGAACGTTAAGTATCTTGTCTTTGCAGTCTATTCAATTGAATATAAATTGAAAAGGAGTTGCAAATCATTGTATTTTGTTTTTATTTACGATTTACACAACGTGCCAACTTCACTGGTTTTGGGGTTTGTAATATATCACTATATTGATGATTAAATGGGTTATAATTCCATGACAGTTTTGCAGCAGCACATGTGCGTACAAGCTGTCCGGTTTTGGTGTGCAGAGTGATTGCTCTGTGCAGTGTTCTCCATGCTGTACATGGTACCTTTGATTTTGCCACAATACGCTGCTTCTTAAGTGGAGTTGTTGTTGCGGTCTTGTTCACCTTGTAAAGAGTCATTTCCCCAACTTGGCTTGATGCTGTTTCAGATGCTGGAATAAGTTTGTTGTGCTGCTGCCTTTTTTTTTTTTTAACAAATCTTTTCAGCATGCAGTCACTTGTTCCACGCTTGTTGCCGCAAATCTAAAGCACTGGCAACACTTTTCTCTGGAACAAACGTCTCGCTCTCGTTTGCCTTAGCATTAGCCATGTTTTGCTTGGCTTGTGGATCTCCACTAAGAAAGTAAGGGGGCAGGTGAGAGCTACGGAAGCTCATGGGGGCAAAAAAATATGCCGTAGCAAGAGCAGAAAAACATAGATTTTTAATCTTTTAAATCATCTGCAACATGTCTGTTGAATGTAAAATGAGTTAGAATGCATTAAAAAACATATATGTGTTTGTCTTACATAAGGATCGGGAATGATGGGCAAGATTTTAAAAAAAAAAAAAAAAAAAAAAAAAGAACAGTTCCTCTTTAAGAAAGAGGAAAAATTAGATGAATGAAAAAAGAAAAAATAGTTTTAAGATATTAAAATTGTTATATTGTAATAGTAGGTTTATTTTTTGCTAATATTAACGTGTTAGATGTCAGCCATGGTGAGCATCCTGGACTAGATTGTGTTCAATCTCTATGGTTTGACAGGTGCCGCAATCAGTGAGCATGTATTAGTCGTGTTGGCCTCCAGGGGGCGGTGTTTCGCTACTTCTTGATCCTCAGAGAAGAAGTTTCAGAAGTGATGACACCTCAAGTCTGGTTACTGTCCTCAAGTCTGTGTAATTGACATACTTATTTCTTAAAAAGTAGTTTCATTTAAAATCAATCAAGCTGTAAATATTCACCTTTAACTATCTTTCAATGTAAAGCACGTCTTTATTGAGTAGACCGAAATGTGTCATTAGATTCTTGTGCCGTTTTTAGAGCTTTGTCCTTTCTTGGGTGGGTGGGGGTCACCCACAGGTCACGGGCAGCTACAGCCTGGTTTTTACAGCTCTACACCAGGAAGCGTTCCAAGAAAGGGGGAAAAATCCCTCCGCAAGGTCACAGAGGAAAAGACGAGAAGGCGGCAGGGATTTTTTTTCCTTTTAATGCATCTGGACCTCATTGTCTGGAGAGTCCCCGCAAACGCACGTGCAGCTGCTTCTCACTTGCCTGTCAGCCTCCCCCTCCTCCCTTTGGTTGGTCTTTCCTCCACCCAGTACAAACACAAACTGACCTCCGTCGACAGGAAGTACGGGCTTGGGGTCCCTGCGGGAGTTCCTAATTCAAACCAGAGCGGTGGAACAGCCAGAGGTGGCGGCTTCCTCTCTTGCTTTCATTGGAGCACACACACACACACATACACACAGTTGGAGATGACGGCACAGTAATGCAAACCTTGTTGTCCAGTTTTCAGGCTTCAGCAGCTTTGTTGACATATTCAGCCGTGGAAAGAGGCGGAGCTGCTAATGATGGTGTGTGTGTGGGGGGGGGGGTTAAATAATTCGGCAGGTAATTTTTGGTCAACCTTCAAGGTAGAGTTCAAATCTGCCAGATGAGAGCGCAAACATTGTTGAATTTAGGTAGCGAAAGAAACGTGTGATATTTTTATCCATGTTGTTTATAAGTGTGTACTTGAGGTGTGCAATGGAGCAGACAAGAGGAAACTGCTCTGTGTGTGTGTCTGTGCGTGTGTGTGTGTGTGTGTGTGTGTGTGTGTGTGTGTGTGTGTGTGTGTGTGTGCGTGTGTGTGTGTGTGTGTGTGTGTGTCTTGTCTACGCCCACAGCCTCTCATCACACCTCAACTTCAAAGCCTGTGGACCCCCGTTGTCCCTTTGGCTAGTCTACACACACACACACACACACACACACACACGCACACACAAGTGAGAGCGCCTCCATCAAACCTGCCTGCAATCTCCATTTTGCTATATTTAGGCCCAGAGCCGAAGACGTCTGAAATTGCCAGTAGTAAACTGTCACGGGTGTTTGTGCGGCGGCGGCGTCTGTAATCGACTTTGGGTTCCATCTCGGGGGTGAGGGAGTGGGGGGTGCGGTGGAGGAGCGGGAGTGGGGACACACACACTTTTGAGCTGCCTGTGATGATGCCTGGCCCATATAGAGGTGTCTCCAAAGAACATCAGACGGGCAGCAACACAAACTTGGGAAAGTCTTGAGAAAAAAAAGAGCTGGGTTTCTTCCGGCTTGTAATTTTTTTTTTTTTTTTTTCTCTCCTTTTTTAGATAAAAAGGGTGGCCAAGGTTCAGATGATGATGATGATGATGATGATGATGAAGACCTGTCTGACATGAGTGATGATGGCGACTCAGGTTGGTGAAAAAATATCAACGCTTATAAAAGTTATATTTTGAGGTAATCAGTTATAATTTTTCTTTGAAAAAAATTTATAAATAAAAAAAGATAGCATTACATAAACAAGTATAAGTTTTGTCAATATTTAATTATTAATTTAAATAACCAAAAATGTGTGTTCATCCCAAATCACCTAAACTTGGTATCCTTAAAATGTTTGCACATTTTGGTTAGAAAGCACCTTTCCTTTTTCACAATGTGTTGAAATCTTTAGATGTTACTTATTCATGGCAACATCATGTATGATAAGAAAGGCGACTTGTCCATGGTGTACCCCGCCTTCCGCCCGAATGCAGCTGGGATAGGCTCCAGCAGACCCTGCGACCCTGAGAGGGACAAGCAGTAGAAAATGGATGATGAGAAAAAGCACAATGCGTAGAGCGATCACTAAAGTGGTTGCTCTGCACACCGCCAAGATGTGTGAATGAAAAAGGCTGCGTTTATTTTATCCACTCAATGAAACAAAGTTGCACACTTTGGTTAGAAAACACCTTTCCTTTTTCACAATGTGTTGAAATCTTTAGATGTTACTTATTCATGGCAACATCTGCTTCCCAAAACTAATTGTATTTTATTTCCTTATGTCTGGCGGCCATGTTCTTTTTTCCAGTAGTGGCAATATATTGCAATAGTTTTCCTACCAATTCAATATAGATTTTTAATGTCTTAATATTTGTTTAAGTCATATTTTGGGCCGATTTTACCTCAAAGACAACTTTGAGCGCTTCTGCTCTGCAAAGAGTCGCTGTACTGCTCCCTCGCTGTGTGGGGTTACTGGTGAGAGAGGCAGTACAAGAAGTCAGCAAGAGTGGGCAGTTAATACTTTTTTGTTTTTTACATTTAAGTGTCAAGAACTGTGATCCACTTTCTGTACAAGTGCGATAAATTGAAATGGATCATTTAAATAGCTTTTTTTTTTTTTTTTTTAATTTATTTTTACAATTTACTGTCATCTAGTGTAACGTATTTTTCTGACTATAGGGTGCACTTAAATGTTAGCATTTTCTCAAAAATCTACAATTCATCTTACAACCCGGTGCGCCTAAAGTATGTATTTATTCTGGTTGTGCTGACTGACCTCAGAGCAATATTATTTGGTACATGGTTTAATAAGTGTGACCAGTAGTTGGCAGTCACACATAAGAAATACGTATGCACTGCAGGATTATGCCTGTTCAATAAATGATGCTAGCACCTACCTGTAAACAAGCAACACCAAAACTATGATGTTTCATTGGCAATATGGAACATTACACACGGCGCTCTTAAATCTGTCAAAATATTTTAGTAGGACTTTGGCAAGCTACAAAGCCACAGCGCTTGATTGATTGTCGGTGCATTACGGCTACCGTAGACGTACAGTACTTCAACGTACATTATGTTGAAGCATTACATTATAATGTGTGTATAAGGACCCCACAATGGCATATTAGAGGAGACAAGGAGACATATTATCTGGTGTTTTGTTTCGCCTTATTATGCAAAACCAACTTTTCTTACCTATTGGTACCTACTGATGTGTATTTGGTACCTGCATAATTTTAAAAAATGTGCGCGCGTCCGCCATTGTAGTCCACACTGTAGTGAAAAAGCTCCTTCTTTTACTTTTTCTTGTTGTAGGGCATTCACCCTCCGCTGTTGCGTACAGTTCTAACTTATATCTGTCACTAGACTCGTAATGGAAGCGCTAAAATCTACCGGTACAACAAAGATGACGGGGAGAAGACACTGTCAAAGTGGAGCCACGTAAATAAGACAGTCCATAAAACGTCATATCCTAAAGAGACGGTCAGAAAGCAGCCGGAGTCTTCAGTACGGCCCGCGAGACATCACAAGTTTAACAAAAAGATTGGGTGGTGTTTTTTAAATTGATCCCTCTGCAAATCAGGTTGATATGAAATCAGGTAATTTTTGCCGCTCTCATGTAGAGGTCAATGGAATCACTAGTTAAGGACCACAAGTTTTTGTTTATTTTTATTAGTAAATAGAGCACAGCATCAATTTATATGTCCCAATCCAAACAACTTTCCCAACTCAGGAAATTAATTACCGGTACTACCAAATTAACTACTACCAACAAATAAAGTCAACATACGGTCTGACATAAAACACATCCTGCTCATTGAATACTGTTGACATTATAAAACATGTATATATAATTTAAAATTACACATATATAAATACATTTGAGTGCATGATGGGTAGTATATGCAAAACACTCCCTCCACACTTGGCACATTTTAGCTGCTTAATATTTCTGATCGATTACAAAACTTTAAGGAAGTTGTCAGGAAAGTAAACAAGGTAGGATTCGAACTTTCACATACTCTTAATATTCAATGTTTTATCGTGTATACTTCATATTGCATTGTAGTCAGTCTGGTGGGAGGAGGTGTTGCTAAAGTTGGAGGAGTTGAAGTTATGTGTTGTTGGTCAGTCTGTTGTAGGTTGCTCTAATCAATACAAACTGAAGTGTTATTTTGGTACAAATGATTGTTGCGTCACAATCAACGCTCTGTTGTGTGGCAAAAAAAAAAGGTGTCGTAATGCGTCTTTATCGCAGTTTGTATTGTATTTTACCATGTAGGCCAGGGCAATAGATACATTTTTTTCTCCTTTTGCTCTGGCATACTTTTTGTCCCTCAGGAGCTTCTGTAGCTTGCGCCGTCCCCTTACTTCCTTACTTTGGTTTTGCGGCAACAGGTGTAAAACAAATGACTGCATAATGCAAAGTTTGTTTCAAAAAGGCATTCGCACAACAAACTTGTTTCAGCATCTGAAACCAAAGCCTCGTCCATGGTGTACTCGCCTTCCGCCCGAATGCAGCTGGGATGGTCTCCAGCAGACCTTGCGACCCCGAGAGGGACAATGAGTAGAAGGTGGATGGATAGATGGATGGATGGATAATGAGAAAAAAGCACAATGCGTAGAGCGATCACTAAAGCAGATGCTCTGCACTCGCCAAGATGTGTGAATGAAAAAGGCTGCGTTTACTTTATCCACTTACTGAAACAAACTTTAGTCCTCTCAATGTTTTACTTCATTATTTATTTGGATACAATGTATAATATTACACTTTATTTACTGAAGTATGTTATTCAAGACCGACATCTCACAAAGAACTTGCATACATTTTGCAGGTAACTTACTTAGATACCTCTTACATAGAGCCTACATACATCTTACACACAACTTATATCTTACATACAGCTTAGATACACCTTGTATACATCACGCATACAATTTAGGTTCAGCTGACATACAACATAGTTATATCTTACATGCATCTTGCATACAACTTACATATTACATACAGCTTAGATACATCTTAGATACACCTTGTATACATCACACACACAATTTAGATTCAACTGTCATACAACATAGCTATATCTTACATGCATCTTGCATACAACTTAAATACAGCTGACATAAATCGTAGATACATCTTACATAAACAGGGTTTCCCCTATACTGCCAAGATACCTGTGGCGGTGGGGGTGTGGTTATCCTGACATCTCGAGTAATTTGCTATGATAATATGATTTTCTTTATAAAGGCTTTAGTATTTTTTATAATGATCAGTTTGCCATATTTTCAATTGTTGCTGCTTTTTGTACACTGTTCTTTGTTGTACTTTGTACAGACTAGGGTTGTCCCAATACCAATTATTTAGTACCGGTACCAAAATGTATATTGATACTTTTCCAAATAAAGGGCATTACGAAAAATTTCAATATTGGCTTTATTTAAACCGACTATCTTACACTACATTTAACACTCACAGTTAAAGAACAATTTTATAAGGTTAATATATAAATTACAAGGCATTGAAATGGCATCGACCCTGAAGCGAACGTCTTCCCTGTGCTCCTCGACTACAGTGTGCACCGGACTGAACAGCAGGACCGGTGTAACGACTACATTATTACCTGTCACTTTTTATAACTCCTTGTGCAGCTCTGAATGCTTATTATTTAAATGTTTACTTAAGTTTGAAGCAAAGGTGGCACAATCATTGGTACTTTAACTTTAATACTAATCGCCACATTTGGCAAGGCGTGTTTTAAAGCAGCTGTTGTGAGAGTAGCGTATGTGTTTGTGTGCTCCTTAAAGGGGAACGTTATCACAATTTCAGAAGGGTTAAAACCATTAAAAATCAGTTCCCAGTGGCTTATTTTATTTTTCGAAGTTTTTTTCAAAATTTTACCCATCACGCAATATCCCTAAAAAAAAGCTTCAACGTGCCTGATTTTAACCATCGTTATAAACACCCGTCCATTTTCCTGTGACGTCACACAGCGATGCCAATACAAACAAACATGGCGGATAGAACAGCAAGGTATAGCGACATTAGCTCGGATTCAGACTCGGATTTCAGCGGATTAAGCAATTCAACAGATTACGCAGGTATTGAAACGGATGCTTGTAGTGTGGAGGCAGGTAGCGAAAACGAAATTGAAGAAGAAACTGAAGCTATTGAGCCATATCGGTTTGAACCGTATGCAAGCGAAACCGACGAAAACGACACGACAGTCAGCGACACGGGAGAAAGTGAGGACGAATTCGGCGATCGCCTTCTAACCAACGATTGGTATGTGTTTGTTTGGCATTAAAGGAAACTAACAACTATGAACTAGGTTTACAGCATATGAAATACATTTGGCAACAACATGCTTGAGAGTGCAGACAGCCCAGTTTTCATCAATTAATATATTCTGTAGAAATACCCTCATCCGCTCTCTTTTCCTGAAAGCTGATCTGTCCAGTTGGAAATGCATCTGCTTTGAGTGTCGCAGGATATCCACACATTCTTGCCATCTCTGTCGTAGCATAGCTTTCGTCGGTAACGTGTGCGGAACAAACGTTCAATTTCTTACAACTTTCGCATCTTTGGGCCACTGGTGCAACTTGAATCCGTCCCTGTTCGTGTTGTTACACCCTCCGACAACACACCGACGAGGCATGATGTCTCCAAGGTACGGAAAACAGTCGAAAAAACGGAAAATAACAGAGCTGATTTGACTCGGTGTTTGTAATGTGTTTGAGAAAATGGCGGATTGCTTCCCGATGTGACGTCACGTTGTGACGTCATCGCTCCGAGAGCGAATAATAGAAAGGCGTTTAATTCGCCAAAATTCACCCATTTAGAGTTCGGAAATCGGTTAAAAAAATATATGGTCTTTTTTCTGCAACATCAAGGTATATATTGACGCTTACATAGGGTTGGTGATAATGTTCCCCTTTAAAGAATGGCAGTATATGGGGTGAGTGGCGTGAGTAAGTGAGTGGGCAAGTTAGGAGAGGGAGCGCTAGCATGTGCAGGAGTGTTAATAGCATGGTGGAAGTCCGGTTGTGCCCTGTTGAAATTATAAATAAAGTGACCAAGTTGTAACTAATCGACGGCCTCGTCATTCCAACCAAAGAGTGGAGCTATATGGACCTATTGTGAAGTGAAAGGTCTCCCCTGCTCTCCTCGACCACTGTCTGGGAGCCGATAAGCAGGAAAGGTGTAAATCAGTACTTGCAACGCGGTGCCTCCCTGTTTAAAGCATCACCATTATTGTTAGTTTTTAAGCCCAAATACCTCCATATTGCTTCTCACGCACCCTCTTTATTAACCATTAATTTTGTAGTTTTTTGCCATTTTTCCTCTCCAGGATGTTATTACTTGTATGCACTTTGTGTGTGCGTTTTGACACACTCAACATCATGCGCCTCGGCTTTGTAGTCACCGCCGTGAACCAGCACTCAGATGAAAGAGGAGTACCGATACTTTTCAAAGGTGCTATAGTACCTATTTCAATCGATTAATACCGCGATACTTTATTACTTTATTTATACCGTACAACCCTATTACAGACTTTCAATTACTTTTTTAAAAAACTAACTAGCAATAAATCTAGCATCTTCTTCTGGTATTATAAAATGTACTCTTGTTTAGAGACTCTTAACCTCTGTCCCTCGATGTCCCTGGCGAAACAGGTGAGCTGCAGCGAGCATGACGCCACACTTGCTTGGCGCTGTTGCTCTATTTGGATTTTCTCTTTTTAAAAGCAGCCACTGTCCTCTTAATATTTGCACATTTTGTAGATGGCCGGCCGCAGGTTTACCTACAATATATATAAAATGTACGTCCATATCGCAGACATGCTGACAACGCTGTAGACAGTCAGAATGGCGTGCGTTTTGTTTACATCCGGTTTCGGTTGGGCGGTTTTCGGTGATCAAAGTATTTTTTCGTTGGTCATGTTTTCAGTACTTCCCTTGTCAATAGTGTGCAAATAATAGGCTATATATATCAAGTCATACTGTAACGACCAGCTAATGTCAATGTTTTATGTTGGTGTGGTTTGGATTTGATGTCAGTTTTTCCCATGTTTGCAAACACACCGAAGTGACGAAGTGTTGTGTGCACGGAGAAGCGCGGACTCAGGAGACCAAAGTGTTTGCACGGGAGATAAAACCTGTTGGAATTGTGCTGTTTGTTATAAGATTGGTGATAAAAGTTACAAATAGCGTCGGACTTTGTGATTTTTCTGGGGGCTACCATATATTATGTTACTTTAATTTGTTTTCAAGTAAAAAAAATTAAATGTGTGGTGGTAATGAAAATGCTATGGCGGCGTGCCACATTCAATTATATTAAGGGGAAACCCTGTATACATCTTGCATACAACTTGCTTACAACTGACATACTACATAGAAACAACTTACATACAACTTACACACATCCTTTATACAAATCCATACAACATAGATACATCTAGCATACAACCAACATACATCTTACATACATCTTACAACTTACATACATCTTACACCTTAAATACATCTTGCATACGTCTTACATGTCTTGCATACATCTTGCATACGTCTTACATGTCTTGCATACATCTTGCATACGTCTTACATGTCTTGCATACGTCTTACATGTCTTGCATACATCTTACATACATCATACATACATTTTGAATGCAACTTACATACATACTTCTTACTTAGAGCTTAGATACAGCCTACAGGCATCTTACATGCAATTTACTTACATCTTAGATACATCTTGTATACATCATTCATAAAATTTAGATACAGCTGACATACAACGTAGCTACATCTTACATGCATCTTGCATACAACTGACATACAACGTACCAGGTAGATACATCTTACATACATCTTGCATACGACTTGCATACAACTTACATACATCTAACATACACCTTGCATACAACGGACATACAACGTAGATACATACAACTTACATACATCTTAAATCTTGCAAACATGTTACAACTAACATACATCTTACATCTTAAATACGTCTTGCATACATCTTACAAAGTGCATACATTTTGCATGCATCTTACATACAGTACTTCCTACATACAGGTTACATACAGCCCACATACATCTTACATACAACTTATATTTTACATGCAACTTACATACAGCTAAGATACATCTTGCATATAACTTGGATACAGCTGACATACAACTAACATACAACGTAGCTACATCTTACATACATGTTCGTAAAGTTAAAATGATGATGATCCTCTGGCCAAATGTTGAGATATTGTACATTTTATTTGTAAAACGAGTTTATCTACGCTAGAAAGGTGAAGGTGACACAAACTTGAAGTGAAACTTGTTATTTTGATATGTGAAATGAGTCATACTCTATACATGCATATGCAATGTTGAAGATGTATACTTAATTATAATGTTGGAGATTTTGCTCTAACCTTTGAAATGTTGCAATCATACAAAACTATCACTGTCCAAATACTTGTGGTCAGGTTGGAAGCACCTTCATTTTTATGATTTATGAAATGACATTCGAAAAATGCTAACCTACCGTATATCATATTGTTTTCTAGATGATGATGAGGAGGAGCTAGGAGACGAGATGGCGTCCAAGGCTCCCCAGCCGCTGTCGTCCTCTGATCTGATGAAACTTGCAGAAGGAAACGAGGATTTGGTGGAGGACTTGGAGCTGTCTGACGATGATTGAGACTCATTCATTCATTTGTTCACACCTGAAATGCAATATGCACATTGAGTATTGACTTGTCATTCAGTACAATTTAAGTTCCACATTCGACTGCCTTTTTATGAAACATCAAAGACCAAAAAACAATCCACTTTGTCTGTTGTTGCTTTTTTTCCACGATGCTAATTCATGCACCTGTAGGCCCCCTCAGGCTTTGTTTGTGAGGATGGCCAGCATGCGCTGCTAACAACTTCACTGAAACTGGCTGAGCCAGGCTGGGCCGGGCCAAGAGGAGAAGAGGCGGGTGTTGAGGCCTGAGGCGGCAGAGGCGTGCCAGCCTGGCAGGGTGGCGTCTGATGCTGTGCCAAGACGCTCAACCCAGGTGGTAGAGCAGCAACACAGGCTGCTGTGTTTCTTTGCCAAGTTCTCACTCTTCCACACCTCCCCCTTTCTCCCCCTCTCCACTTAGACCGCTGTCTTTCCTGTCTGCATGCTCACTACACGGCTCTTCTCACGCCAGGACTAAGTCTTCGATTTGGAATCAAACTGTCTCTTAATCTGCAACCACTTCACTAATCAACTGTGCTACTCGCCATACATGATAATATCTGTATGACACCTGTTTGCTGCATTATTCATTCAAATCACAATGAAATCTGCAATGTCCAGTATGATTTAAACCAGGGCCATTCAACTGGCAGCCAAATATGGGCCGGCAATGACACCATAGCAGCCGCCGAGTTCAGTTCAGAAGTTGGGAGACCAACATTTTTGCAGCCAATTCCTAAAAACAAAAGAGTGCTCTTGTACAGAGAAACTTGGACCACTGTAAACACATTGGCATTGACATTTTAACCTTGCTAGCATATATAGAACACTGGGGTCCAAACCTGTGATTTTAAATAAGTGAAGCGTTCCTCAAGGCACCCCTTTAAGTCCTCTCCTTTTTGGCAGTTGCAATTTTCTTTTGTAATTTGATTTATGTAACTAAGGTATTGCTGTAGTTTGTTTACTTCAGATGCAGTCATTTGTTCAAATACTTTAGATATACAAGTAGTGTTCCTCATGGTTTCATTGTTCGGTCCTCTCTTTTTCCATCATCTGGGCCTTTCAACTGGTGGCCCGCGAGTTCAGTTATAGAAACTTGTGAGACACTCAGATTTTTGTAGCAGATTCTTAAAAACACTGGGGTGCTGTCTTAGAGGTGATCTTTGACTAGCTTTTTTGCAGAAGATCCTTAAAATCAGCAGAGCGCTCCTGTAACTCTTTGACAAAATACATAGACCATAATCAAATGTCTACTGTAGTGGACGCCGGTCCTAAGGAATACAAAAAAGACTTAATAGTGAAGTGAGAAATCTCCCCCCACCACCCAAAAAATGTATTTTTTATATATGTGTAAATATGTATATATGTGTGTGTGTATATATATATATATATATATATATATATATATGCCTTCAATCGTCTCCATCTTTCAAAGGCATCCGCGATACAAATCCTTGTTTTGTTCCTGGCTTTGTCATGAATAAGTTGAGAATCTTAACGACACCTTTTAGATTTACTAAGGTCTGACATGTTTAGTAACTTTACCAGTGGCAGTAGCCAGACGAAAATGGTGGTGCGTAACTGGCAACCTAACACACTGACAGACTTTTTAATTGGTCAAACAGTAGAGGGCGGGGCATCGAAATGAAAACAATAACAATATTTCGGGGCTGTAAATCTAATTTTGAAATGAGCATATCCCGGCCGAACTACCGTTATCAGTTATAAAGGTATTCGAAAAGAACATGATTTATTAATGCCTTTTGACATATCAGGGCCATTTAATGATGACTTGACAAGAAATTATTACATATGGCACCTTTCATATTATTTTTTGTATGCTATTTTGTATCTTACTTTGTATTAACACTTTTGTGTATATAAAGATGTTAATTGATCAACCTTTTTGTTTTGAAATTAAGTCATACATTGAAGTGCTTCAATTTGTCTGAATTGGCCCTAGTGTGTGAATGTGAGTGTGAATGTTGTCTATCTGTCAGTGGCAGGCCGTGCGTTTCTCACCTAGGCATTCTGTGATGTCCTACTTAGTCCGAATTCACCTCTCAAAATACCCTAATTCATGTCACGGGCTTCACGGTGGAAGAGGGGTTAGTGCATCTGCCTCACAATACGAAGGTCCTGAGTAGTCTTGGGTTCAATCCCAGGCTCGGGATCTTTCTGTGTGGAGTTTGCATGTTCTCCCCGTGACTGCGTGGGTTCCCTCCGGGTACTCCGGCTTCCTCCCACCTCCAAAGACATGCACCTAGGGATAAGTTGATTGGCAACACTAAATTGGCCCTAGTGTGTGAATGTGAGTGTGAATGTTGTCTGTCTATCTGTGTTGGCCCTGCGATGAGGTGGCGACTTGTCCAGGGTGTACCCCGCCTTTCGCCCGATTGTAGCTGAGATAGGCTCCAGCGCCCCCCGCGACCCCAAAGGGAATAAGCGGTAGAAAATGGATGGATGGAAACCCGCTTCAGCAATTAAAACATATCTTATGTGGTACTTTCACAATTAGAATAATTGTATAAAACAAATGAACCATGAACAAAATTAAGAAATAAAATAGTTGAACTCACATTTTGTAGCACCCATTCGACACCGTTTAAGCCAGTGGTAATGCTTATTCGTGTGAAAAGTCGCGGGCAAACCATTTTACCGCCAGGATAGCTTCCGGTGTCGGCCGACCTCGTCTCACAAGATGTAGTTTCTCCTAAGTATCCGTCTTGAAAATTGCCTTCCAAATATATATCTGCCACCTAATCAACATGTTGCTCTCCTTCTTTGTGAGTACCGGTGAGTTTTCTGTGGCTTTCTATGGCTCGTATGGTTCTGGTGCCACTTCCTGTTTTTGCAACTTGTGATTGGATACTCACTTGGGACTCCCAAGTGAGTATCCAATCACAGCATAAGGCCAGATAGCCTTACTGACAACAACTCGTGATCTGATTGGCTATCGCAATTGTCTATTAACTCTATGTGTTTGTTCCCCTACAGTGCACAGACGCACGCATTGTTAATTCTGAATGCCCCGGGCAGATTTCGTACAGCATGGCAACATAAGCTAGCTGAATTCTGATTGGATACAAACTCTAACCTAAAAACAAAAGCACTGGAAAGAGCAGAATATGACATGAAGAGAATATGAATAATTTTAGACATTTAGGGAAAGTAAATAAAAAAATACTTTTATCTTTAATTATGATCCTGATTTCTGATTATTTTAGGCCAGCAGAGAAGGCCTTGCTGGGTATATACCGCATTCCGCCCGAATGCAGCTGGGATAGGCTCCAGCACCCTCCGCGACCCCGAAAGGTTACAAGTGGCAGAAAAATGGATGGATGGTTGGATTTTCAATTTGTATTGTTTGTATGTTCAATTAAAAAAACAAAAAAAAACAAGGTGCCGTGAAGCCTCCTTTGATATCTTGGCTGCCTGCTTCGTATTTTTGTCTTTCTGAAAGTTGAACTGTGTCGCCCCAGTCTGGGTCACGAGAGATCTAAATCAATTTTTTATCCTGTAAGTTTCTGTACCTTTTTGCATTCTATCCTGACTAGTCGAGCGGCTAGCCTAACTAGTTTTTACCATAGACATCTTATACAGGTAAAAGCCAGTAAATTTGAATATTTTGAAAAACTTGATTTATCTCAGTAATTGCATTCAAAAGGTGTAACTTGTACATTATATTTATTCATTGCACACAGACTGATGCATTAAAATGTTTATTTCATTTAATTTTGATGATTTGAAGTGGCAACAAATGAAAATCCCAAATTCCGTGTGTCACAAAATTAGAATATTACTTAAGGCTAATACAAAAAAGGGATTTTTAGAAATGTTGGCCAACTGAAAAGTATGAAAATGAAAAATATGAGCATGTACAATACTCAATACTTGGTTGGAGCTCCTTTTGCCTCAATTACTGCGTTAATGCGGCGTGGCATGGAGTCGATGAGTTTCTGGCACTGCTCAGGTGTTATGAGAGCCCAGGTTGCTCTGATAGTGGCCTTCAACTCTTCTGCGTTTTTGGGTCTGGCATTCTGCATCTTCCTTTTCACAATACCCCACAGATTTTCTATGGGGCTAAGGTCAGGGGAGTTGGCGGGCCAATTTAGAACATAAATACCATGGTCCGTAAACCAGGCACGGGTAGATTTTGCGCTGTGTGCAGGCGCCAAGTCCTGTTGGAACTTGAAATCTCCATCTCCATAGAGCAGGTCAGCAGCAGGAAGCATGAAGTGCTCTAAAACTTGCTGGTAGACGGCTGCGTTGACCCTGGATCTCAGGAAACAGAGTGGACCGACACCAGCAGATGACATGGCACCCCAAACCATCACTGATGGTGGAAACTTTACACTAGACTTCAGGCAACGTGGATCCTGTGCCTCTCCTGTCTTCCTCCAGACTCTGGGACCTCGATTTCCAAAGGAAATGCAAAATTTGCATGGTTGGGTGATGGTTTGGGGTGCCATGTCATCTGCTGGTGTCGGTCCACTCTGTTTCCTGAGATCCAGGGTCAACGCAGCCGTCTACCAGCAAGTTTTAGAGCACTTCATGCTTCCTGCTGCTGACCTGCTCTATGGAGATGGAGATTTCAAGTTCCAACAGGACTTGGCGCCTGCACACAGCGCAAAATCTACCCGTGCCTGGTTTACGGACCATGGTATTTATGTTCTAAATTGGCCCGCCAACTCCCCTGACCTTAGCCCCATAGAAAATCTGTGGGGTATTGTGAAAAGGAAGATGCAGAATGCCAGACCCAAAAACGCAGAAGAGTTGAAGGCCACTATCAGAGCAACCTGGGCTCTCATAACACCTGAGCAGTGCCAGAAACTCATCGACTCCATGCCACGCCGCAGTAATTGAGGCAAAAGGAGCTCCAACCAAGTATTGAGTATTGTACATGCTCATATTTTTCATTTTCATACTTTTCAGTTGGCCAACATTTCTAAAAATCCCTTTTTTGTATTAGCCTTAAGTAATATTCTAATTTTGTGACACACGGAATTTTGGATTTTCATTTGTTGCCACTTCAAATCATCAAAATTAAATGAAATAAACATTTGATTGCATCAGTCTGTGTGCAATGAATAAATATAATGTACAAGTTACACCTTTTGAATGCAATTACTGAAATAAATCAAGTTTTTCAAAATATTCTAATTTACTGGCTTTTACCTGTAAGTAGACCCAGCATCGACCGCTACTGCCTACTGGCGCTGATGAGACGCGGGGCCGCCATCTTGGAGTGGTGATCCGCTCCACTCAGTGCAACTCATTTGGCAAGAGTAATGAACTGTCAGTTTTTCGTCATACGTGTAGCTATGATAAAGGACACGTTTTGGCGTGTTTTGTTATTCATAGTTTGCTTAACAGTAATAGAATATTATTATATGCTATAAATGACCAGACGTCCGAGATCAAAATTGGGAATATAATCCCAGAGAAGGGGGAAAAAAACGGTCAGCTATTTTTAAATTGAAGAAACAATATGATTAGGTTATATATACATGCGTATATCCTACATAAACAATGTATGAATACATTAGATATCTATATATCTTAGGGACATATAGACGGTATCTCTGTTGCTGCAGCAGCAGAGTTTATTCTGTCTTGACACTTTGTTTTGATATTTTGTATTACATTCTTCCCTTAAAGGATCATGTTTACAGTGATTGTTTTATATGTATTTTTTTACGTATGTCGCTTTGGATAAAAGCGTCTACCAAATACTTAAACATAAACATATATAAACACCTCAAAGTCTTTATATTAGCTAAAACCACCAATCTGTTTCACTGGCTTCAGAATAAAAGCAAATTCTGTCTTACAATCTTTATCTTCATCATTTATTTCAACTTTATGTTATTCAAGTATGACATTTTTAAATGTAATTAATTTCATTGACAA
The DNA here is from genome assembly GCF_033978685.3 of Nerophis lumbriciformis. NCBI lineage: Eukaryota > Metazoa > Chordata > Actinopteri > Syngnathiformes > Syngnathidae > Nerophis > Nerophis lumbriciformis. The sequence goes on from NC_084548.2 coordinate 20,344,815, forward strand.
GCAATTCTATTATGGTCATACTCTTGTTTGCTAGCGGCTACGATTTCAGTACTATGGAAGATCTTTGCTCCTTCTCAACTCTGTGGTAATATTCTTTTCACAAAATACAACCAATAGTATGTTAATGTTAAATCTTACTTGTGAAAAGTAATGCCCCGATTCCTATTTTCAACAGTCGACTCATTTGTTTTCTACCTGTCAACTGTCAGTTTAGGCTGCTCGCCGGCTCCTCATCACCACTTCAAGATGGCGGTCGAATTTCTCGCGTCACAGCAGCCAATGGTATATATATATACTTATAAGAATACTATGACTGTTACAGGCATTAGTCTGGGACAGCTATTTTGGGGGTCCTGCGTGAACTATGACCTGAGGCGGGAGAAAGTTAGAAGTGGGTGAGAGGATTTGTTCTGTGAAAAGCGTATTGTGCTTAAACAGATTATTATTCTCAAATTATTAAAATAAATCGCGTTTAAGTCCACCAAGCAAAATTTGCAACGTGCTATCTTTAGCAACTGTTTTTCGAAGTAACCTACGAGGGTTGCTACCATGCTACATTAGCATACTTGCAATTTTATTTTTTTTATTATTATTTTTATACTTTTATTGTGAGCATTGCTGTTTGAATTACTATACGACATAGATTGAAATGTTTTTTTTAAGGCATGATTCAAAAACTACCAAGTCTATTATCTTAAATGCAAGACTTGGTGTTTCCAACAGACAGATAGATGTAGGTGTCTCCCATGGGTCAAACAGTCACACACACTCGTATCTATATCAGTGGTTCGTAAAGGCCTACTGAAACCCACTACTACCGACTACGCAGTCTGATAGTTTATACATCAATGATGAGATTTTAACATTGCAACACATGCCAATACGGTCGGGTTAGCAATTGAGACAGCAAAGAAGAAAGCTGTAGGTGGGAAGCGGTGTATTACGGCCGACTGCAGCAACAACACAAACACAGCCGGTGTTTCATTGTTTACATTCCCTGAAGAAGACAGTCAAGCTTTACCATTGGCCTGTGGAGAACTGGGACAACAGAGACTCTTACCAGGAGGACTTTGAGTTGGATATGCAGACGCGGTACCGTGAGTACGCATGCAGCTGCGGCTTCCAAACATTTGATCGCTTGCCCGTACGTGCGTGCCGCTATGTGCATGTCACGTACGTAACTTTGGGGACTTTGGGGAAATATATGTGCTGTATGAACTTTGGGGAGGTGAACGGTATTTTGGGCTGTGGGATTGAGTGTGTTGTGCAGGTGTTTGAGTTGTATTAGTGGGTTATATGGACGGGAGGGGGGAGGTGTTTGTTATGCGGTATTAATTTGTGGCATATTAAATATAAGCCTGGTTGTGTTGTGGCTTATAGAGTATATATATGTCTTGTGTTTATTTACTGTTTTAGTCATTCCCAGCTGAATATCAGGTCCCACCCGCCTCTCACAGCATCTTCCCTATCTGAATCGCTCCCACTGCCCTCTAGTCCTTCACTCTCACTTTCCTCATCCACAAATCTTTCATCCTCGCTCAAATTAATGGGGAAATTGTCGCTTTCTCGGTCCGAATCGCTCTCGCTGCTGGTGGCCATGATTGTAAACAATGTGCAGATGTGAGGAGCTCCACAACCTGTGACGTCACGCTACTCGTCTGCTACTTCCGGTACAGGCTTTTTTATCAGCGACTAAAAGTTGCAAACTTTATCGTCGATGTTCTCTACTAAATCCTTTCAGCAAAAATATGGCAATATCGCGAAATGATCAAGTATGACACATAGAATGGACCTGCTATCCCCGTTTAAATAAGAAAATTGCATTTCAGTAGGCCTTTAACCTTGTTGGAGGTACCGAACCCCACCAGTTTCATATACGCATTCGCAGAACCCTTCTTTAGAGAAACACACTTTTTTTTTCTTAATTTATAAATATGAATCATGAAATGATGTTATTATATTAAAGAAATACTAATCAATATATATTTTTGTACAAACAGAAAGTTACAGGAATGTACACATGATCCCATGTTTACATCTCATTGTGCAACATGTGAATGTTTTAGTGGGAACTAAATGCGATATCTGAAAGGGGTACAAATTATTTCCAAAGCAGGACCCCCACCCAGACATACAATACTAGTACACAGCTCATGAAAAACAATATTTTTTGTTATTGTCATTGTAAGTGGGCCAAAGCACTTATATTGGGACGGCGTGGCGCAGTGGGATAGTGGCCGTGCGCAACCCGAGGGTCCCTGGTTCAATCCCCACCTAGTACCAACCTCGTCATGTCCGTTGTGTCCTGAGCAAGACACTTCACCCTTGCTCCTGATGGCTGCTGGTTAGCGCCTTGCATGGCAGCTCCCGCCATCAGTGTGTGAATGTGTGTGTGAATGGGTAAATGTGGAAGTAGTGTCGAAGCGCTTTGAGTACCTTGAAGGTAGAAAAGCGCTATACAAGTACAACCCATTTATCATTTATTTATTATCATTATATCAGAAAATATGGAAATGACTGCGGTCATTTGATTATAATAATAAAACATTTAACTTGTTATTTAGTCAGGGTTGGGACAGGTGTGGCCACAGTGTGCACGTCTGGCGTCGCTCACATGTGCTCCACTGAATCCTCAAGGAGTTTTTGCGTTTGCTCACGCATATGGAAAATTAGAGGGAACATTGTTTGGGGGTATCCATAAGACGCCGATAGGGAGAAGTTTTTATTTACACGATGAGTCGGGTGTGTCCTGACCTCCGCGGTGGAGGCTCCACCGAACCCCTGAGGCCGACTCACCGAACCCATAGGGTTCAATCGAACCCAGGTTAAGAACCAGTGCTCTATATGAAAATCAACTTGAGCAAGAAAAGACACCAACAGAGTGAAAAGTAGAATTTGTGTATGATTTATTTCACCCGTGTGGTGAATAGAAAAATAGGTTGAAGACAAAAACCTTTAAAGGGACCATTTGAATCAATTGCTTGTGGAGATTAAAAAAGAAAAACAAATCTGCAATAAGAGCTTTCTTTTCCCTGCAACCAAAATAAAAAGTCAAAGTATCTTTGGAATCCATCTCAGGGGTTAATTATAATACATAGAATTTGCTTTATCTACTAAATCCTATAAATACTTTGTCCTCGTTAATATGCTTAATTAGCATTCAGGATTGGAGCGCCTTTTAATATTAGAGTTAAAAAACAAAAACAAAAGAAAAATATATCAACAAAAGTACCACAAAAAGTTCGGCTTTTTAAATTTTTTTAGTAAAGAAAACCTTTTTCCGTGCATCTACATTTAGCAAAAAAAAATTAAGTACCACGTATTTAACCTTCAAGATATTTTCATCTTAAGCATGACTCTGTACAAGTTTGCATGATTTTTCATCATCATTATTATTATTAATAATATTAGTATGTTTTTTTTAAACCTCCCACAGTAGTCAACACAATTTTCCAATGATGTCAGCTATTCTCTCCAGCAACACGCGTGATATTCTCCAACAGTACCAAGCAGCATTAGGGCCACCCTGATAAAGAACACAAAGAACAGTAAAGTCACTTAAAGAGGAAAATAAATTATTAATTTTTTCTTGTAAAAAATTACAAATTAATACTCCAAATATGAATCAAATTGCATAATATCTTGTGATATTACAAATCTATTTTAATAAAATATTATTCAATACGTTTGACACACTTGTTTTTCCTGATCATTTAAAAAAATCATTATGTAATTTTTCACCATTATTTTTTCAATATCAGTTTTTTCCCTTGTAAAATTCCAAACTGATTCTCGGAAAGCCTCATGTTTCTTAAAGTACAACTTTTTTCACTTTATACACATTCATAATATTAAACTTATTTATCATAAAATTGCCCCTTATCCTCATAATATTAGAAACTAATCATCAGAAGAAGAAAAATAATTAAAATTTAGATGTATTTATTATTTAAAATTATTTTGTAATATTTATTTTTGTAATTTTGTAAAATTACAACTCAACTCTCCAAAAAGCCCAACGGTTTTCTGAATAATATATATTTTTAAATTTTTTTTGTTCAATTATGACTTGATTCCTGGAAATGTTTTACCATTTTCCTCACGATATGACAACATGAAAAAAAAAATTATTGTAATTTTAAAACTTTTTTTTAATGCAAAATTAAGAACTATCTTTTGTTTTGTAGGGTTAACATTTGTATTCCCAATAAATTAAAACTTGAATCTTATTTTTTTATAACACAACCTTTTAAGGAAATATTTAGGATTTTATTTTTTTATATGTATTGTAGTATTCATTCATATTATACCACATTAAGTAATAACATTGAAAAAAATGTTTTTCGTAACATGACTTTTCCTTAAACATCAATCCTTTGTTTCCCCCAGTAATGTGCATACGTAATATGCATATGTGTGTTTATGTGTGCGTCAGGGTGGTCCTAATAACACTGCTTGGTAGCACCCACTGCTTGATGTTGAGGCACTGGCCTTCTAGAATGAATTCCTCTTCTCGCTCCACAGCCTTCATGCAAACAGAAGCAGAAACATGGTTCCAATTCCACACATCCGGTAATCTTTGGTATCGGGACAGTGGAATGCATAGTTGCTGCGATAAGACGGAGCTGGTTAAGCATGGCGTCGCTCAAGCCTCCAAGACGACGACAGCTCATTGCCGCTGGAGGAGGATGAGGAAGAAGATGAGATGAGTTTTATTCCTGGGTTGTTCAGGACGTGCGGTGTAGAGAATGGAGAAAAGAAGGTGAAAAAGCATTCCAGGAAGAAGGAAGGACGGCTTTTGTAAGAATGTGGCGTCTGCGCCTCCCTCTTTTTGGCGTGCTGTCTGTGAGCAGCTGTCTCCCAACACTTCTTTGGATTCTGCTAGGTCAGTCACCATCCAGGAACTCACCAGCTGATTGGCTGTCATCCTCCATACTATTTCCTGACCCACCAATTCCGGCTTTAAAGGTCTGGGAGTCCATTCTCTTCTCTCTGTGTCAATCTGGCCAACATGGAGCCTTTCTGTCCTCTATCTTCCCACCACTGCTGAGCCATTCCCGTTCTCCTGCTTGGGAGAGGAACCCCCCGGGGTGGGCCCGCTGTATGGAGAGGAGCTACTGCTCGTGGAGGCGGGTCTCTGGAGTAAGGACAACGGCAAGGCGGCGGTGTCGGCAGGCGCGGCCGAGAGGTCGCCGTCTCGTTCCGAGGGGCGCAGAGTGGCAGAAGGCGGCAACGGGAACGCCAGCGGGACTCCGGTCATGTAGAATAGCCTGCCGATGCGTCGGGCCACCTAATTGGATGAAAGGTGTAAACCTGACTCAGCAAATTTGATGTTGGAAACCTGCTTGGTACAATTTCATTTCAACACAGAGAGAGAGAGCTTTGTTTTGGGGGCAGGCTATTTTTAGGGAATCTAAGCTACACTGTTTTAGGCCTACTGTCATACACACACTCACACACACGCAGGTCTGCAGGTTGTGTACCTGCGAGCGAATCTTGAGGGCAGGGCCCAGCTTTAGTCCCATGGTGGCTAGCAGGTGCTCATCAGTGAGAAGAGGTAAAGTCTCTCCATCAATAGACTGATCCTGGAACACCTGGCAGAGACACAACCACTTCAGCCACAGTCACACACACACACACACACACACACACACACACACACACACACACACACACACACACACACACACACACACACACACACACACACAAAACCTACACGTGAACTCAGTCACACAAACAAAAATACCGGTAGGTCCTTTTTTCCTAGTTCTTCTATTTTGATAAATCCAGTTCATGATGTCCCTGTTATTATTTTACCACTGGGAATAGTAAATAATCCCAACTCAAAGCGTTCCAGTGATGATTTATTATTAATGGTGCATTCAAGTTCATCAATATGAAAAGTAAGTAGATCCCAGTCTTGTTGTACACTAACTTGATGGGAAAATGTTTTACTTTTAGATATAGTATACTTTAGCCACTTGCACAGTTCTGGAACATATTGTTATGTGAGGTGCTTAATTAATAATAATAATTAATAATTAATTAATAATTAAGTAATAACCCACAAGTATATGACATCATACAAAGTTGAAAAAATTTAAATCTGATTCTGATTTATAAGCAATATTAATAGAGCTAGAATAATTACATTAGACATATTCAGATGCTTGTATGTCTGTTAAATCTAATCATATTCACTTGTGTACCATATATATATATATATAATTATATATTTTTTGTTCTATTTAATGCAACACATGTATCTTATTTACAAGTTAAATTCAGTTACAATTGAAATAGACATTTATTGAAACAGCTTCCAAGTATCTTGAAATTAGTCCCAAACTGTATTAACATTATTATTACTACATAACCATATTTATCACATTATTTTTCATTCCAATTTCTTCATGATTGTGTGTGTATATATATATATATATATATATATATATATATATATATATATATATATATATATATATATATATATATACACACATATATACACACAATCATGATTGTGTGTGTATATATATATATATATATATATATATATTAGAGATGCGCGGTTTGCGGACACAACCGCGGAGTCCGCGGATTATCCGCGGATCGGGCGGATGAAATTAAAAAAACTAAGATTTTATCCGCTCGCGGGTCGGGTCGGGCGGATTAATTTTTTTTTTTTTTTTTTTTTTTGCGGGTGGCAGTTAAACCAATTCGGAAATATATATACATAGTTAAATGTTGTTACCCACATACGAAAAACGAGCAGGCACCTGCTGCATATGCCACAACAGAAGAAAAAAAAAGAAAAGAGATGGACACTTTTACGGAGCGGAGAAGGGACGCCTCGCCGGGGTCCTGGACCGAGGCCCCTTCCCCCGAGAGGGCCCCACCGGGAGCCGTAGCTGAAGCGATCCGCGAGAAGGGCCCGACGCACGTCCAGGGTCACTACCGCGCCCACCGCACCGACACCCCGCCTCGTCCGCCTTCGCCGCGGCCGGCGTCACGCGCAGCAGGTAAGCAGCTTACCTGCCCGCCACCCCCGTGGCCGGGGGCTCGTAACATGGGTCACTCCGCGCGCTCCGCCCGCGCAGCTTACCTGCTTGCCACCCCTGTTGCCGGGGGCGCGTAACAGGGGTCACTCCGCGCGTAGTGCGCTCATGAAAGGGGTGGGGCTCACCCTGGTTGATATAGAGAGCAGGACGGTGGCCATGGAAGTTGGAACCCGCTAAGGAGTGTGTAACAACCCACCTGCCGAATCAACTAGCCCTGAAAATGGATGGCGCTGGAGCGTGGGCCCATATCTGGCCGTCGCCGGCAGCGAGACGCGCTTGGAGGTGCGCTAAGCGCGGCTCCCATATGATTGCGCACTGGTGTGCGTCTGGGTCGTGACAGCGTGGCACGCGAATGTCTGTGCATTGGATCAGTCTCCTTTCTTTAACAGGCAAAAGCTTTATAACCTCACCATACCTGCCAACTTTTAAATCAGAAAAACCTAGTAGCCAGGGTCCAAGGGCCGCAGGCCCCGGTAGGTCCAGGACAAAGTCCTGGTGGAGGGTTCAGGGCTTCGCCCCCCGACGCAAAATGACTATTAGCATTCAGACAGGTTAAAATGTTGCTAAAACCATCACTTTTCTATCAGTCACAGTGACTTTTCAAAACAAAAATATTACAGCAAAAATCATATGGGTTGATTGACATGTTTATTCTGTAAGCTAACTTCAATAGTTTGAAATTATTTTGACAGTTAATGCCAGTTATCCTGTCAACCTTTCACAAGACTTCAATTTGTTAATTGAAAGTATAAATAGTATAAACACTTTTTACAGTATGTCGTGCTGTGAAATACAGCCGACAGGATTGCGCATGCGGTGCAGGAGAACAAAGGACTTCTTTCATTTAAGGTTTGTGATAAACCATCAAACTCATTCGTTAAAAGGACTCTATAGTAATATAAAGCGAATTTTTCTGGACATTATCATGCAAGAAAAGTTTATTTTTGGGATCGCGATCACCGCGTAATGATTTTTAAAGGTTGCATTACATTATTAACTGTCCCATGTGATCAGCCAGTGCGATTGGAAGTCCATGCTCAATTATTGCCTCCGTAAATAAAACTTCGGCATTTATCACATCCAAAGAATCTGTTTGGGCGACGAAAAACGTTGAAAGTTTTCCACTTGTATCGCTAGCAACGGCATTAGACTTGTGTTTTTTTGTCCCAACGTGGTCTTTTACATCGCTAATTCCTCCGTGTCCGATCGAAAAATCTTGTCTGCACAAGGTGCAATTCGCGTAGTTTTCACCCTTTTTTTTAATTTTTTTATTAATATTAGATATATAACAACGGGCGGATGGTGGGCGGGTGAAGTTCTGATCAAACGTTACATCGGGTGGATGGCGGATGGTTGACGACTTTCTGACGCGGTTGCGGATGAAATAATTGCCTATCCGCGCATCTCTAATATATATATATATATATATATATATATATACACATATATACACACAATCATGAAGAAATTGGAATGAAAAATAATATTTCTCAGCTGGTTGGATAGGAAAAGTAACGTGGATCGACTTATAGCGTGGCTTGTGGCATACAGTACATTTGGACTTATGTGAAAGTTACCACATATGATTCTTTGTACTTTAAAATAAACTGAACATACTAAATTTTCGCACTGATTTAACTTGTTTTTACACCGTTCTTTACAAGTTAAATTATATTCATACCTATCATTATTATAGTACAGTAGTATGTATTCTTTAATATTGAACTGGGGTGTAAAACACACAACAAAGGAAACGCGTGTACACATACACACACATCCGGAATGATTCAATGACCACACACATATTTATCAAACACACTTTCTAATACATCTTCCACACCCTGATCTCTGCAGCAAAAAGCTTCTGTACCATAATGACCATATAAGGTGCTCATTAATTACTTATATGTTGTTGGTCAGCCCGCCCCTGTCCTCAATGTCTCCTCTCTCTCCTCTTGTTGTCCTTACAGTTGTCTCACCTGTGCGTATTCAGCACATCCGGCCAGGCTGCTTATGAAGCCACACACGTCCTCCACGCTCCACTTGCTGATGTCCTCCACAGGGTTTGCTGAGGCCGCGTCCTCTCCGTCCATGAAAAGACCTCCCATAGAGCCTGAGAGCAGCAGCGGGTTGCAAAAACGGTAAATCAATACAAAACACAGAGGCTGTAGGTCGACAATTGTACACAATAGCAATAGTCGCATTGAGAACAGATGCTTGTTAAGAGTAAAAAAAAAAAAAAAAAAGATACATTTGGGATTTGAGTCTAATGTTGTGTGCATGGACTGTTTTTAATATTGTGACAATGTCTCTTAGTTTTATGCAAAATGTATTTTTGAAATTATGTTAAAACACTAATATGCATCCTTACAGCCTGTTTATGAGCAGCAAAAATCATAAATGAAATCGCTCCTTCCTAATGGGCATGAACCGGCATCTAGCTAGATGAGCCTGTCCTGTGTAGACTTAGACAAACTTTATTGATCCACAAGGGACATTTTTCTAAAATATACCCCCAAAATCAGACTTCACTGCACATTTTAGAATAAAGCGAAGGATGTTGGTGCTGTAAATTTGATCATTTTGTTTTTCTTCAGTCAGTAGAATAACCCAGCACAGTGGTTTTCAAACTTTACCATAATGACCAACATTAAAACAGTAGCGTAATAGGTGTAAATATTCATTAATAAAAAGGCAGAGTTTAAAAAAAAATAAGTATATTTAATATTTTTGGCAACTGTAACATTACACAAAAATTGAACAGTAACACTGTTTGAATATTTAATTAAGGGATTCTTTGACGTACCACCAGATGGAGCCCGCGTACCACTATTGGTACACGTACCACAGTTTAAGAATCCCTGACCAAGCAAGATGTTACAATGTGATTGTAATGTTAGCACTGTAGCTTGGCTATGCTAATGTTGCTAAAGTTTTGTCCTCCTGTTCCACTCCCAATGTTATGTTGTTGTTTGTGACATATGACGTTTATTACATTGGACAAATGCAGAGTTACAGAGTATGTGTAAAAATGAGTTTGTTTTTGTTAATTGAGTACAGGTTTCTTCAAATACACAATATATTTTAGAAAGCTTGGGTCTTGGGTAGGAATGACATTTCTCATGAGGGTCTTGAGACCCTGACCACCGCGTCCTATCTGCCAGCGTGGCTATGCTGTTGGCGTGCTGTATTTAGGGTCACATTTGGGTCAGAAGCAGGGCCTCTAACAAAGTGATGCTAATGGGTTTCACATGTTGCCTGTGCGTTTGTCTGAGAGAGAAAGTGTGTGTGTTTGTGTGTGTGTGTGTCAGTCAGAGTGAGAGAGAGAGCCGCTCACCCATGTGGAAGTAAGGGTTGATGTAGGGGAATCCAAAGGGCAACGATTGTCCCTGAAGGGCAGGCAGAGGTGGCATGAATCCAGGTGGAAGCTGGAATTTGACATCCGACTTTCCCAGTCCAGACGAGAAGAGGTGGTGACTGGGCGAGTCGGTGCCGGCAGAGCTACAAGGTGCACTCAGCCGGCCTGAGTGGTCTCGGGTCTCCTTGGCGCCGTCAAACTCTCTCTTGCCGTTTCTCTCCTTGCTTCCCCCGTCTCTCCTCCTGTGTCTGTGTTTCCTCCTGGACTTGGCACCAGCGCTCTCCTGCCTCTCGTCACACGTTTCCGTTTCACTGTCCGACTCCCTGGCGTCGTCCTCATCTTCCCTGTCTCCTTCGCTTCCTCTGTCCTCCCGCCTTCGTTTGTGATCCCCAGCGCGGAGCTCCGTGTGAGGGCCCCGACGGGGGGCTTTCCTGGATTCAGTGTCTGAGCTGGCCGTGGAGCTCTGCGCTTGGGTGTCTTTGTGGGTGGACGATGTCCTTGCTTGTTGCTGATGCTGGTTGAGGCTCAGGAGGGGTGCTGCCGCTCCATGGCGGAGCACTAGCATGGCGTTAGAGCGACGGGCCAGTTCCTCTCGGAGCGGATGGCCCTCGGGGATGTCGTGAAGGCTCCTCAGGGCCGGGTGGTCCGCTGGTAGCCCGGCGGATAGAGCGACCAGCGGGTCAGAGGTCAGCAATTGTTGCTGCTGTCGCTGGTGGAGACTTTCCAACTCTTTCTGTCTCAGTAGCTCGGCCGACATCTCAAGTCTGAGGCACACAAACACACTCTGTCATGACAACTTCACACGTTCTACAACACATAACACGAACACATGAACGTTCTAAACGTTAACACACACCTGGCCAGATTCTGCTTCCTCAACATTTCTTGTTGCCGCACAAAGATTTCAGCTTGAGCTGGTTGGAGGAAACCATAACCTGGTATAGAAAATACAAAAAGCTTTAAAAACAGAAATGAGACATACTTATTTTTTAACTGTGGTAAATTACATAAGCATAATAATACAGTGGTAGCTCGGCTCACGAGCAGGTGCTTTAAGTTTGAAAATTTGAGTTATGAGCCTCTATTCTGCTTGTTGGCGTAGCAAATTGTTAAAATGAACCCCGTAAGATCCGCCCCAAAATCTGGTCTTACTTGCTAGCATTAGCTTATAGCTAGAGATGGACTTAACTTTGTTTTTCAACCATGGGAATGAAGAAAGTGAGTGTAAAAAGAGGAGAAGGAGCGGATGATATTCATTGAATTACAGACATAAACCACCAAAAACATGACCAACAGTGCAGCCAACATGGCGAGTGTAGCACTGCTAGTCTGCAGCAGGAGGAGTCATAACGCCAGCTATGAGAGTAAAAATAAAATCTATTAAGCTGATATTTATCCAAGAAAATATGGAAAAGCTGCAGTTGGTGAGTTTTAATGGAGAAACAGCTTGAAGGAGATACCGTAGAAATCCACTTTCCAAGGTAAATGCTGTACATTATTATTACATCTTAAAACTACTGTAGTAGTGCATTGTACAAGTACATTCTATTGTTTTTTTTTCATACAATATTTCTTAAAGTTGTTTTTTCTTTTTTAAAAGCATGTTACAAACACAGATTACATTGATTTGAATTCCTTTCCTTGACATTGATTTGAAATACAAGCGTTTCGAGTTACAAGCTTGGTCATTGAACCAAATAAGTTGAAGTACTACTGTATATACCAACAGGCCCACAATATTAGATACACGCTGTCACATTCAGTTCAGCTACGCATGAAAAAAAACTTGAGTAGGATCTGATAATCATTTTGGAATATTCACAAATAAGGAAACAACAGCACACCAACGTTTGTATCACAACGATATTTCCTACTCAAAAGTCTCTCAAAGTCACACGTGGTAATAAGAGTTAGTGTCAGTTTGAAGTAAATATGCTTTACTGACGACCGCCGCTACCACACTTCATTAGCCGTCTTCAGAGTGATCCAGCAATCCGCAGGTTAATATCAACCCACTCAAAAAAGTGAAACATTTAAGTAGTATAATAATTCATGATGTTGCTCTAAAGCAAGATAGCATCCCCAGACGAGTCACTAGTTGCGTGGCATCAAAACACACCACACTTAAATGCACACCCACCTAACATGCTAATTGATTGTATTGATTTGTACTATACATTTGATATGATATATCATGTAAAAGGTCTATGCATTGCACATGAATATCATACATAATTATTATTTCCAGCTAAGTGTAATTGTAATGAATAGAAACAGTGATGTATCTGTGTGGTCTTGCATTGCACCTTGCACTGTAAAATAGTTGACTTGTTTAAGAGTTGATAAAAGACTTCCCTGCTGTAAAATGTTACATGATGTTGGTGGTGTGTAACCTCTTGTGCTAATAAAAATTCTAATAAAAAAACCATCTTTATTTACACCAATTACATAAGAGTATCGGTCTCACCAATAAATATCGATATTGGTATCAGTATCAATAAAATCCGAACAATATACATCCCTACTATAAACATTGCTGTACAGCTAGAAAATGCTTTATGATGGCGAGATTGTTATAAAGTTGATTTGATTTGATTTGTGACCATCATCCTGCAAAGCATTGTGGTCAAACTAATCCCTAAATTCCTGTAAACAAATGTATTTAATCTGATCATAATTGGGATTAGAATGTTACTGTGTACATGGACTCTGAAAAAATTATTCGATTACATCTTTAAATTGGAATACATTATTTTGACATGCGTAAACGGAAGTAGAAGAAGAAAAAGCAGTGACTTCCACTGTAAACAAACAGAAATGAATCTGTGCATTTCTGCTTATATGAAGTTGTCATGTTATTTATTTATATTTTTTTCCTTCTGTTCGCTACTTTTGTTTAACCTCTCTTTTTGAAACAAAGCTGTTCTGTGCACTACATGTTGTGATATGTACGGGTAGTCGTAGTATCTGTAGTCGCAAAAGTGACGTCATCAGGGCGCGCCTTCATGTTACCACATTCTGTGTATTTGCCTGAGACTACCAGTTAACACTTGGAGTAGCTGTAAGGTTGTGAATAAAACAGTTTGTTGAGACAACAACGGGATCCCTCCTTTTATTGTAACATTGACACATGACACACCAGACCATACTTTTGTTTTTGTCTTGTTTTAAAGCAACAAACTCAACATTTTTTAACGCTACATCTGAATAGGGAAGACAGCAACAGGACAATCGTTTCATTTCAAAACTATTAAGTTTAGTCCCCCCTCCACCACCAAAGTATAGCTGACGTCACAGACATGTGCAGTAAGGATCATTTTGACCTACACTTTGGAAGAAGCGTTTACATGCGCTACAATCTGAATAACTATCGGCATAAACCACCCGTGCCGATCGGAATGAAATTTTGATCCAAACATGTATGATTGGGTCAGAATATTCCGAATGGCGTGTTTACATGAAGAATTTTCATTCCGGTTAGGCCTTTAATCCAATTAATTGTGTCCATGTGCACATAGCCAGTGACTCACCGGGGGTCTGACAGAGAGCTGAGGGCAGGCCCAGGAAAGGAGGCCGCAGGTGAGGTCCTAAAGCGATGTGAGGGGCAGTTGGAGGTGATAGTAGAGGTGGAGGTTGGGACAGTTCCCTGTGCAAGCAAATATGGAAACATTTAATTATTTTCAGGTTACTTGCATTTATTACAACGACCATAATACCATTTTCCCCCCATTTATCCTTGTGTGTGCGCGCTGCCACATCTTTGTGTATGCTGTATTTTTATCAGCCGTCTTCCAGGGGCCCCTGCGTTGCCTCAGTGCCTCATCAGTCTTGTCACGCTGCAGCAAGCACCGCTGGCCATTGCTGTACCCTCCACTGCCGCCTCACACACACACACACACACACACACAACTCCACAACCACACACATAATGAGGGCTGAATGCACAATGCCAGTGTGTCATGCTCTGACAGCTGGGGCGGCCCCTGCATCTTGACCGGGGCCACGGGCTGAAGGACCTTCTAATTAACACTCATCCCGCCTCTCTTCTCCTCGTCCCCCCTTGTCCTCCACCCCTTTTTATGCCCCCTTTCGCTCCCTCCCACCCGCTCTCCGGGCCGCATTGAGGCTGGTGAAAAGATGGAGCGTCCCGCAACCTCAACTTCTGAAAAGGCCTCTCCATTATCTCCCTCGTCCTTTGTCCTCGTCAAGGGGGGGAAAGGCGCCTCTCACCGTTCTCCTACTGGTTTTTTTTTTTCTAGCCAAACCATCTTTTTTTTCTGTACTTCTCTGCGTTTTTAACGAAAAATAGGTGTTGATCATGCCCTTCTTTTGCGCTCTCACCTTCCCTGATGCATTTTTCACACTGTTATTTGCACGTGTTCACAAGGCGGGGGACATGTTTTCACAGAAGCTGACAGAATAATGAGACTTCAGCACCTTGACCTCTTGACTGTCAAAATGTGCGAGCCTGTGGAGGAGGACCCTGTCCGCCTGCTAGGTGGCTAAAATAATAGCTTATAGCGTCATAGCCTGTAACCTTGGTCTCTGCTGTCTCTCCATCCTTATGAGGGAAAAGGAAGCAAAGTGGAAGGCGTTGACTGGACGCGTGCAAACTGCAAATATTGTTTTGTAACCATGTTCAAATTAGCTAGCGCCTACTTGTCTCTCGCTTGGCTAAGTGGCGAGATAGCAGCTGAGGAAGCCTTGCATGCTGGGACAAGGAGATGTGGTTGGAGGTTTTCGTGTGTGTGTGTGTGTGTGTGTGTGTGTGTGTGTGTGTGTGTGTGTGTGTGTGTGTGTGTGTGTGAGCAGGAGGGGAGGGACTAAAAACCATTCATCGATCGCCTTTGCCGCTGAAATGTTAATGCTAATCGTATAACCGCTCTCTCCGGCGGCGCCTTGCACTCCAGTGGCAGCTCCAATTAATCTCGGGTGAGGGCTGTGGCGCGTGACCCCGGGGCCGCGAGCTGGGGGCCCCACTAGCCGCTTCTTATGTAATTACACCGCCCAGTGTGTAATCACCTGGTTTAATCCCTCAGGGCAAGCAATTAGCCTCGCGACGTGCAGCTCCACGAGGCCACGCCGCGGCTCACGCAAGGACCGCCATCGACCCCCACCCGCGGTCAGCTCCTCCCCGCACGCCAGACCCCCACCCAATCAACCGCCGTCTCTCTGATGTTCCCTTTTCTATTCCCTCCATCTCTTTGCACCGCCTACCGTTGCCGAGCGTTAGGCCACAGATGAATAACGGTCAATTAAAGCTGCATGACTGAGGCTGCCAGGCGTCTGCGCCACCATAATTAGGCCTAATCACGGAGAGCCAGGGAGAGGAGGCGGGAAAGGAGCGCGCCCGACACTCCCCTCCGCTCCCTTCCTCCATCTCTTATTCTCTCCCTCTTTTTTTTAGAATGTCATTTAGAGGGAGAAGTGGCTAAGTTTTCTCTTTAGCTTTTCTATACATAACACAAATGTAAGGTGGACTCATAACAACGCAGAGCTGTGCTAGTTGTGTGTGTGTGCGTGTGTGTGTGTGTGTGTGTGTGTCTCGCTGTGCCGGCAGTGAGGCCAAGGGCTTCTGGGAAATTCACTCGTGTGTGACGACCTGTCAGAGTGGCGACAGCGTTCCTGTCCTGAAGCAGCCCAGGCGAGGTGTGTGCGCATTTTGTGTGTGCGCGCATGTGTGTGTGTGACAGGACTGCCCTTAATGACGGGAGCGTGGGGGGGATTAGGAGCGCCGCGCGGCCGCCTTCGGCTCCTTCTCCGCAGGAACACATTTACACAGGAAGCTCATTAAAATGGATGAGGCTCCCTCCTCGCTCGCCGGCCCTCCCTCCCTTCCCTTATCTCACACTCTCTCCATCGCCTCACTCCCTATCTTGCTTCATCTCTCTCTCTCTCTCTCTCTCTCTCTCTCTCTCTCTCTCTCTCTCTCTCTCTCTCTCTCTACGCTTTTTTCTCTTGCTTCCTTCTCTTCATCCCCATTTTAAGCTCCCATGTTTTGTACTTCCTTCCTCTCTGTATTTTTCCTCCATCCCTCCCTATTTGGTTGGCAGATGCTCGGTGAGCTTAGCGCCATTTAAGGCCAGACAAATGGAGCGCCAGGCTCTAAGCCCATTGAGCGGCCCTAATGATTTGTTTTTAACAATGGGCCCTAATGGGCCCAAGATAATCAATGATGAGGGGTCGAAGGAAAGGTGAGCCATAGAGAGAGTTAGGGATGGAGTTAGTCGCCTCGACGTGCTTCGTCAGCCGCTTGCTTTTCATTCCGCCAATTTTCTCTATTTTAATTCTCGCTGTAGTTTGCACTTATTCCACTTTTGGATCTGACCAAGATGTGCTTCTCCTTTTGTCTTTGTGCTGCTTTAATATACCGGTAGGTTCACGACATGTACAAAAGTATGGGGGCAAAACACTATTCTCTGTTCTCCGATTCTTCAACTTGAGATAGTGTGTCGAACTTGGGCTATAAGTATAAACAATAAAATTATATATAGTGGAACCTCGGCTTTCGGAAGCCCCGCTTTTTGTGGTATTCGGTTTTTGTCATCTCGGTTACCCACGTCCAAACAAACTATCATTAAATCAGTATCATTCTTAGGAGTCAGTAGCCAAACACGGAATCTCACATGTTGCTGACTTTTTATTTTCAGAACGACAGGGCCAAAGGAAGTCGCAAGTGTCAGGATTTTGATAAAGGTGACAAACACTATTGAATTCAAAAAGAACTCATAGCAAAATAAGAAAAAAGCTTGGCCTTCCCCTTTCACATCCCTCTCTGCTTGTCACCATCTTTGCCAACAAAGGTCTTCAAGCAAGGTAAAAGTGACGTTAAATGTTAATTTATTATTGTTGTTTAGGTTGCACACAGACTACAACCTTTGTCTGTGGTAAGGTGGTAAGGTAATGCTTGATCGTTGGATTTGTAAAGTCAAACACAGCATCAGCAGCTTCTTCATATTTTAATGAATAAATATTTGTTTGAACGTTTGTGGCTGCATGGAGGCTGGCTACGGCTTTGTGTGATGCGAACTGGTGGTGCTGCATTTGGGCTGATTCCATGGACTGGCTAACCCACAGGTGTCAAACTCAAGGCCTGGGGGCCAGATGTGGCCCACCACATCATTTCATGTGGCCCGCGAAAGCATTAAAGTAAAGTACTTTACCTTTTCTTATGAAATCAGAACATGACATACTTTTTTAACACGATTTTTAAAATTTAGTATAGGATCCAGTATTACGCCAATGTATTTAACTTTCTTAACATTATTGATCATGTAACTATTCATATATATGTTTGAAAGAACACTTTGATTTGGTTTGTACATACATTGTGACAGTTTTATCTGTGTTCAGCGTAAGGCAGACACTTTGTTGTTACGGTCATTGTCTCAGATAGCATAGCTGCAACCAGATTTGCATCGGAACCGTGAGTAAAGAAAATGTAACCAAGCTAGCGTAGTTAGCATTAGTGAATATGCTAACAAGTTTACAAGTGTCTGTGTTAGTAATAATAACTTACAATGGCATTGTTTTTGTATTGTTTCAGTTTCGTAAAGTCACCAAAACGTCACCATTGAGTTGTTGAGTCTGTATAGCTGATTGGGAAACTAGACTTCACAACTAGCCTTTGATCAACTATTTTACTAGCGTATGACAGGCACCGTTTGGAAACAATTAAGCTATGTAAATAAACGTATAAAATCTTTTGTACCGGTATATACAGTATCTGCAGCTTATAGTCCGGTGTAAACATATTTATTTATTTTTTAAATTTGGTGGATGCGCTCTATAACCCAGAAAATAAGGTATTTTTGGAAAAAAATGTTTATAGAAAATGCTTTAAAAAAAAAAAAAGTGATACAGTGAAGCTACTAACTTCGAAGTGCAATGTGGTATTTCACACTTTTTTTGTTAAGAAAAATAAACACTAAAATATCAGTTTGGCTTTTCAAAGCAAGTTATCCATCAATTTTATGTAAAAAAAAAAAAAAAGAATATAACACTCAAATGCGTAGGCAATTGTGTAATATTATCATGGGGCGATTATACATTTATGTTTATAAATATATTCACTGTTACAAGTGGCGCTCAATGAAAACTAGTTGACCCCTGGCATAAAGCAAAGTTGACTATTTAAGGATTTACAGTAAACTGTTGCCATTAACAAACAAGAATACTAATACAATTTGAAAATGTCGAGGTTGCGTACGTACCATGTAGTATAGTTTGTGGTGCGAATTGACAGCATTAAGCTCCGTCTTCAAAATATACAAACTCAGTACCGTATTTGAGCACATGCGTGTATTTTGCTCCAATTGGGTACAAGAGGGCAGCACGGTGAAACAGGGGTTAGTGCATGTGACTCACAATACAAAGGTCCTGAGTAGTCCTGAGTTCAATCCCGGGCTCGGATTTTTCTGTGTGGAGTTTGCATGTTCTCCCCATGACTGCGTGGGTTCCCTCCGGGTACTCCGGCTTCTTCCCACCTCCAAAGACATGCAACTGGGGATAGGTTGATTGGCAACACTAAATTGGCCCTAGTATGTGAGTGTGAATGTTGTCTGTCTATCTGTGTTGGCCCTGCGATGAGGTGGCGACTTGTCCAGGGTGTACCCCGCCTTCCGCCTTAATGCAGCTGAGATAGGCTCCAGCACCCCCGCGACCCCAAAAAGGGACAAGCGGTAGAAAATGGATGGATGGATGGGTACAAGAGTAAATACAGGTGGCACATTGTCAACTTACTTCTTGTCCCCTTTCTCCCTCCATTCACTCATTTGAACAAAGGCACAATTAAAGGCAAGAGTCCTTGAGCATATTTTCTCTATTAGCCCCCTTCCATTATACTCACTCCAAAAACTGTGTGTGGTGAGTGAAGGGGTTAAAGAGGAGGCAGGTGGGAGGTGCAGGGTGTGTGGAGGTGAGGTCTATAGTTAACCCTCCCTGGCCTTGTGTGGCTAATTACCCTGCTTTGTGTGTACTGGCGAAGAACAGCCGTGGCTGACTTCACTGTGGGTCCCGCACACACACACACACACACACACACACATGCAAATTAGAAGACATATTCACACAAAGTCGACCAAAAAAAATACAACGCACACAAACCCCCAGCAACACACGCACACACAACCTCCCAGAGCTGCATCACAACACCAGGAGGCCGCTCCGCTTCCTGCTCATATCCCCACCCTCTCCCCTTCTCGCACAAACACTCCCCCCACCTCCCTCCCCTGCTGCCGCACCGCCGGCCCATTATCGATCCCCCGCCTCTCCCCGCGCCACATAAATAATCGACAAGCAATTATCCGCCCACTCCCGCTGCCCCCGGCTTTGTTTGGGAGGCTCAGGGGCCAGCGGTGGGGGTAGTAAAGGAAGGAGGCAAAGCTGCGCATGCAGCCGAGCGGCACCAGAGTTGTAGGCAAGAGGTTATGTGGATCCCTCGCATAGAGTCAACGTGCATACAAATCTAAATATATGATCAGATCTTTCCCAGGAAGACGACCTACTTTTCTTCAGTTATTTCCACATTTACGTGCTCTCACATCAACTGTGCGGAGCACGCCAGTGTCAGCCTTTATTAATGAGTCATAAAAAGTATTGCAAACCGGGGCCCGCAAGTGTTTGCACGCCATTCCTCACCTGTCAGTGTAATGTGCATCCCGGTGCTGTGGTAGGCCCTGCTTGCGTCTCTGGCTGGATGACGAGGAGCTGCCTCCCGTGGGCAGGTGAGCTTCTAAGGCCGCCGGATTCCTCACCGCCGCAGCCAACGCTTCTTGCCGAGCGCGCAGCACGTCTGAATAAAGAACAAAGGGCCGAAAAACAGAGAAAGCGGAAAAGAGGGATGGGAAAAGATGATAGAAGATTGATGGTTGGAGAAAAGAAATTAGGGGAAGAGAGAAGGGAAGATACACATTTAGCATCCAGTTGCTAATTTTCATGCAGACGGGCAGGAAATCTTAGTATCTACCTATTTAGCATAAGTGCTGAATGTGTGTTATCCTTTGCGCGACAATATGACACACTTGGAAGTCTGGTCCTGTCATAGCAGACCTTAAATTGTTTTGGGGGCCACATTTCTATAAAGTTAAGGACTGGGGGGCTGGACTACCATAGTCCTATGTTGTGTACTCCAGAGAACCAGCGTCATCTATGGTAGATATTTTGGTCTTTATTTTGTCAGAGTTACAGAAGCGTTCTGCTGTTTTGAAAGACCTTCTGCAAAAATGTGTCTCACAATTTTTTTTAACTAAACCTGCGGGCCACCAGTTGAATAGCCCGAATTATGAAAAAGAGAGGACCTAAAATGGAACCTTGAGGAACACCACGAGTATAACTAAAGAAGTTGAACAAATGACTAATTGTAACTGTCAAAAAGTAGAGGACCTATAGGGGTGCCTTGAGGAACACCTCAGTTATGTAAATAACAAGATTGAACCCCAGTGTTTTATGTTTGCTAGCAAGGTTACAATGTCAATGTGTTTGCAGTGGTCCAAGTTCCTCTGTACAACAGGAGCACTCTTTTGTTTTTAGGAATTTGCTGAAAAAATGTTTGAACTGACCTCAGGGGCAAGTATGGTGTAATTCCTGGGCCAAATTTGGCCACATGTTAATGTGTGGTATTCACACTAATTCCCATCTTATAGTAGCATAAAAGCACACACGAGCATGTAAATTAAATGTGAATGACACTAAGATACAAAAACATGTCCTGCTTTTGGAGCATTTTTAGAGAAAATAATAGTAAACAGACAATCCTAATCAGCACCATATTGTATAGTACTGTATGTACATGTGTAGAGGATACACACCTTGAGCTAATGCATTCATTTTGAAATGTCATTTAAAAAATGTATTGAAAAATCACTTGGTAAGAAAATTATTTTAGAATGGGAATAGAAGGGAAAACAAATTGCTGGATTTACACCTCTGTCTGAATCCACATGGATATGTAATGATTTTTTCCAGGTCCTAAGTTCCGCTCATCAGTCAAGTTGTTTGAGTAATATTGTTCACTAATAAACAGGGGGGGAAAGCAACCAAGAAAAACTAAACCAGTTATAACCACTCTAATAAAATGATGGTTATTAGTAACCTGTTACATTTATTTCAAGGGGCTTTTGCAACATTTACTAGAGGGCGCCAAATTTTCTAAGTTTTTACACAGTATATCCCGCCCTCTTATGGCTTCCCGTACATAATAACGCAATTATGTACGTACCTAACACATGTACGCTCATTAGCTTTAGGTGTTGTTGGCTAATAGCAATTTGAATAGCTAGTGTTAACTGTCATTAAATGTACAAACCCCGTTTCCATATGAGTTGGGAAATTGTGTTAGATGTAAATATAAACGGAATACAATGATTGGCAAATCCTTTTCAACCCATATTCAATTGAATGCACTACAAAGACAAGATATTTGATGTTCAAACTCATAAACTTTTTTTTTTTTTTGCAAATAATAATTAACTTTGAATTTCATGACTGCAACACGTGCCAAAGTAGTTGGGAAAGGGCATGTTCACCACTGTGTTACATGGCCTTTCCTTTTAACAACACTCAGTAAACGTTTGGGAACTGAGGAGACACATTTTTTTAAGCTTCTCAGGTGGGATTCTTTCCCATTCTTGCTTGATGTACAGTTTAAGTTGTTCAACAGTCCGGGGGTCTCCGTTGTGGTATTTTAGGCTTCATAATGCGCCACACATTTTCAATGGGAGACAGGTCTGGACTACAGGCAGGCCAGTCTAGTATCCGCACTCTTTTACTATGAAGCCACGTTGATGTAACACGTGGCTTGGCATTGTCTTGCTGAAATAAGCAGGGGCGTCCATGGTAATGTTGCTTGGATGGCAACATATGTTGCTCCAAAACCTATATGTACCTTTTAGCATTAATAGCGCCTTCACAGATGTGTAAGTTACCCATGTCTTGGGCACTAATACACCCCCATACCATCACAGATGCTGGCTTTTCAACTTTGCGCCTATAAGAATACGGATGGTTCTTTTCCTCTTTGGTCCGGAGGACACGACGTCCACAGTTTCCAAAAACAATTTGTAATGTGAACTCGTCAGACCACAGAACACTTTTCCACTTTGTATCAGTCCATCTTAGATGAGCTCAGGCCCAGCGAAGCCGACGGCGTTTCTGGGTGTTGTTGATAAACGGTTTTCGCCTTGCATAGGAGAGTTTTAACTTGCACTTACAGATGTAGCGACCAACTGTAGTTACTGACAGTGGGTTTCTGAAGTGTTCCTGAGCCCATGTGGTGATATCCTTTACACACTGATGTCGCTTGTTGATGCAGTACAGCCTGAGGGATCGAAGGTCACGGGCTTAGCTGCTTACGTGCAGTGATTTCTCCAGATTCTCTGAACCCTTTGATGGTATTACGGACCGTAGATGGTGAAATCCCTAAATTCCTTGCAATAGCTGGTTGAGAAAGGGTTTTTCAACAATTTGCTCACGCATTTGTTGACAAAGTGGTGACCCTCGCCCCATCCTTGTTTGTGAATGACTGAGCATTTCATGGAATCTACTTTTATACCCAATCATGGCACCCACCTATTCCCAATTTGCCTGTTCACCTGTGGGATGTTCCAAATAAGTGTTTGATGAGCATTCCTCAACTTTATCAGTATTTATTGCCACATTTCCCAACTTCTTTGTCACATGTTGCTGGCATCAAATTCTAAAGTTAATGATTATTTGCAACAAAAAAAAAGTTTATCAGTTTGAACATCAAATATGTTGTCTTTGTAGCATATTCAACTGAATATGGGTTGAAAATGATTTGCAAATCATTGAATTCCATTTATATTTACATCGAACACAATTTCCCAACTCATATGGAAACGGGGTTTGTATATTCTATCATAACAACAACATAACTGCAAATTGTTGGTTGCTTCTCTTGGACTGCTTTTGTGCACGCACTCCCTGCGCGTACGTGTTGACGAGACCGGGTGAGTGACTGACGTAAACACCCATCGTTTTACTCTGGCCGGTAAAATGTTTTATTACATATCCTTTGTAATTGTGTAAAATATGGACATTTGTCAAACAAATGTGTTCTGTTAAACCACTAATGGTAACATAAGCTAGCCGGTCACATTCTTATTGTATTTTTTGCTTTGAAAAATTTTACTGTG
Source organism: Nerophis lumbriciformis (assembly GCF_033978685.3). Taxonomy (NCBI): domain Eukaryota; kingdom Metazoa; phylum Chordata; class Actinopteri; order Syngnathiformes; family Syngnathidae; genus Nerophis; species Nerophis lumbriciformis. The sequence goes on from NC_084548.2 coordinate 20,368,391, forward strand.
AGAAAGTTGCAAACACCACCTTCAAGTAACTTTTTGGATAAATTACTACATACTTTTTACTTTTACCTGAGTATTTTCTTGAAGGAGAAACACTACTTTTACTTTGTTAAATTGAGTTTCATTCTGATCACTACCTTTATTTATATCAACATTATATTTATTTATAATCTACTGATTACTGCTTGCAACTGCATATTTATTTGGCCTGTTTGAAATACTTCTTCCAGCCAGCATGGTCACATGACTCTGTTTCACCAATCCAACGTAAGCACAAGTGACGTTTGACTCCATTTCTCCAATTAAATGGCGCCTGGCAGTCACATGACCACACTTGCACTACTAAAAAGTTACGTGACGTCAGACGAGTCAGCACAACTCATCAATATTTACTTACAAACTAGGAAAAAGAACATTTATGTCATGTGCTGTCATTTGTGTCAGTAGAAATGTCCAACAATAGAAAACACGTTGCAGTGAGTTGTTAATGTTTTTCCATGTTTCAGCTGCGCATATGCTAACATTAGCCCTGTTATAACGTCATAAGTGACTGTAAAATGTGCATATTTTGTAGTACATGCTGTAGTCGGGTCTCTCTCTCTCACACAAACACACACACACGCTATGGTTGTAGTACAAGTAGTAAAAAAAATAGTGACTAAATAAATCAGAAGTTACTCACCAGTTACTCAGTACTTGAGTAGTTTTTTTCACTGACTAGTAACTCTTACTCCAGTAATTATTTGGATGACTAATTTTTACTTTTACTTGACTCTTATTACCCAAAAGTACAGACCCCAAAACCAGTGAAGTTGGCACGATGTGTAAATCGTAAATAAAAACAAAATACAATGATTTGCAAATCCTTTTCAACCTATATTCAATTGACTCGACTTTGTTAATTTTTTCAAATATTAGCTCATTTGGAATTTCATGCCTGCAACATGTTTCATAAAAGCTGGCATACGTGGCAAAAAAGACTGAGAACGTTGAGGAATGCTCATTAAACACTTATTTGAAACATCCCAGAGGTGAACAGGCGAATTGGGAACAGGTGGGTGCCATGATTAAGTATAAAAGCAGATTCCATGAAATGCTCAGTCATTCACAAACAAGGATGGGGCGAGGGTCACCACTTTGTGAACAAATGCACGAACAAATTGTCGAACATTTCTCAACGAGCTACTGCAGGGAATTTAGGGATTTCACCATGTACCGTCCGTAATATCATCAAAAGGTTCAGAAAATCTGGAGAAATCAATGCATGTAAGCGATGATATTACGGACCTTCGATCCCTCAAGCGGTACTGCATCAAAAAGCGACATCAGTGTGTAAAGGATATCACCATATGGGGTCAGGAACACTTCAGAAAACCACTGTCAGTAACTACAGTTTGTCGCTACATCTGTAAGTGCAAGTTAAAACTCTACTATGCAAAGCCAAAGCCATTCATCAACAACACCCAAAAAGGATGCCGGCTTCGCTGGGCCCGAGCTCATCTAAGATGGACTGATGCACCATTAATGCTGAAAGGTACATACAGGTTTTGGAGCAACATATGTTGCCATCCAAGCAACGTTATCATGGACGACCCCTGCTTATTTCAGCAAGGCAATGCCAAGCCACGTGTTACAACAGCGTGGCTTCATAGTAAAAGAGTGTGGGTACTAGACTGGCCTGCCTGTAGTCCAGACCTGTCTCCCAATGAAAATGTGTAGCACAATATGAAGCCTAAAATACCACAACGGAGACCCCCGGACTGTTGAACAACTTAAGCTGTACATCAAGCAAGAATGGGAAAGAATTGCACCTGAAAAGCTTAAAAAAAATGTGTCTCTTCAGTTCCTAAACGTTTACTGAGTGTTGTTAAAAGGAAAAGGTGATGTAACACAGTGGTAAAAATGCTCCGGTGCCAACTTTTTGCAATGTGTTTCTGCCAGTAAATTCTAAGTTAATGATTAATTATAAAAAAAAAAAAGTTTCTCAGTTCGAACATTCATTATCTTGTCTTTGCAGTATATTACATTGAATGTAAGTTGAAAAGGATTTGCAAATCATTGTATTCTGTTTTTATTTATGAATTAAACAATTTGCCAACTTCACTGGTTTTGGGGTTTGACCTTGAGTGAAATGTTTGGCTACTTGACCCACCTCTGCTTAGCAACCAGTACAGACTGTGAGCCACGTTTTGCCCTAAGTCAGCTGGGATAGGCTCCATCCTCAGAATGGATGTGTGATTGTGTTTCCATTAATCATGCATTGTAAGAGCGTGTGCATATTTTTTCACCTCTACTACCACGGTCACATCTCCCTGCAGCCTCCTGCCTCTCGTTTCCCCAACGACCTCTGACCTCCCCCGCTCGCCTCGTTCTATTTTTTTCCTCGACTTTCTTACCCTGGTTTCCCTGCTTCCCGCTCTCGCCCTCGTACGAAACGAGACCTCATCATTATCGGCCAGGCCAGGCCGCACCAGGAGACATGGCTCCTAATGAGAGAAAAATCCATCTTGTTCTCTCTCCCTCCTTCTCTTGCCCTCTCTCTCTCTCTCTCTCCCTCTTTGCTCCTCAATCTATCCCCCCCTCATTTTTAATTAGACAGATCCCTTAGGTGCCGGCGGGCCATTTCCGCCGCCTGTATGGGCGTTATGTGTGTTTGTGTGCATCAGTGTGATTTAGGTGCCGCCGCCGTGTGTGTGTGCTGAGGCAGTTGAGCGGGCGCCAGGGCGGAGGGGGGATGAAGCGACAGATATTAATGCAGCCTAGCTCCGGTGTATCGATCTGTTTGCTGCGCCAGGCCGCAGGGGACTTGGCTGGCGGCAGACAAGGCTGTGCAAGTGTGTGGGTGTGTGTGTGTGTGGGAAGGGGGGGAGATAAGAGAGGGATCATAGGGAACCGGAGCACCGGCGTGCACACGCACGGTCTGTAGTGCATGTGTGTGCACAGCACAGAGGTGACACGGTGGAAGAGTTGACCTCTATGAGTTTCCTGTGGTCACGCTTCTCATGTCACCATTTTGGATGAGGGGGGAGCTGCTAAAATGACATTGCAGTGATTTACTGTTGCATCATGGGTGCTTTAAGAGACAGAATCCATAATATTGCTCCAGTCCAAGACAAAAACAGAAAATAGAGGCTGTATTAAAGGGATAGTCAACTAAATTGTTTAGGGGCCACATTTCCAGAAAGCTAAAGACAGGGCGGTGGGACCTCTCCCTTCACGAGTCCTATGTTGTATATTCCGGAGAACCATAGTCCTCTGCAGTAGACATTTGATTTTGGTCAATTAATTTTGTCAGAGTTACAGAAGCGCTCTGCTGTTTTGAAGGACCTGCTGCAAAAACGTGAGTCTCTTATAGGTTTTTTTAACTGAACTCGTGGACCACCAATTGAATAGCACAAATGATGAAAAAGACACAACCTAAAATGGAACCTTGAGGAACACCACTAGTATGACTGAAGAAGCTACAGCAACACCTTAGTTACATAAATCACATTATGGGAAAAAGTGGAACTCCCGAAGAGAAGACTTACAATGGTGCCTTCAGGAACGCCTCAATTATGTAGATCACAAGTTTAGACCCCTGTGTTCTAGGTTTGCTAGCATGTTAAAATGTAATTGCAAGGATCTGTCAATGTGTTTACAGCGGTCCAAGTTTCTCTGTACTACACGAGCACTTTAGAGTTTTTACAAACCCCGTTTCCATATGAGTAGGGAAATTGTGTTAGATGTAAATATAAACGGAATACAATGATTTGCAAATCCTTTTCAACCCATATTCAATTGAATGCACTACAAAGACAAGATATTTGATGTTCAAACTCATAAACTTTATTTATTTTTTGCAAATAATAATTAACTTAGAATTTCATGGCTGCAACACGTGCCAAAGTAGTTGGGAAAGGGCATGTTCACCACTGTGTTACATGGCCTTTCCTTTTAACAACACTCAGTAAACGTTAAGCTTCTCAGGTGGGATTCTTTCCCATTCTTGCTTGATGTACAGCTTAAGTTGTTCAACAGTCCGGAGGTCTCCGTTGTGGTATTTTAGGCTTCATAATGCGCCACACATTTTCAATGGGAGACAGGTCTGGACTACAGGCAGGCCAGTCTAGTACCCGCACTCTTTTACTATGAAGCCACGTTGATGTAACACGTGGCTTGGCATTGTCTTGCTGAAATAAGCAGGGGCGTCCATGGTAACGTTGCTTGGATGGCAACATATGTTGCTCCAAAACCTGTATGTACCTTTCAGCATTAATGGCGCCTTCACAGATGTGTACGTTACCCATGTCTTGGGCACTAAAACACCCCCATACCATCACAAATGCTGGCTTTTCAACTTTGCGCCTATAATAATCCGGATGGTTCTTTTCCTCTTTGGTCCGGAGGACACGACGTCCACAGTTTCCAAAAACAATTTGAAATGTGGACTCATCAGACCACAGAACACTTTTCCACTTTGTATCAGTCCATCTTAGATGAGCTTATGCCCAGCGAAGCCGACGGCGTTTCTGGGTGTTGTTGATAAACGGTTTTCACCTTGCATAGGAGAGTTTTAACTTGCACTTACAGATGTAGTGACCAACTGTAGTTACTGACAGTGGGTTTCTGATGTGTTCCTGAGCCCATGTGTTGATATCCTTTACACACTGATGTCGCTTGTTGATGCAGTACAGCCTGAGGGATCGAAGGTCACGGTCTTAGCTGCTTACGTGCATTGATTTATCCAGATTCTCTGAACCCTTTGATGATATTACGGACCGTAGATGGTGAAATCCCTAAATTCCTTGCAATAGCTGGTAGAGAAAGTTTTTTCTTAGACTGTTCAACAATTTGCTCACGCATTTGTTGACAAAGTGGTCACCCTCGCCCCATCCTTGTTTGTGAATGACTGAGCATTTCATGGAATCTACTTTTATACCCAATCATGGCACCCACCTGTTCCCAATTTGCCTGTTCACCTGTGGGATGTTCCAAATAAGTGTTTGATGAGCATTCCTCAACTTTATCAGTATTTATTGCCACCTTTCCCAACTTCTTTGTCACGTGTTGCTGGCATCAAATTCTAAAGTTAATGATTATTTGCAAAAAAAAAAAAGTTTATCAGTTTGAACATCAAATATGTTGTCTTTGTAGCATATTCAACTGAATATGGGTTGAAAATTATTTGCAAATCATTGTATTCCGTTTATATTTACATCTAACACCATTTCCCAACTCATATGGAAACGGGGTTTGTAGAAATTTGCTGCAAAAATGTTTGTATCCCAGGTTTTTAACTGAACTCGGGGGGCCAGTATTGTGTCATTCTCTGGTCGGATCTGAATAGCCCTGTTGTATTAGGATGCAAAGTCTAATCAAGTAGTGAACTCAACAGAATAAACCCCAATGCTGCAAATTACAGTCCAAAGTGAGACACAAGTTATTTTGGTAGGTCCTACTTCGACACTGGGCCCATCCTGCTTATCCTTCTTTTGTACAATCCTTCCTGCAGTTGGGCCTAAATCCTTTCAGTTCAGCCTGGTCCTCCTCAGCGTGAGAATGCATAAGAGCGCTGTGCTGATGCAGCTTGTGCATGGGTTTGCTGGACTGGCAGGTAAAGAGTGACAAAGCAGACATCCAGCCGCTCAGCGCAGAATACGGACACAAAGAAACGTATCCCAGCTTATAGGAAGAAGTAAACATGCAGAGTTTGTCACACATTACTATTCTGACTGATTGTACTTGGAGCAATCCCAAGCTGGAGTCTTCTACTTCTCTGGTGTGATGATAAAAAGATGAGGCCTATCGTCTCATGTTTCACATCACAATAAACTCAGACAAAACAATGAATATCCCATCCTTCCCCCACCTTACTCTTTAGTTTGCCTCCCTCGTGTTGCTTTCATCATTTATAACGGAGGGACGGAAAGCCCTCCTGGCCATTTCTACAAGACGAATCCCCCCCCATACCCCAGCCCACCAAAAGCTGCCCATCATCCCAGGGAGAGCCTGCCTCTCACAAACAACACCTTGCACCTAACAAATCCACACATGAGCACAGATGTCCACCTCACCCCCGCCTTCTTCACGCACACTTTCATTTTCCACGGCCGACACTTCAAACACATGAAAGGATGCTCCGCGGGGACCGAGGCTAAAGGGAGAGTCGGGGGTTGGGGGAAGAGCGGGAAAAAGGGTTTGAGTGGGAGATGTACAGGGAAGATGATGGTGGGGGTCCAAGGGCTTCACAGAGGCCCCCGTTGGAGACCAGGTCAATGTCAAGGGGCTCTCAATGACGGGATTCACACTTGTCTTTTACAGCACAAAACAGCCGTCGCTTTCCAAGTAAGCTTTGACTTTTTATTCGCAATAGCTAGCTTTATTTTAATTAGTTTGGTATTTTGGACACTATTTTCCATAGGAAATGGAGCTACATCCAATACTTTGTAAAAGTGAGCGACTGATGCCCATCGTCAACCATCAGTCGGCATTTTTTTAAAGAGACATAAATACATAAACAGATGTGTATGTAGTAGTATACAGGTATACTGACCGATCACTTGGTGTCAGAAATGTCACATGGATGTACTTATATGCAGAGGTGGGTAGTAACGCGCTACATTTACTCCGTTACATCTACTTGAGTAACTTTTGGTATAAATTGTACTTCTAAGAGTAGTTTTAATGCAACATACTTTTACTTTTACTTGAGTATATTTATAGAGAAGAAACGCTACTTTTACTCCGCTCCATTTATCTACATTCAGCTCGCTACTCGCTACTGATTTTTATCGATCTGTTAATGCACGCTTTGTTTGTTTTGGTCTGTCAGACAGACCTTCAAAGTAGGATCTATCCATGCCTGCGTTTCACCAATCAAATACAGTCACTGGTGACATTTGACTCCGTTTCACCAATCAGATGCAGTCACTGGTGACGTTGGACCAATCAAACAGAGCCAGGCGGTCACATGACCGTCACACGTGGACCTCGACTTAAACAAGTTGAAAAACGTATTGGGGTGTTACCATTTAGTGGTCAATTGTACGGAATATGTACTGTACTGTGCAATCTACTAATAAAAGTTTCAATCAATCAATCAAAACTGTGAAGGAAAAAAGACACTTTTTTATTTCAACCGTACCTCTCTCAAAAGCCTAAAGACTGACCGCACAGTTCCTGTCTTCACAATAAAAGTGCTGCTCCATCGCGCCTGCGCTAACAAAATAAGAGTCTCCGAAAGCCAGCGCAAACAAGCTAGCAAGCTACGGAGTTTGCCGCCAATGTATTTCTTGTAAAGTGTATAACAACGAATATGGAAGCTGGACAAATAAGATGCCAAAAACCAACCACTTTCATGTGGTATTAGACAGAAAGGAGGAACTTTTTTTCTCCTCCATTTCAAAAACGTGGACGTTATCAGCACTACTGTCTGATTCCAATCAATGCAAGTCATCAGAATCAGGTAATACACCAACTTATATTCTTGTCTTCATGAAAGTAAGGAATCTATATGTTAAACATGCATGTATATTCATTAAAACACCTTTAACATGTGAACAAAAACGGCAAAATAAATAAATATAAATACTATACTGTATATATAAATGTATGTGTATATATATATATATATATGTATATATATATATGTATATATATATGTATATATATATATGTATATATATATTTATATACATATATATATATATATATGTGTGTGTGTGTATGTATATGTATATACGAGGTAGATCACCTCGACTTGGTCATTTATTAAGTAATTGATTAACGTTGAAAAACTTATTGGGGTGTTACCATTTAGTGGTCAATTGTACGGAATATGTACTTCACTGTGCAATCTACTAATAAAAGTTTCAATCAATTAATGAATGCCTACTGAGCCTATGGTGCTGTTAAGTTATTGTGGCTCAATTTGCCTTAATTTTTTTTATTTTAATGTATTATTATTTAATATATATTATTGTTTTAGTTGCTTAAGAGATATTCCTGGCTCTGAATTTGCTCATTGCTATTTTTATGTTTTTGTGCATTATTTGTTGCCGTCATCATTAAACGAACAGGTTACTCATCAGTTACTCAGTACTTGAGTAGTTTTTTCACAACATACTTTTTACTTTTACTCAAGTAAATATTTGGGTGACTACTCCTTACTTTTACTTGAGTAATAAATCTCTAAAGTAACAGTACTCTTACTTGAGTACAATTTCTGGCTACTCTACCCACCTCTGCTTATATGTGAAAATTCCAAAATAATTAAAGGTACTTATAAAGAGAATACAGCCTTTTATTAAAGTGAACAAAACTTATTTGCAACTTTTTCTACCTCAAGATGACATCAAACTTGACTACCGGTAAATAGGGAAAGCAAAAGTCGTAACAAAGTTTCTTTACGTGAATCTGTGGAAGGATCATTACCTTTGCACAAGGAGAGCTACACCTCCGGGGCGAAGTGGCGCTTCCTGGCACATACCGTGTCCAATTTTCCGCGTGTTTCAGCCGAACATAGGCGTGTAATGGCACGGCAAGCTTTGTGTCTGACAGCCTCAATCCGGTCCATCATGTGGAAACATCCTCCCAACCCTATTAGTAAAATATTCTTGTTTGCAGACGTTAGATTTTATGGACCGTAAATTCCGTATTGTAAACGCTACTTTTTTTCTACACTTTGAACTCTGCAGCTTGTGAAACAGAGCAGATAATTTATGGATTTTTCTTAGCAAACGGCCACTGTGTTTTGTGTTCAACAAATAGTTTTAATTAAACACAAGCAGAGGCACTAAGAAGGTGTTATTGTTTGTGCTATGGCGCCATCTTTTGGACAAGTTCTCTCACTGCAGGTGATGCAGCGTGAACGTCTACAATATTTTCCCTCCATTTAGTGCTTTAAGTGCAAGTGCTGTTTCGTCTACTATTCGTCTTATAGTGTTTCTACCTGCATGGATTCTGAATTCATCACTCCAAGCAACGTTTGTAAGTTTTACAATATAACTAAAGCTATTTATACTTACTAAAACGTCCCATGTGTGATGTCTGTAGGAGGGATTTCATGCATATTTGTACGCGCTATCGTAATGTAATCAAGCTAGCCTCGTTAGCATAAGCTAATGTGATAACACATTTAGTGTGAGTGCCTGTGTTAGTATTATTAATTTACAATGGCATTATTTTTGTATTGTTTAAGTTTTACAAATTCCTCAATAAATTCACCAAAACGTCACTGTGGAGTTATTGAGTCTGTTTAGCTGATTAGAGAGCTGGCTTCCGCAGGGAGTTGGACGATGACGTCTGTTTTGTTTGATCAGCCGTTTTACTGCCGTGTGACAGGCACCGATTGGAAACAATTAAGGTATGTAAATAAACATTTACAAAATCGTTTTGTGTAAATAACTAATTTCATAATGTATATACACTATCTGCGGCTTATAGTCTCATGCAGCTAATATATGGAAATAATTTTTTTTCTTCTAAAATTTAGTGGGTGCGGGTTATACACTGGTGTGCTCCATAGGCCGGAAAACATGGTAATAAGAGATGTGGGAGGGCAAAACACGGCCGGTTTATTTACACACGTGACCTCTTACCAGGAAGCAGTGACCGCTCTGAGGAAGACTGAAGAGATAGCCAAAACTATCTCCTACTCTCTAAAAAGCTATTTGTCTGCACACAAGAATCTTTTTCTAATATTTAAAGAAGACATGATTGTTTTGTCCCCCCCAACACACTTGCTGTATGCGGGAACCCCAGCAGGTATTACTTGCCACCCTATCAGATTGATTCAACTGGGAGGTTGATAGTTAAATCAGACTCCTCAGAATCAAATCTGCCATTATACTATTACTATATACTATTTTACGACAGTCCTAGTGAGCCCCATTGGATTCTAGCACTGCCTTAATCCCCTTTGGTAAGAAATTCACCAGACCTGCAAAGGTATGAGTATAGTTCACTTTTTACTGTAAATGGCACCAAAAAACACTTTTTTGCACCCGCGAGAGGTACAGTAGTTGTAGGAGGGAATGAATTCGGACCCTGTGTAATAAAACTCCAACAATGCACTGTGTTTTGCCTCTAACTGACACAGGCGAAGAGGTAATTAAAGCTTTATAAGCTTCGCCTTTTACATTTGCAGCCAGCAATTCTACATCATTGCTAATCAAATGAAAATAAAAGTAGCTGAAATTCAATCTGAGCAGGGCATTGGATGGATTTATGCCACCATGAAGGAGGTTGTAACGACATGGAAGGACTTAATGTTTCACAAAAATGTAAGCCAGTTTAAATACAGAACTTCAATTTCATGTATTCAGCTGAGCTTATATCTTTAGGTGTTATGAAAAAAGTGGGACGTACTGGAGATTTCTGGGGAGATTTAGGGGATTGGCAGGCAGCCAATAAGAGTTACTGGATCGATGGCCATGTTGATGCATGACCCTTGCGGGTGTTGTTAATGACGAAGCAGCAGGATGGTCAGAAATCAATGTGAGTCACACCTTGACACAGGGTGGGCAGCGCCACAAATAGAAATGTCAGCTGGTAGCCGTGGGATGTACTTTACCTGGAATAGATGCTACGTTACACTTTACACTTGTGTGGCCGCTGCTGTGCTTTCTGTGTTCAAATATGGTATAGGCTTTACAAAACAAGACTGGGACTGACCATGGCCAGGTAGTCCCATGCTGCTGGCGAGCTGGTAGAGGCGCTGTTGCTGCTCCTCGTAGGATCCGTGCTCACTTAGTGCTGACATCATGCGCCTGTAGTGCTCCTCATGGCTCATGTGACTGTGGCTGCCACCTGCCTCCACCTCTGGGCTCAGGGACGTCTCTGAGGAGGAGAGGACCAGTGTAATCAATGAGGACCAATATCTAACTGCTCTTATTGCAACTGCTGTCTGCAAACGTAAAGGTCATTAACTTGCAAACATATTGAATAATGAACTACATGTTTGATTAAGTAAAACACTCATCTGCCTCAATATTCACATGGCATTTGTGGCACCCCCTTGGGGTTATGCTGAAAATGAATTGGAAGACTTCATGCTATAATACATGTAATGGAGATCTCCTCAATGTTGTATAATCACTACACAAATGGTCAATGACTAAGGCTGAAATATTTTCTCCTCTCACTTAGCTTGGCGTCTTTATAGCTCTTGCTGAAGCGTGACTTGCAATTCTCTTCCAAAACACTAAGGGTCAGTGTTTTCCTGAGTCAGCAACCGCAAATCTCATTGACCACCTATCGTAAGTTCCGGACTAAAAGCTACTACTTTTCCCCACACTTTGAAACATGGGCGTACTTTGCTGTGGCTAATTTATGGCTTTTTTGTAGCTAATATGCTAACAAGTTTATGAGTGTCTGTATTAGTATTACTAACTTAAAATGGCATTTTTGTATTGTTTCAGTATCACAAATTCCTCAGTAAATTCACCAAAACATAATTGTGGAGTTACTAAGTCTGTTTAGCTGATCAAAGAGCTACCTTCCAGAGCTAGTGGGTCCATGACGATTACCGCAATTTTCGGAGTATAAGTCGCACTGGAGAATAAGTCGCATTTTTGGGGGAAATGTATTTGATAAAACCCAACACCAAGAATAGACATATGAAAGGCAATTTAAAATAAATAAAGAATAGTGAACAACAGGCTGAATAAGTGTACGTTATATGAGGCATAAATAACCAACTGGTATGTTAACGTAACATATTATGGTAAGAGTCATTGAAATAACTATAACATATAGAACATGCTATACGTTTACCAAACAATCTGTCACTCCTAATCGCTAAATCCGATGGAATCTTATACGTCTAGTCTCTTACGTGAATGAGCTAAATAATATTATTTGATATTTTACGGTAATGTGTTAATAATTTCACACATAAGTCACTCCTGAGTATAAGTCGCACCCCCGGCCAAACTATGAAAAAAACGGCGACTTATAGTCCCAAAAATACGGTATGTCTGTTTTGTTTGATCAGCAATTTTACTGCCATGTGACAAGCACTGTTTGGAACCAATTAGGGTATGTAAATAAACATTTACAAATTACTTTGTGTGTAAATAACTCATTTCTCAATGTATATATCTGCGTCTTATAGTCCGGTGCGGCTAATATACGAAAAACATGTTTTGCTTCTAAAATGTAGTGGTTGTGGCTTATAGACTGGTGCGCTTTACAGTCCGGAAAATACGGTATACTGTATGTACAAAATAAAATTTGGGCTGTGGGACCCGTGAACGTGTCAAGGCAGTGGGCCGAGCATGTAAAAGAAAAACCCTGGAAATGATCTTCTAAATAAAAATCTACCCATCACAGCTCGGCGGTCTGCATTGTTACTGACTCAGAGCAATCATTTTTTGACCTGTTGTCGCTGCTTGATTAACTGAGCTGCTCGATCCATCAGTGCTTGCACCAATGGTCAACAACTTCCGTTCCCTACTTGACGGCATTTTACTTGAGTCCATTTATGCAAAACCAACCTTTTGTACCTGTTGGTACCTGTTTTTGTGTATTTGGAATCCCCTTTACTCTTAAAAATTTGAATCCAAACCAAACTTTGAGACTTTATGGACATATTTTACCGTGGTTATATCAGCAGAAATCTCCATATATGGTAAATGTTTATTGGAAGAGCGATGTGCGAGTCCGTCATTTTTATTTAGTTGTAGTCCAAAGTTGTAGTCACTAAGTTATTTCTTTCTCTCTCTCTTGTTGTGGCGCAGATTGGCTCTTACGTGCACGTGCATCCTCCACTGTTGCCATTTCTGATACAAAGTAGCGTAGAATTCTAACATATCTGTGGAGTCGTGGCAAAAGCGCTCAAAACAACGACATGGCTGATGACGTGGAGACACAGTCAAACGGGGCATGGTCTGGAGGAGGGCTCGGCCACGTACGTAGATAAGCCCACATAACGGCGCATTCTGAAGAGACAGTCAGAAAGCGGTTTGAAGTTGTTCTGTAAAACATAGTCTTTGCAAAGTTTTGACCAAAGAACCACATTACATTTTATGTCAACCACAAGGAAGTGCTCTATATGTAGCAAATGCGGTAGCTCAGTAAATCGGGCAGTGGCATGTACACATAGAGCAGTGGTTCTTAACCTGGGTTCGATCGAACCCTAGGGGTTCGGTAAGTCGGCCTCAGGGGTTCGGCGGAGGTCAAAACACACCCGACTCATCGTGTAGATAAAAACTTCTCCCTATCGGCGTATTACGGATACGGCAACAGCAGAAGTCACACTGATTTGAAGGTGTGTAATTTGTTGTGAGTTTAGACACTGTTGGTTTTGTTCTTTGAACAAAGTGATGTTCATGCACGGTTCATTTTGTGCACCAGTAAAAAAAACATGGTTTAGTGAAAAATAAAATTTAGTTTTTTTTCAAATTCAAGACAAAGTTATATGTTTTTGGTAACACTTTAGTAAGGGGAACATATTCGCCATTAATTAGTTGCTAATTAACATGCAAATTAGTAACATATTGGCTCTTAACTAGTCATTATTAAGTGCTTATTAATGCCTTATTCGGCATGGCCTTATTATAACCCTAACCCTCTAACCCTAACCTCAACCAAATAACGCTAAATTACAGTAAGTCTTTGTTACTTAGAAAATGTTCCCCATACTAAAGTGTTACCAAAAACATATAACTTTGTCTTGAATTAAAAAAAACAAAACATTTTATTTTTCACTAAAGAAGGGTTCAGTGAATGCGCATATGGAACAGGTGGGGTTCGGTACCTCCAACAAGGTTAAAGGGGAACATTATCACCAGACCTATGTAAGCGTCAATGTATACCTTGATGTTGCAGAAAAAAGACCATATATTTTTTTAACCGATTTCCGAACTCTAAATGGGTGAATTTTGGCGAATTAAACGCCTTTCTAATATTCGCTCTCGGAGCGATGACGTCACAACGTGGTGTCACATCGGGAAGTAATCCGCCATTTTCTCAAACACCGAGTCAAATCAGCTCTGTTATTTTCCGTTTTTTCGACTGTTTTCCGTACCTTGAAGACATCATGCCTCGTCGATGTGTTGTCGGCGGGTGTAACAACACGAACAGGGACGGATTCAAGTTGCACCAGTGGCCCAAAGATGCGAAAGTGGCAAGAAATTGGACGTTTGTTCCGCACACTTTACCGACGAAAGCTATGCTACGACAGAGATGGCAAGAATGTGTGGATATCCTGCGACACTCAAAGCAGATGCATTTCCAACGATAAAGTCAAAGAATTCAATTCAGGGACAAAGGACCTCGGTAGCACGGCAAGCAATGGCGGCAGTTTGTTCCCGCAGACGAGCGAGCTAAACCCCCTATCGACCCTAGCTTCCCTGGCCTGCTGACATCAACTCCAAAACTGGACAGATCAGCTTTCAGGAAAAGAGCGCGGATGAGGGTATGTCTACAGAATATATTAATTGATGAAAATTGGGCTGTCTGCACTCTCAAAGTGCATGTTGTTGCCAAATGTATTTCATATGCTGTAAACCTAGTTCATATTTGTTAGTTTCCTTTAATGCCAAACAAACACATACCAATCGTTGGTTAGAAGGCGATCGCCAAATTCGTTCTCGCTTTCTCCCGTGTCGCTGGCTGTCGTGTCGTTTTCGTCGGTTTCGCTTGCATACGGTTCAAACCGATATGGCTCAATAGCTTCAGTTTCTTCTTCAATTTCGTTTTCGCTACCTGCCTCCACACTACAACCATCCGTTTCAATACATTCGTAATCTGTTGAATCGCTTAAGCCGCTGAAATCCGAGTCTGAATCCGAGCTAATGTCGCTATAGCTTGCTGTTCTTTCCGCCATGTTTGTTTGTGTTGGCTTCACTATGTGACGTCACAGGAAAATGGACGGGTGGTTATAATAAGGCACTTTGAAGCTTTTTTTAGGGATATTGCGTGATGGGTAAAATTTTGAAAAAAACTTTGAAAAATATAATAAGCCACTGGAAACTGATTTTTAATGGTTTTAACCATTCTGAAATTGTGATAATGTTCCCCTTTAAGAACCACTGACATAGAGGTCCGTCGGAGGGGGAGTATCTAGTCGGCGTCAGTCACACAAGCTACGTGACATGAGAGTATATTTTAGCCCATTCAACATACTGTATTTCTAAGTCTTGCCGTGCCCTTATAATTTCGTTTTACTGGAGTGTCAATCAATAATCTTTCTCTAATTTTACAGACGTGTGCTCGTCACACCCCAAAGACCTGTAGAAGAGTTAGCTCACACAAATAAACACAATCAGTGCAGCTGTAAATCAAATGTTAACTTTGTTGACACAAATGACAGCACAGCAGGAGATGAAACATTTAACTAATACTTTCTTAAGTATTTAATTGTTTAAGATGTGGTGAAGACAAATCTACATCTGCTGACCTGTCTCCTCTCTCGTCAATAGAAACATGATCTAAGGTATTAAAAAATGGAAGGGCTATGGGGAAGTGGTTAGGAAGACAGAGGATAAAGATGAAGAAGAAGTATAGGGGGGCTATTTTTACCTTGCTCCTTCCTACTGAAACCTGAGCCTGGCCCTGGGCAGGCGAGCAGGAGTGGCACTGAGGAGCGGAGGTAGCGGTGGAGGAAGGGAACATCCAAGCGAGCAAGCATCTCCGTCTCCACCGCCAAAGCTTCCGCTAATCCTCCCAAGGTGCTCACGGCTTTAATGTGCGCGCGCGTGTGTGTGTGTGTGCGCGCAACTAGTCTGTGCTTGTCAAAAGTTTTCTCACTCTGTAAACACAGTGGGGGGGCTGACGACTTTGGTACAGAAAGAACAACAGACATCATTTACACAGCGGCATCCAATCTCACCGCCACTACCTCCATCTGCTCTCCTCTCAGTCCATTTCTCCAGATTCATTACTCATTAATGGATATACCCTGTCGCCACACCGGGAGGAGATACACTCACGCACACAGTACAGGTGCAGTGTTTGGGTGTGGACAGAAGGCACGGTTGTATGAAGTGAAATCTGCAAACTTAAGAGCCAACAGGTCAGCTAAAATGAATACAAAAGTGTTAATAGTAATGCAAATATTTTGTAATTACAGTGAAGAAAGAACATTTATAAAGTTGCTTCTTCCGCTAAAATAATAGCAAGAATTGGCCTCTAATAGGCTTGTTAACAGTGTGTGGGCTGCTCATGACTCCATTGTCCATATGTTAGCATCTATTAGCAGTCTATTTGCTCCAGTTAGCCATCTGTTTGCCGTATTTGTTAGCAGTGTTTTAGCCTCCGTTAGCCCTGTCTTTGTTAGCTTCTTCACTATTTTACTATTGTTTTTTAGTGCAATCTGTAAATACAATTACAGCTTTTTTCACCCTACAAAACATCCTTTCATCTATTTTCTACCGCTTGTCCCTTTCGGGGTCGCGGGGGGTGCTGGAGCCTATCTCAGCTGCATTCGGGCGGAAGGCGGCGTACACCCTGGACGAGTCATTTTACGGCCGATCATAACGTAACGTTGCAATTTATTAGCAACTTTCCCAGTGTGCCTAAATTATACTTTTTGTGACGACAAAGCCTCCCCTTTGCCTTAGAAAAATGTCAAGCTTGAATACACAAACAAGCACACAGACAAACAACCACTACACACACATATAAACACATGCATCTTTTAAAGGCTGAGATGGGCCCTAAAAGACACATAAGTGCTAGCTAGGTATGAGTCAAAGAATATGTCCCAGGAAATGTTACTGTTAGTCAAAGGTCAACATCTACAACTTTATCTTAACACACTGAATCACTAATTTCCTTATTATTTACCCTGCTATTGATGTGTCTATGTCTGATGTATAGTTTTACATGTTGGACGTACAGTAAGGTGCCCCGGGTGCCTGCTGCTGTATAATGCATCAGTCAGGAAGCCTGAAGGGAAAAGGCTGTTGGCGGCGGCGGGCGCCCAGTTTCACGCCACATAAGAGAACTATGAATAATAGAGGATGGCGACAGGACTGCTGTGCAAGAGAGGCGAAATGATGGTGTCAAAGTAGTCTTGACAGTCTTGCTTGTCATGTTGTGGGCTAATACAAACCCTGTTTCTATATGAGTTGGGAAATTGTGTTAGGTGTAAATATAAACGGAACACAATGATTTACAAATCCTTTTCAACCCATATTCAATTGAATGCACTACAAAGACAAGATATTTGATGTTCAAACTCATAAACTTTATTTTTTTTTGCAAATTATAATTAACTTAGAATTTCATGGCTGCAACACGTGCCAAAGTAGTTGGGAAAGGGCATGTTCACCACTGTGTTACATGGCCTTTCCTTTTAACAACACTCAGTAAACGTTTGGGAACTGAGGAGACACATTTTTTAAGCTTCTCAGGTGGAATTCTTTCCCATTCTTGCTTGATGTACAGCTTAAGTTGTTCAACAGTCCGGGGGTCTCCGTTGTGGTATTTTAGGCTTCATAATGCGCCACACATTTTCAATGGGAGAAAGGTCTGGACTACAGGCAGGCCAGTCTAGTACCCGCACTCTTTTACTATGAAGCCACGTTGATGTAACACGTGGCTTGACATTGTCTTGCTAAAATAAGCAGTGGCGTCCATGGTAACGTTGCTTGGATGGCAACGTATGTTGCTCCAAAACCTGTATGTACCTTTCAGCATTAATGGCGCCTTCACAGATGTGTAAGTTACCCATGTCTTGGGCACTAATACACCCCCATACCATCACAGATGCTGGCTTTTCAACTTTGCGCCTATAACAATCCGGATGGTTCTTTTCCTCTTTGGTCCGGCGGACAAGACGTCCACAGTTTCCAAAAACAATTTGGAATGTGTACTCGTCAGACCACAGAACACTTTTCCACTTTTTTCCATCTTAGATGAGCTCAGGCCCAGCAAAGCCGACGGCGTTTCTGGGTGTTGTTGATAAACGGTTTTCGCCTTTGAATAGGAGAGTTGTAACTTGCACTTACAGATGTAGCGACCAACTGTAGTTACTGACAGTGGGTTTCTGAAGTGTTCCTGAGCCCATGTGGTGATATCCTTTACACACTGATGTCGCTTGTTGATGCAGTACAGCCTGAGGGATCAAAGGTCACGAGCTTAGCTGCTTACGTGCAGTGATTTCTCCAGATTCTCGGAACCCTTTGATGATATTACAGACCGTAGATGGTGAAATCCCTAAATTCCTTGCAATAGCTGGTTGAGAAAGGTTTTTCTTAAGCTGTTCAACAATTTGCTCACGCATTTGTTGACAAAGTGGTGACCCTCGCCCCATCCTTGTTTGTGAATGACTGAGCATTTCATGGAATTTACTTTTATACCCAATCATGGCACCCACCTGTTCCCAATTTGCCTGTTCCCCTGTGGGATGTTCCAAATAAGTGTTTGATGAGCATTCCTCAACTTTATCAGTATTTATTGCCACCTTTCCCAACTTCTTTGTCACGTGTTGCTGGCATCAAATTCTAAAGTTAATGATTATTTGCAAAAAAAAAAAAGTTAATCAGTTTGAACATCAAATATGTTGTCTTTGTAGCATATTCAACTGAATATGGGTTGAAAATGATTTGCAAATCATTGTATTCCGTTTATATTTACATCTAACACAATTTCCCAACTCATATGGAAACGGGGTTTGTACAAATATAATAATGACGTCTATTTACTGTTTATACTATACTTATTAAAGATGCAATATGTCACCATCTCAAAATTCATTTTCATCATCGATTAGCGTTTTTCACCGATGGTTGTTTAAGAGAACAGGTTTAACAACCACTGTATTTTTTGGAACACAGGGCTCACTGGATTATAAAGCCCAATGCCGACGAGCAAGTCTATTCAGGTCTATTTTCATACAAAAGCCGCCTCAACCAGCTTTCTGATTGTCTCTTCAGGATTCGCAATTTTGTGGGGAGTCTTATTTCGACTGCGTCTTTTCCCCGTCATTTTTGTTGTACCTGTAGTTTTTAGCACTTCCAAAGCAGGTCTACTGACAGATTAAGTCAGAACTTTATGCTACTTTGTATTAGAAATGGCAACAGCTGAGGATGAATGCTCCACAACAAGAGGATAGAAAAAACAAAGGGCTTATTGACTACAGCGCGGGCTACAATGGCGGACACGTGCCATGTTTCGGGACTTATGCAGATCCCAAATACACCTCCGAAGGTACTGAAAGTGTTGGTTTTGCATAATATTGCAAAACAAAACGCCAGATATGTCTCCCCCTAATTGGTGCAATTTTGGGGTCCTTATACATACACTATAATAATACTCGTATATTGAAGCACAGTGCGTCTTACCAAACGTTGTACTAAAATATTTTGACAGATATTTGGGCACTGTATGTAATGTTCTATATTCTGAATGAAACATAACAATTTTGGTGTTTACGGGTCATTTATTGAACAAGCGTCAACTTGCCGTCCACAAGTATCTTTTATGTGTAACTGCCATCTACTGGTCACAATATTACAACATGTACCAAATAAAATTGCTTCAATGTCGGTACAACCAGAATTAATACATACATTGTACCAGGGCGGAGAACAGATTTGGCCAGGTCGGGGAACTTTATTGAGCAGGTAAATCTACTGTTAATATGTTGATTACTGTACTTTTATTTAAAATTACTTGAATGTTGAAAATGTAAGCAGAAAAGTTTTCATCTTGTTAATTCAACCCTAAAAGTTTGTTGCACTTTATTCAAATAAGATGCGACTGTATTGGCCATGAATTGTTGTTTAGTTGCTTGTTTGTTTCCATAATTCATTCATACCTACTAGTCCCTTTACAAGAAATAACAACAATATAGAAAACTTAACCTGCAGTGTCCAGTATTTAAATCACAGTAACACTGCTTGTTTTTTTTTTTTTTTGCTAAAAAGAATCGATTTCAACTCACTAATTTGTTTCGGATTGTATCGTTCTACAATAGTAATACCGTCCCTGACTCTTATTGGCAACCACAAATTCTGAATCAAATCAAATTGTTGTTAAAAGAATCAGTACACCTCTACTTTATATACAAATTGTAAAATGTAGAAAGTGAATGCAGTGGTGTGCGCTGGGCTGCCAAGCGAGAATGTTTGTCCATTCAGTTTCTCGTATTTATCAAAAATAATCAGTCCACTGTAGTTACTTCGGTTTGTTGCAGTTGGTTTGTACATTTTTTTTTGCTCTGATCCTCAGGATTTGCTGCATTCAGTTTTTTTCATGCAGAAGGCATTTAATGTTTAATTGTTAAGAGAAAAATGATGAATCACCTATTGTGCTTGCAAAACTGGATTTCCTCAGCAAATGTGTTTAATGATATTACTGTAAACCCAGCTCCGAGCAGCTGCTATAACAATACTCCCACAATAAGCCTGCCTCTTAGTTCTACCGCAAAGTAAAAGACAATTTTCATAATGTGCACAAGGCAAAAGGCAAATGCAATGCTTGGCTCTTACCTTTGGGTGATACACTACGGGACTTTTTACTGTCGGAAGGCGAGTCGCTGCTGCTGTTGGGAGAGAAGCTTCTCCTCTTGCCTAGAAGGTCATCTGGAGACATGCAAACACATAAAGAGCAGTCTGTTAAAAGAAAGAAGAACAAAATGGATATCACCACTCTGCAAGTTAAAGTTAAAGTACCAATGATTGTCACACACACACTAGGTGTGGCGAAATTATTGTCTGCATTTGACCCATCACCCTTGATTAACCCAGGGGAGCAGTGGGCAGCAGTGGGCAGCAGTGGGCAGCAGCAGTTGCCGCGCCCGTGTGTCTTGCAAATGAATGTGTGTGTGATGGTAGAGGGTGGGAGTAAACAAAAAGTGATAGTTGGAGAGACTACTAGTGAAGCAAACCAGGAGACGTGCTTTTCTGTCACATGACATATCTGCTCGTCTCACTCACTCTGTTTGTGTTTGACAACAGGAGTGGCTGCGTCTCTCCAATGTCTCTTCCAACAAGCTGTCCTCCAGTCTTATCACACTTCTTCCACTAGTCTTTCTCCTGTTTTTCCAGATGTCGACATTAAAGCCTCTGACTCTGAGCTACTTTTCAGTTTACACCAGGGGTGTCCAAACCTTTTCCACTGAAGGCCGCATACTGAAAATGAAAGCATGCGGGGCCCATTTGTTTTTGTTTTTTCATTTTCAAGACCAATACAATATATATTGTAACCATTAGGGCTTCCCTCAAGCCCCCGCCCCTACTTTTTTACTTTTAGCACTAAAACATCTATGGCTTTGACTTCTGACCTATCTGTTGACATAAAGTTTTAATTATGTTTAAGTGTTATGCCCAGAAAGAAAAAAGAAAAAAAAAAACACAAAATATGCGACATATTCCCCCAAAATATGTTCAAAGTGAAATATTTGATGTGAAGTAATTGGAACCAGAATAGGTAAATAATTCATAATGACAGTTTAAAAAAAAATCATCCGACTAAAGGTCTCAGGGTTCTAAAAGACCCCGACTCATAAAAGTGTGAAAAAAACTTATATATCAATAAATAGTATTTTTACTTACGCTTGAATCTCTGGAACAGGGGTTTCCAAATATTTTGACTTGGGGTTGGTGGGCAAAATAAATTAGCTTGGATCAACTTCAGATCCATCCGTTGATTATTAGTTTTTATTTTATTTTTTAGCAATGCCAGTTGCTGCATGGTATCTTTGTGTTATTAGTGTCAATATTGCAACATTTCCTCCTTACATTACACATGTTTGCTCCTTTATTCCACTTGTAATGTTTTTTTTTTTTTAATATTATTTTTTTAAATGTGTCGCGGGTCTTGAAAAAATTAGCTGCGGGCTGCGAATGGCCCCTGGCCTTCACTTTGGACACCAGTGGTCTACACAATTTTTCTTAATTTTTATCCAAATCAAAAACACCACTCGCCCCTTCTTCACTCTGACTTGAGTTCCTCCCATTAACACACGCACGCACACACTCCCTCATCTTGTGCACAACGACGGCACCTCGTACCAATGCCTTCTCCTCCTCCTCCTCTCTCATCCCTCTCTTCCTTCCAGCCTCGTCACCTCGCCTCCTACCCCACAAACACACCCCGAATCAATCCAGGCATAATCAGGGAGGGAGGAGATGCAGAGTGTGTCGCAGGAACGGAAAAGACGTTTGTCATGTTTCTTTCTGTCTGTTTCTAAGTCGCGCACTTTGGTGTTGTCTGAATCCTCGATACTTCTCAGCAGGTATTTTGAGGGATGGGGAAGAGTATATTTCTGCAGCTCTCTAAAGTTGTTTTTATCATTTGTGTATGACAAACAGCAAACAATATATGCGTTTTGACTCTCTGACCACATGCAAACTGCAATTTTGCAGTAAGACTGACAATTTTGGTTTGACTTTTTCTTTGTTATCTTCATATTCAGCTGTGCTATTCAAGAGATCAGTCCACCTTTCCTCATCTGTTATTATCCCAAACAACCTTCTTCAGCCTTCCCATTGGCTACAGTGCTGACCGAGTGCCACCTGTTGCTTTGTTGTGTTTGGATTGTTTTGAAATGGATGCACATGGACACGCCTAAACCTTTGTTCTTCCTCCTCTGCAACAAGACCCTCAGATGCGTACGGTGAGAGAGATTTAAGGAGGACTCTGAGGATTTTGTTTGGCAGGCTGAAGGAGCCCTGGTGATGATGAGAGGCCGAGCGAGCGAGCTCGGAGGGGAGACAGGGAGGAGCTTCTTTAATGATCCGCTGTTAGATGTCGCCTCTCAGTTCCTGAGGAGATGCACAACCATTACCACCCTAAAAACGCTAATGAAGAAGAAAAGACAACTTTCTCAATTAAATTCCTTTAAAAAAAAATATTTACAAGCAAATACTTTGCGGTCTATCCACTAGTCCTAAAGAGAAAATCGCTAATAACTCAACCTAGCAAACATGCACATAGCATGCGTACACCCACGCCCAGAGACGCTCATGATCAAGCGCGCGCGCGCACACACTTAAGTTGTCTCTTCAGCTGACCTCGCTAAAGACACTGCGTCTCCTGAGCGGGTGCCCGAGGGCCAGAGATTTGAAGGCGGCAAGCTTTTAAAGCCAATTAAATGGGGCTTCTTAAAGCGATGAAGCTCCTTTTTAATGCCCAGCCCTGAGCTCTGCTAGCGTCTGTGCTATAGTCTTGTACCAACTAGGGGCGACTTACAGTCATGTTCGCTTCCCAGGGCTCTTCATGATCACGTGCTTGATATACTGTATGTTCTGAGGGGCATTTATTATTATTTGTGCTGTCATTTTACATGTAAAAGCACTAACCTGAGCAGCAGCGACTACTGCATTTAGCAATATTGCATATGTTGATATAGCACTACAATGCAATGGTGTACATCCCACTCCCTATCTCGAGTACAATTCAGAAAGACAATGTTTTTTTTTTTGCATGTATGTACCGTGTACCTCAACCTCAACTTACTAGCACAGTGCAATCCACAGCCAAGCTCGTAACTCATAATACAGTATCAAAAAGCAGCCTCGCTCATTAAAATGAATTAAAATCAATTTAATCTGTGCTTGGCCCTCTCAAAACAGCACCACTAGCTGTTAACGCCTTTCAAGAAGAAAAAATAATTTTAAACTAAGATATTGTTTAAAAAATAATACTGTACAATAGTATCCATCCATCTTCTTCCGCTTATCCGAGGTCGGGTCGCGGGGCCAGCAGCCTAAGCAGGGAAGCCTAGACTTCCCCCTCCCGGCCATTCGGGAGAGATAGTCTTCCCAATGTGTCCTGGGTCTTCCCCGTGGCCTCCTACCGGTCGGACGTGCCCGAAACGCCTCCCTAGGGAGGCGTTCCGGTGGCATCCTGACCAGATGCCCGAACCACCTCATCTGGCTCCTCTCGATGTGGAGAAGCAGCGGCTTTACTTACCCCATACTCTCTGAGCACTCCCCACAGAACTTCCCGAGGTACACGGTCAAATGCCTTCTCCAAGTCCACAAACTCCCATGCACCATCAAGGACCCTGCCGAGAGTATAAAGCTGGTCCACAGTTCCACGACCGGGACGAAAACCACACTGTTCCTCCTGAATCCGAGGTTCGACTATCCACGGTAGCCTCCTCTCCAGTACACCTGAATAGACCTTACCGGGAAGGCTGAGGAGTGTGATCCCACGATAGTTGGAACACACCCTCCGGTTCTCCTTCTTAGAGAGAGGAACCACCACCCCGGTCTGCCAATCCATAGGTACCGCCCCCGATGTCCACGCGATGTTGCAGAGTCTTGTCAACCAAGACAGCCCCAGAGCATCCAGAGCCTTAAGGAACTCCGGGCGGATCTCATCGCGTGGCCTTGCCACCGAGGAGCTTTTTAACTACCTCTGCAACCTCAGCCCCAGAAATAGGAGAGCCTACCACAGATTCCCCAGGCACTGCTTCCTCATAGGAAGACGTGTTGGTAGGATTGAGGAGGTCTTCGAAGTATTCCCTCCACCGATCCACAACATCCGCAGTCGAGGTCAGCAGAACACCATCCCCACCATACACGGTGTTGACATTGCACTGCTTCCCCTTCCTGAGGCGGCGGATGGTGGTCCAGAATCGCTACTAAGCCGTCTGGAAGTCGTTTTCCATGGCTTCCCCGAACTCCTCCCATGTCCGAGTTTTTGCCTCCGCAACCGCTGAAGCCGCACACCGCTTGGCCTGTCGGTACCTGTCTGCTGCCTCCGGAGTCCTATGAGCCAAAAGAGCCCGATAGGACTCTTTCTTCAGCTTGACGGCATTCTAGGATTACCGCCACGACAGGCACCAACCATCTTGCGCCACAGCTCCAATCGGCCGCCTCGACAATAGAGGTACGGAACATCGTCCACTCGGATCCAATGTCCAGCGCCTCCCTCGTGACATGTTCAAAGTTCTTCCGGAGGCGGGAACTCTCTCTGACAGGAGACTCTGCTAGGCGTTCCCAGAAAACCCTCACAATGTGTTTTGGCCTGCCAGGTCTGTCCAGCATCCTCCCCCACGCAGCCAATTCACCACCAGGTGGTGATCGGTGGAAAGCTCCGCCCCACTCTTCACCTGAGTGTCCAAAACATGATCATGAAACTGCGGCCTAGGGTGTAATGTACAAAAGTAATAAAGCCAATTACAGTACAGTAGTTTATAAACGTAACAGCGTAGATAGATATCGAAAATCGTCGTGTCCAGCACTCCCGTGAACTCATCACCTGTGTTTTGTAACAGAGTAATAATAATGATGTGGGGTTACCCACATATGCGGTCCTCTCCAAGGTTTCTCATAGTCATTCACATCGACGTCCCACTGGGGTGAGTTTTTCCTTGCCCTTATGTGGGCTCTGTACCGAGGATGTCGTTGTGGCTTGTGCAGCCCTTTGAGACACTTGTGATTTAGGGCTATATAAATAAACATTGATTGATTGATGATTGATGTAAGGCGGGGTCTCTTCAACTGAATGACACCATACTGGTCACTGACTTCAGTTCAAAACTTGCAGCAAATTCCTAAAAACAAAAGAGTGCTACTGTTGTGTAGAGGAACTTGGACCATTGTAAACACATGGACCGATCCTTGCATTGACTTTTTAACCTTGCTTGCAAACATAGAACACTGGGGTCCAAACTTGTGATTTACATAACTGAGGTGTACCTCAAGGCACCCTTTTAAGTCCTCTCCTTTTTTGGCAGTTACATATTTTTGGAAATAATGTGATTTTTGTAACTAAAGTGTTGCTGTAGTCTACGTCTGTAGCTTGCAGTCCGTATTCATTTGTTCAACTTCTTTAGTTGTACTACTAGTGTTCCTCAAGGTTCCATTTTAGGTTCTCTCTTTTTCATCATTTGTGCTATTCAACTGGTGGTCCCAGAGTTCACATTTTTGGAGTAGATTCTAAAAAACACCGGAGTGCTGTCTTAGTGATGATCTTTGGCTAGCTTTTTTTCTAAAGCTCCTTAACAGCAGATCACACAAATGTCTATTTTAGAGGACGCTGGTTCTCCAGAATATACAAAATAAGACTAATAGTCTGGCCCCTCGGGTCCTTAGTTTCCATGAAATTGTGCCCCCCGAAACAATTTAGTTGATCCCTGATCCAAAGCATTTACCTCTTCCAGCAGATTGAAAAGGACTTCGAAATAATTTTTAGTTTGTTCTGATTGGCATCTTCCCATCCCGTTAAAGCCAAGACATACAACAAGCCACGTTACTGAAGAGAGAAGGCTGGTCAATAAGGCTTGGATAGCAGAAAGTAATGGCATTAAAAAAGAGGCCACTCCTAGTTATGTCATCTCCCACAATCCGTGTGGTGGTTGAGATGAGTGGACGCTTTTCACGCAATGTGCTGGGAGTGTTACTCGGCAGCAGTGAGAGGGGCGAGGACATTGCCAGTTCATGGCACAGCAGAGCAGCAGAGACCCCGCTACACCCTCAACAGCTTCAGTATTGATATTATCGATACATTTAAGTTTTTTGTTGCAGATTTTAAAACATCTATTTTTTTTCTCCTCTTGCTCAGGTATACTTTTTGCATTTAACAGCGTCCGTAGCTTGCACCCTCCCCCTCATTTCCTTAGCAAAAACTTACACACCCACCAAGACATTGCTAACGCTAACGAAAACGAGATGTTTGTTCCATAGAAAACAGTCGCCAAGATGTGTGAATAAAAAAGCCTGCGTTTATCAACTTACTGAAACTAGTCCTTTCAGTGTTATACTTAATTATTTATTTGCATACAATGTATAATACTACATTTTTATCTACAGAAGTATTTTATTCTTGACAGATGTTTTAAGTTTGCACTTTATTGATCTCAATGTTGGAGATTAATATGTATTTGCATGCAATGTGCAATGCTACATTTTTGTTAACATCCATCCATCCCAATCATTTCCTACCGCTTGTCCCTTTCGGGGTCGCGGGGGGTGCTGGAGCTTATCTCAGCTGCATTCGGGCAGAAGGCGGGGTACACCCTGGACAAGTCGCCACCTCATCGCAGGGCCAACAGAGAGAGACAGACAACATTCACACACTAGGGCCAATTTAGTGTTGCCAATCAACCTATCCCCATAAACAAAAGTATTTTATTCAAGACAGAAATATTGCTTCCGAGAGGAAACTCTTAATTTAGTTCTTTGAAAATGATTCCATCAAAAGTAAAATGTATATCTGGTCTAAAAATAACATTATTCAGATTATAATTTTACTAAGAGTAAGATGTAGTGTATCCAGTAGCATTACAAATTACTAGTTTTTGATCAAATCAAATAAAAATTTACTACTTTAAAAAGTAGGGGAAAATTTGTCCATCCATCCATCCATCTTCTTCCGCTTATCCGAGGTCGGGTCGCGGGGGCAGCAGCCTAAGCAGGGAAGCCCAGACTTCCCTCTCCCCAGCCACTTCGTCCAGCTCTTCCTGTGGGACCCCGAGGCGTTCCCAGGCCAGCCGGGAGACATAGTCTTCCCAACGTGTCCTGGGTCTTCCCCGCGGCCTCCTACCGGTCGGACGTGCCCTAAACACCTCCCTAGGGAGGCGTTCGGGTGGCATCCTGACCAGATGCCCGAACCACCTCATCTGGCTCCTCTCGATGTGGAGGAGCAGCGGCTTTACTTTGAGCTCCTCCCGGATGGCAGAGCTTCTCACCCTATCTCTAAGGGAGAGCCCCGCCATCCGGCGGAGGAAAGTCATTTCAGCCGCTTGTACCCGTGATCTTGTCCTTTCGGTCATAACCCAAAGCTCATGACCATAGGTGAGGATGGGAACGTAGATCGACCGGTAAATTGGGAAAATTTGTAAATCAGAAATTTAATTTTTTGCCATCTCACCCAGGCCTACTGGTGGAGGGGCAGGCCTTAGCAGCAAGAGAATATAGACTGGAAGGTCTTGGAGGCTGGACCGTAAAACAAGGTTATTGAAATTTCTAGCAAGTTAGGCCGGATGTTTAGGGGCGTTAGTAAACTAAATCTTAACTTAAATTATGCTTGCAATTTAAAGCATAACAAAAAGCAGCGAGACACCTTGTATCTCAAAACATTCGTAAGTTTACGTACTTCGGTACTACTTTTTAGTACACCTTTGTTAGCAACCAGAGTGGAATGGTGCAGAAGCTCAAACACATTCTATCCGTAATAAACAGCAACATGTCAAGACGAAATACGACAAACTATAGAGTTCCTCCCTTTGTTTACCGTGTCCCACTATTTACGCTGACACAGCTATCATCATTTTTCCTGAACTTCCTCGAGCAAACTTGCAAGCCAGTTTACTAATTGTGCAATAGTGAGCTGAATTTACTTTGATATTAGTAACTAAGTTACTAATACAAAACAAAGTTATTTTTAATAGTGCTTCGTTTTGTCTCTGTGTAGAAGCATTGAGTTGTGGCTGTGATATAGCCAGCAGAAAGACAATCCCATAAGAGGTCAAGTTGAACACAGCATTTTGTAGCCTCTTCCACCTTGCAAGTTGACCTCCTTTATATCTGCAATTCATCCCACTGAGGAAAGAGATCGACGAGAGAAGAGGAGCAGATAAAGACAACGGAAACAGCGGGACCCGAACCATTCTTTCATGTGACACCGTCAGGGCAGGCCATCAAGCAAGGCAGCAATCCTCTCTCTCTCTAGTCTGATTTCCTCTCCTTCCTCCAACTTTAGTCCTCCTCCTCTCCTCTCTCCATCCCAGGAAGCGTGGTGACAGCTCAGACAGCCAGACTCCTTAATTCCTCTCTTACTCCGTTAATCTGTCATCTTTATCAGGCCAGCGAGGGGGAGGTGGGCGGTGGGGGCCGCGTGAGGAAAGGCGGGGTGACAGGCGGGGACGAGGGGTGGGCCGCCAGCCGCAGCCCCCCAATCAATCTCCACATTACAGCTGACAGAATGGTGCTAATAACTTATTGATCCCCCCCTCCGTGCGCCGGGGCCTCCGCCGGCCCTGAAAGCCCTGCCATTGATTGGCTTACGGGCCGATGCAGCTGGGAGGGGAAGGGGAACGGTGGGTGATGGAGATGTGGTGGGGGGGGGGGGATCATGTGTTCGTGTCGAGGGAGGATGTGCGGCTGCCAACATGCACACAAAGTCCTCACAGTTATACAGCTGGGCGCGCCGCTCGTCGGTCTTTCATTCGGCGGGGGACGGAGGAAATTAAGAGAAGTGGAACGAGAAGTAAGGAGCTCAAGAAGAATTATGGGGCGCATGAGGACAAAATGTGTCGCTAACCGCTAGAAGTCATCTGGTGCACAGGTGGCTCGTGCACCAGTCGAAGTTTCCA
Organism: Nerophis lumbriciformis; assembly: GCF_033978685.3. Classification (NCBI taxonomy): domain Eukaryota; kingdom Metazoa; phylum Chordata; class Actinopteri; order Syngnathiformes; family Syngnathidae; genus Nerophis; species Nerophis lumbriciformis. The sequence goes on from NC_084548.2 coordinate 20,397,591, forward strand.
GAAGCCGTGACTTAGCTCATTTAGATAAGTGAAGCGCCGTGATAAACGCTGATAGTTACGGAGGAGATGCTAACAAGTCATTATTTCAACTCTGTTGGTAGCCAGATTCAATTATTCTCTGATTTTAAGTGGGCCCACACAATTTATATGACGAGTTGTTTTAAAAAATGCAAACAAGGCACATTTTTCAAAGTGATTTTTCAGGCCTAAATGCAACTTTGATCTGTAAAAGGAAACTTAACGCAACTGACAATCGAAATGTGTTCTTTGTCTACTCAGTGGCCTAGTGGTTAGAGTGTCCGTCCTGAGATCGGTAGGTTGGGAGTTCAAATCCCGGCCGAGTCATACCAAAGACTATAAAAATGGGACCCATTACCTCCCTGCTTGGCACTCAGCATCAAGGGTTGGAATTGGGGGTTAAATCACCAAAATGATTCCCGGGCGCAGCCACCGCTGCTGCCCACTGCTCCCCTCACCTCCCAGGGGGTGATCAAGGGTGATGGGTCAAATGCAGAGAATAATTTCGCCACACCTAGTGTGTGTGTGACAATCATTGGTACTTTAACTTTTAACTTTAACTTTTTAAGCTTTTAAAGCAGGGCTACTCAACTGACGGTTCGGATGTGGGGGCTGGGGGGGCGCAAATACAGCCCGGGAATGGCCCGGGTTCAGTTCAAAACTCGGGAGGGACTTGGAAGTTAAAGACAATGGAATATAATAAAAATATTAGAGTTCTCCCGTTGTACAGAGGAATTTAGAGCAGTGCAAACAATGCATTGACATTCCAATTGCCAGCTTGCACTGCAGTGGACACGAGTCATACCAAAGACTATAAAAATGGGACCCATTACTTTCCTGCTTGGCACTCAGCATCAAGGATTGGAATTGGGGGTTAAATCCCCAAAAATGATTCCCGGGCGAGGCCACCGCTGCTGCCCACTGCTCCCCTCACCTCCCAGGGGGTGATCAAGGGTGATGGGTCAAATGCAGAGGACAAATTTCACCACACCTATTGTGTGTGTGACAATCATTGGTACTTTAACTTTAACTTTAACTTTGTATTCTGCAAAACACAACTTTTTTTCTGAAATTTGTAACTCACATATTATTATTATATATATATATATTTTTAAAGGCGAGAAAAACAATTTGACTTCTGAGAACGCTGGTTTTTAAAATGAAAATATTGGTGAGGGATAGGGATGTCCGATAATGGCTTTTTGCCGATATCCGATATTCCGATATTGTCCAACTCTTTAATTACCGATACCGATATCAACCGATACCGATATCAACCGATACTGATATTTACAGTCGTGGAATTAACACATTATTATGCCTAATTTGGATAACCAGGTATGGTGAAGATAAGGTCCTTTTTTTAAAATATTAATACAATTAAATAAGATAAATAAATTTAAAAAAAATTATTGAATAAAAAAGAAAGTAAAACAATATAAAAACAGTTACATAGAAACTAGTAATGAATGAAAATTAGTAAAATTAACCGTTAAAGGTTAGTACTATTAGTGGACCAGCAGCACGCACAACCATGTGTGCTTACAGACTGTATTGATATATATTGATATATAATGTAGGAACCAGAATATTAATAACAGAAAGAAACAACCCTTTTGTGTGAATGAGTGTAAATGGGGGAGGGAGGTTTTTTTGGGTTGGTGCACTAATTGTAAGTGTATCTTGTGTTTTTTATGTTGATTTAATTTGAAAAAACCCCAATAAAAACCGATAATAAAAAAAACGATACCGACAATTTCCGATATTACATTTTAAAGCATTTATCGGCCGATATTATCGGACATCTCTAGCAAGGGAGAAGTCCTTAGCTTTCTGGAAATGTGACCTCTAGAACACTTTAGTTGAAGAGCGCTGAGTTATGAAACAATTCTGCATACATTGGTTCCTCAGTTTATCGTACGCTCTACTTTTTGTATGATTTAGTTTTTGACAAAAATTTCCCCAGTTTTGTTTTCTGGTTATCATTGCACCTAACAATCTAGTTCGTTTGCCAACGTTTCATTGCACGCAATAGCGTGCCCAAACAAAGAATGCTACACGTTGACTACTTAGTCTCTGAGACTTTTTGAAGTACGACTGCAAAATAAGCCACTATAGGGTCAAAGAAAGTTGCAAGTGCCAGCACTTTGATAAAGAAGATGAGAAACACTATTGAATTCAAGAAAGAACTAGGAGCAAAGTACAAGGGTGGTGTCTTCTCGGCTACTATACTCCCCTCCTTTTCTCTTATCTTCGCCAATTTCTTCATTAACTGTAAAAGCGCTGTTGCATGTTTATTCCTTTATTAAATAAACAGTGGTCTCTTACCACATCGCGTTTCGCAGTCTGCAGCTTCATTCTATCGTAGATTTTTGGGGGGTCCATTTTTATAAAGTATATGCTATGTATTTTTAAACTATGCATTTTCAAAAATGAAAATGGCTAAATGAAGTAAAGCTATCAATACTACTGTAGTATTGGCCACAATAATAGGCCAAAGTAATTTAGAGCGCGTTGTGTGACCATAAAAAGTCCATTCGTGGGTCCATCATCTCACATAAAGACATTGACTAACATTCCCCACAGGAGAGTTACCCTAACCAATACAGCATGAAGCCGAGCATTATTTTAACATTGCAAGTCATCTTTAAAAAATGGCAACATTACTTTGTAAATAGACACAATGACTATTAATTGCAGAAAATATAGACTTTTTCCACATGTTATGTTACAAGCAGCCTTATTCTAAAATGGAATAAATAAATTTTTGTCCTAAAAATTCTACTCACAATACCACATAATGACAATGCGAATATTTTTTTTATTTTTGCACATTTATTAAAACTAAAAAAAAAAATCACGTAGTTTGCGTTGGTTAAAATGTATTTCTAACATGTATGCAATTAAAAGTGATATACATCATATTGTTTACATATTTAAATTTCTCTTTACAACATGTTCAAAAAGGAGTAGGAAGAACCCAATCCTATAATCCTACCCCTTCTCCATTTCATAGCAATTAAGTAGCACATATGCACCTAAGTATTCACAGCCTTTACACAATACGATGTTGGTGCATCTTTGGCAGCAATTACAGCCTCAAGTTTTTTTGAATACGATGCCACAAGCTTGGCACATCTATCTTTGGGCAGTTTGGCCCATTCTTCTTTGCAACACCTCTCAAGCTCCATCAGGTTGGTTGGAAAATCTTGGTTTTCATCCAGGATGTCTCTGTACATCTCTCTGTTCATCTTTCCCTCTATCCTGACTAGTCTCCTAGTTACTGTTGCTGAAAAACATCCCCACAGCATGATGCTGCCACCACCATGCTTCACTGTAGGGATGGTATTGGCCTGGTGATGAGCGGTGCCTGGTTTCCTCCAAACATGACGCCTGGCATTCACGCCAAAGAGTTCAATATTTGTCTCATCAGACCAGAGAATTTTGTTTCTCATGGGCTGAGAATCCTTCAGGTGCATGTTGGCAAAAGTTTTACCAATAAATGGCTTCCGTCTGGCTACCATACACGCCTGATTGGTGGATTGCTGCAGAGATGATTGTCCTTCTGAAAGGTTTTCCTCTGTCCACAGAGGAATGCTGTAGCTCTGACAGAGTGACCATCGGGTTCTGGGTCACCTCCCTGACTAGACTAAGATGAATGCAGCAATGTATAGAGACATCCTGGATGAAAACCAACACTTCCCATCCAACCTGATGGAGCTTGAGGCTGTAGTTTCTGCCAAAGGTGCATCAAATATTGGACAAAGTATGTGAATACTTATGTACATACATTTTTAATAAATGCATTGTTAATACATTTGCAAAAAAATACATCAAATTGTGATTATGGGATATTGTCTGTAGAATTTTGAGAATAAGATGCATTTATTCCATTTTGGAATAAGGCTTTTGTAACATAACAAAATGTGGAAAAAGTGAAGCGCTGTGAATACTTTCTGGATGCACTGTATATGCAGCAAAACTTGCTTTCCAAAATATTTATCCAAATCACATCTTGATATGTTTTTAGAGTCAGTCATGATGTACAAACCCCGTTTCCATATGAGTTGGGAAATTGTGTTAGATGTAAATATAAACGGAATACAATGATTTGCAAATCATTTTCAACCCATATTCAATTGAATATGCTACAAAGACAACATATTTGATGTTCAAACTGATAAACATTTTTTTTTTTTTGCAAATAATCATTAACTTTAGAATTTGATGCCAGCAACACGTGACAAAGAAGTTGGGAAAGGTGGCAATAAATACTGATAAAGTTGAGGAATGCTCATCAAACACTTATTTGGAACATCCCACAGGTGAACAGGCAAATTGGGAACAGGTGGGTGCCATGATTGGGTATAAAAGTAGATTCCATGGGTGGTCGCTACATCTGTAAGTGCAAGTTAAAACTCTCCTATGCAAGGCGAAAATTGTTTATCAACAACATCCAGAAATGCCGTCGGCTTCGCTGGGCCTGAGCTCATCTAAGATGGACTGATACAAAGTGGAAAAGTGTTCTGTGGTCTGACGAGTCCACATTTCAAATTGTTTTTGGAAACTGTGGACGTCGTGTCCTCCGGACCAAAGAGGAAAAGAACCATCCGGATTGTTATAGGCGCAAAGTTGAAAAGCCAGCATCTGTGACGGTATGGGGGTGTATTAGTGCCCAAGACATGGGTAACTTACACATCTGTGAAGGCGCCATTAATGCTGAAAGGTACATACAGGTTTTGGAGCAACATATGTTGCCATCCAAGCAACGTTACCATGGACGCCCCTGCTTATTTCAGCAAGACAATGCCAAGCCACGTGTTACATCAACGTGGCTTCATAGTAAAAGAGTGCGGGTACTAGACTGGCCTGCCTGTAGTCCAGACCTGTCTCCCATTGAAAATGTGTGGCGCATTATGAAGCCTAAAATACCACAAAGGAGACCCCCGGACTGTTGAACAACTTAAGCTGTACATCAAGCAAGAATGGGAAAGAATTCCACCTGAGAAGCTTAAAAAATGTGTCTCCACAGTTTCCAAACGTTTACTGAGTGTTGTTAAAAGGAAAGGCCATGTAACACAGTGGTGAACATGCCCTTTCCCAACTACTTTGGCACGTGTTGCAGCCATGACATTCTAAGTTAATTATTATTTGCAAAAAAAAAATAAAGTTTATGAGTTTGAACATCAAATATCTTGTCTTTGTAGTGCATTCAATTGAATATGGGTTGAAAAGGATTTGCAAATCATTGTGTTCTGTTTATATTTACATCTAACACAATTTCCCAACTCATATAGAAACGGGGTTTGTACATGATGTACATTAGGATGTTTTCAAGTATTTACCACCGAAACTTTCCTCTTCTTTCCTACTCTACAGCAACAGAAATCCTGTAGTGTTTGCCTTGTTTCGAATTGTCTTCCTATGCTAATCACGTAATAAGTAGCTGCGAATAATTTAAAAGCAGCTTGCACTCTCAATCAGACGCAGAAAAATAAAAGCCCTTTTCTAACATGCTGGGCTGCAGATTCACAAGCAAGTAAACATCTAAAAAAAAAAAACAGGCACTTCAAACCACACCAGGGGAGGTGCACTCATATAAACACACACATACACGCACACACACACACTCTCAAGCCTCAAACTGCTGCCGCCACCACCCCACGCACACACCACACACACACACACACACACACACACACACACACACACACACACACACACACACACACACACACACACACCAACAAGTTGTAACTGCCTGTGGGAGTCTGAGTGGAAAGAGAGGCGGTGGCGGCGGCGGCCCAAAAAACACCTTATCTGCCTTTTTGAGTCTCCGGTCTGACCGCAGAGCCACGGTTTACAGTCTCCACAGGCCGCCAGACTCTTAGCATCGGCGCCCCTGCTCCTCCTCCCCACCCCCTCATCGCCTCTCACAGACCCTCTGAATAGCCAGCGGCTGGGGAGCGAGAGAGCGGCAACGAGGGGGTGGGGGGGTGGGGGGGGGGGACAAAAAGGAGAAGAGAAGGAGGGAGAGGCAGCCCTCCTGTCTGTCCCTCAGATTTAATTAACGGCCTACTCACAGACGACCTCCTTTCCTCCTGACCCACACACACACACACAGAAACACGCTGTCGGCCGCCATGGCTGCCGCCAGCCCTCCCTTGACGCCGTCACCACACTCATTCATCTCTCTTCCCCCTGTCTCGCTAATTCTAAATGTTTCTTCCATCACTGCTGTAAGCTTTTGCCTGCTTTGCATTCTGGACATTTACTTCCTTTTATTGTTTGAGTCACTTTACTTTTCATCTTTTATAGAATTTTTCGGGTGAAAGACTTTTAAAAGGAGTTGACAGGACAGGAAAGGCACAATATGATGAGCCTCCAAGTCAAATAATCCCCCCCCCCCCAAACAAACCCACATGTGTATTTGGATGTCAATCCTAACCTGTGTTGATTTTGCGTGGGCACGCATCCGTGTAACTATCCTCTATGTGTGTGTAATTGTGTGCTTGCGAATGTGTGTGTCTAATTTCACTGGCAGACAGAATTAGAGCCACTGATCGGATTGGACTTGTTTACAGACACGGAGCGAGGCGCTCAGGCAGCCTGTTAAATCGCGCTTTAATGCCCAAGCGGACAGATTTTCGGGTTCTGGACCCCCTCTGGCGAAAGCAAACTGTAGTCGGCCCCTCTCCCGTCAGCACCCCCACGCACCTTCATGTCTTCTCTCATTAGGCTCTGATTTGGTCATCGCGTTCACAAGCTGATTAAGACAGCATTTGGCAAGGAAATCGATTGGAAACTGTGAGCTAAGGCGCTACCCCGGCTGGCTTTTGAGCACTCTAATAGAGGCCACTTTGTACCCACAATGCCTTGCTATCACAGGTACCGTATGGGCAATTAATCCTGCAGACAAAGGGATGAGCAAACAGAGAGAGAGGGTATGTAGGTGTTGGGTCTTAGCTGATTTGCCACTAGCTAATAGGATGAGAAACGACAGGGTCACACTGGGGGAAAACTTAGGGTGCTGACCAGGAAGTTACATTTGAAAAAGTGGGGTTCATATACACTATATTGCCAAAAGTATTTGGCCACCCATCCAAATGATGAGAATCAGGTGTCCTAATCACTTGGCCCAGCCACAGGTGGATAAAATCAAGCACTTGGGCATGGAGACTGTTTCTACAAACATTTGTGAAAGAATGGGCCGCTCTCAGTGATTTCCAGCGTGGAACTGTCACAGGATTCCACCTGTGCAACAAATCCAGTCGTGAAATTTCCTCGCTCCTGAATATTCCAAAGTCAACTGGGGGCTTTATTATAAGAAAAGTGAAGAGTTTGGGAACAACAGCAACTCAGCCACCAAGTGGTAGGCCAGGTAATCGGACAGAGACGGGTCAGCGGATGCTGAAGCGCATAGTGCAAAGACTTTCTGCACAGTCAGTTGCTACAAAGCTCCAAACTTCACGTGATCTTCCAATTAGCCCACGTACAGGACACAGAGAGCTTCATGGAATAAGTTTCCATGGCCGAGCAGCTGCATCTAAGCCGTACATCACCAAGTCCAATGCAAAGCGTCGGATGCAGTGGTCTAAAGCACGTCGGACTGGACTCTACAGCAGCGGAGACGCGTTCTCTGGAGTGATGAATCACGCTTTTCCATCTGGCAATCGGATGAACGAGTCTGGGTTTGGAGGTTGCCGGTAGAACGGTACATTTCGGACTGCATTGTGCCGAGTATGAAATTTGGTGGAGGAGGAGGTTGTTTTTCAGGAGTTGGGCTTGGCCCCTTAGTTTCAGTGAAAGGAACTTTGCTCCAGGATACCAAAACATTTTGGACAATTCCATGCTCCCAACCTTGTGGGAACAGTTTGGAGCGGGCCCCTTCCTCTTCCAACATGACTGTGCACCAGTGCACAAAGCAAGGTCCATAAAGACATGGATGACAGAGTCTGGTGTGGATGAACTTGACTGGCCTGCACAGAGTCCTGACTTGAACCCGATAGAACACCTTTGGGATGAATTAGAACGGAGACTGAGAGCCAGGCCTTCTCGACCAACATCAGCGTGTGACCTCACCGATGCGCTTTTGGAAGAATGGTGGAAAATTCCTATAAACACACTCCGCAACCTTGTGGACAGCCTTCCCAGAAGAGTTGAAGCTGTAATAGCTGCAAAAAGTGGACCTACATCATATTGAACCCAATGGGTTAGGAATGGGATGGCACTTCAAGTTCATATGTGAATCAAGGCAGGTGGCCAAATACTTTTGGCAATATGGTGTATTTCTGCTCTGTAGTACCGGTAAGTACTCCATCCCATCCGCCTCCCAGTCTGATAATCCCCAGATTTCAACGTAATACACGCCCACATGTGTATTCAAGCATGAATCTTAACCTGTTTTAGGAATAAACTACATACACTCAAACGTATATCTTGTTTTTTTGCCCATGGTGTTTATTAAATCCGCATTGTCATGTTTTAACTCGCTGGAATATAAAGAGAGTATAAGATACATCCATAAACGTGGATGCATATGAAAAAGTGTAATATATTTATCTGTACAGTAAACTATTTATTTATATCTGCACCTTATTGCTCTTTTATCCTGCACTACAACGAGCTAATGCAACAACATTTTGTTCTTATCTGTACAGTAAAGTTCAAATTTGAATGACAATAAAAGGAAGTCTTACCTTACTTGCCTATTGTAGCACAAATGGTAATATGTTATAGCTGCAGATATGTAAATGGCTTATACTCGTATAGCGCTTTTCTACCTTCAAGGTACTCAAAGTGCTTTGACACTATTTCCACATTCACACACACATTCACACACTTGAGACCTCCAAATTCTGTAGATGGGGGGGGGTGTATATTGTAGCGTCCCGGAAGAGTTAGTTCTGCAAGGGGTTCTGGGTATTTGTTCTGTTGTGTTACGGTGCGGATGTTCTCCCGAAATGTGTTTGTCATTCTTGTTTGGTGTGGGTTCACAGTGTGGCGGATATTTGTAACAGTGTTAAAGTTGTTTATACGGCCACCCTCAGTGTGACCTGTATGGCTGTTGATCAAGTATGCATTGCATTCACTCATGTGTATTTAAAAGCCGCATATATTATGTGACTGTGCCGGCACGCTGTTTGTATGGATGAAAAGCGGACGTGACGACAGGTTGTAGAGGACGCTAAAGACAGTGCCTTTAATGCACGCCCCCAATATTGGGTGGAAATCGGGAGAAATTCGGGAGAATGGTCGGCCCAGGAGATTTTTGGGAGGGGCACTGAAATTCGAGAGTCTCCCGGGAAAATCGGAACGGTTGGCAAGTATGCCTATCAAACATTTTAGAAATCAAGTAATCTATAAATGAGTTTGTTCTACGATTCAATTCCGATTCCTGGAGTGATGATCAGATTCATAATTGAATCTCGACTGAACACGATACTCGATTCAAACCGATTCTCACAATGTGTTATTTGGTATAATAATTATAATGACACTTTTTTAAAACAAATTACAGGTTAGAAAAGCTCCTTCTGGCTGCATGTACCTGGCCTAAAAACATATATATTTTTAAAAATGTTATTTAAAAAATGTTTGTAAAATTTATTAAGAATAGCAATTTTGAAATTGATAAATCTGCGATTTAGAATCAGGATGAATAAGAATCGCGATTCGGATGTGAAAACATTGTTTTGTGCACCCCTATTATTTTATATTATAATTATAATGAAAGTTTTTCCAAAGAGGTAACAGGTTAGAAAAGCTCCTTCTGGTTGCATGGAGATGGCCAAAAAACATATTTTTAAAATCAATTTTTTTTAAAGAAAAATAAAGTAATGACTAAAAAATTATATATTTTTTTTAATCTATTTGTTAAAATTATTAATCGATTTAGAATCGGGGTGAATAAGAATCGCGATTCCGATGTGAATCGATTTTTTTGTTCAATTATTCAAATAAAAAATTGTATAGCCTCGATGTGTATTTTAGGGAAAACAGTTGATGTTTTTATTTTTTTTAATAAATGCACAAAATCAACATTGAAATCACAGTTTTAACATATGAACACTAAAAATATATTTAAAAAAAATGATTCGTTGTTTGCCGCAGCCACACACCATCGCTCTCATGTGCGCTTTATTGCAGCCGCCATGCGGAAACTACACTATATCCACATATTTAAAGTTCTGAGCACTCCATGTGGTCAGGATTTCATTATTTTGTTCTAGTTACACTCATTAAACGATTAATTGAAACAACAATATATTGATCTAAAATTTTGTCTAAATTAATTAGATTAATCATTGCAGTCCTGGTATGCTTGTATGATTAGTTCTCTTCTAAATAATGGCAAAAGCACCTCTACATTTTATAGTTTAGTAAAGTTAGAAAATTTTTTGGGGGGTTGTTTTTACTCTCAGGTTTTGCTATTTAATTGTATGCATATGTAAGACATTGCCATACATTTCTCAGTTGGCTTAATTCATTATTTTTATTCATCTATTAGATTTTTTTTTTAGTTATGTATTAACAAGATGCTTTATAAACTCAAGAATTAAGATGAATAGTCTTATTTCATGTCTTTAAATAATACATTACAATCATTAAATTACAGTGTAATATTAAAAAAAAAAAAAAATATATATATATATATATATATATATATAATGCACATTTATATAATTATTATTAAAAACAGTAATAATATAAACAATTTATTTAAAATATTTGTTTGTTGCTTTAAATTGTACTTCCTGTATTTGAAAATCCTTGCTTGTGTTTGCATACAACACTAAAAATCCTTAGTATGTGGAATTTAATTATGAAATAGATTAAGCAAGTAAATAAAACAATGTACTAATATGATCCAGTTTAAGAAACTGTTCAAAATCAACATGTTTACATAGTACAAAGGAAAAAAATCCTGATAAACATATTGAACCGTATTATAAAACTAGATAATTGTATTCATCTTATTACGTGACTCACAACTTATAAACAACTATTTATTCATGAGGATTGTTTTTAAGATTGATTTAATTTGCTTTTGATACAAATCGAGCACAGGAAGTGAACAAATATGTTAACAATTGCAATGAAATAGAAAAGGGTTTGGGTTACTAAATAAGATCTGCTTCTTCCTACTCCTTTTCCGTCATGTTGTAATGAAAAACTGGGGACTATGTACCATAGTGTAACTGTATGCATGTTCTAATTAAACTAATACATAACCGTAACCATACATTTTTTGCAACAAACATACTCTTTAATTCTAATACGACCAGTTATTAAGCACCGTAGCCCAAACATGTAGTTCAGATAAAAGACACTTAACATAAAAAAACATCCTAACAATTAGCTGACAGTGATCTCACACACAGATTGAACTAGTCCTAGAGTTTTGCAACAACTACTGCTTGTGCTGCCCAGCTAATAACCAATGAAAATGATGTGCTGTTTTTCTACAGTGTTTAGCCTACACACACACATATGTCATTGTTAACCCAAGTGACATAAAACATCCAATACAGCGCGATAATAGCTGATTAGCGGGACCGTTACCTAGCCATATGTCTTTAATGGCTACACAATATCCTCACACAGACTACTTGACAAATAGCTGTGATTAAATGCTGTCTGTTCTGTTTGTAAGCTGCAAGAAAAGCTCTTAGCTTATAGCACACCATGGCTCCTCTGCGCACTGGATTAATGGCAAACAACGCTATTTATTTAGAGGTAATTTAAAACATGGGGTTTAACCCCCCTGGAGTGATGCACGGGACGGAGGAAGAACATTAAGTGACAGACCTTCAGGAAAGGAATAATAAGCTTACAGTAAGTTAAAATCCCCCAAATGCACAAATTGGTCAAATAAAAGGATGAAGCTTACATGTGTTGTAGGGAATGACACACAAACATGTACTGTACAGTTTATACAGTATGTGCAGCATCAGCGGAGGTCCTACCTGTGTGTCCTGCACTGGTGTTGTGGTCGGAAGCAGACTGGCCCTCAGGCACGCCATGCTGTCTGCTGTGGTGCAGGTTGGAGATGATTGTAGAGAGGTCACTGTCACGACTAACACACACCAGAAAGAGAAAGAGAAGAGCAATAAACTGTTAAACACCTCCAAACAAACAGAAATCCCACAAAAAAAAAGAGATCCAAACCACTTTGGAATAAACTCTCGCCACACTTGACTTACACGAGAAAGGCTCCAAGCAGACAGTAGGACTAACCCCCCGAAACACAAACTCAGCAGCTACAAGTGTTGTTGTGGTTGTTGTTGTCGGCGCAGGTGTGTAATGCACTCTGACAAACTACTGCATCCAGCACTTTTGGGTCTCATCCCCACCCATCTTCCATACTCGGATGCAGATTCACCACTCCTAAGTCGTTTAACAGCTTAAAACCTGATTATGGCGCTTCTTAGACCTTCATAGCACTTGTTTGAAGGGAAGATTGAATATTGCAGACATATTAAAATGAGTTGGGTGACGGTGAAATAACGTGGTCCGTAAATTATGTTTTTCATGCACTGCACGGAAAATAATCTGTTTGCACAGTTGTGAATTATAAATTGTGTTGTCTGAGGTACACTATTCATTAAAAAGTCATCTCATAACCAGGTTGGAACAATAATATATTCACCACTTTACAATGCAAAAATAATTACCCTATTTTTCGGACTATAAGTCGCAGTTTTTTTCATAGTTTGGCCGGGGGTGCGACTTATACTCAGGAGCGACTTATGTGTGAAATTATTAACACATTACCGTAAAATATCAAATAATATTATTTAGCTCATTCACGTAAGAGACTAGACGTATAATATTTCACGGGATTTAGCGATTAGGAGTGACAGATTGTTTGGTAAACGTATAGCATGTTCTATATGTTATAGTTATTTGAATGACTCTTACCATAATATGTTACGTTAACATACCAGGCACGTTCTCAGTTGGTTATTTATGCCGCATATAACGTACACTTATTCAGCCTGTTGTTCACTATTCTTTATTTATTTTAAATTGCCTTTCAAATGTCTATTCTTGGTGTTGGGTTTTATCAAATAAATTTCCCCAAAAAATGCAACTTATCCTCCAGTGCGACTTATATATGTTTTTTTCCTTCTTTATTATGCATTTCCGGCCGGTGCAACTTGTACTCCGGAGCGACTTATACTCCGAAAAATACCTGAAAACACAAACCTGAATTACTTTCTGCTTTAACCGCAATGGCTTACAGTAAGGAGCGTTATGGCATTGTAACTTGTATGAACTACACCAAAGCTATGATGGTTTTCGTCTTTTCTGACTAATAAATATTGTTACAATGTTGGATAATCATGTTAAAAAATGCCAAAGCGTCAAATCATAAGTTTCATGCATTTTGCTTCGAGCTTGGACGCGGTTCTGGATGCCTCTCTTTGGCTAAGTGTGATGTCACCACGAGGTGGAAGCACTTATTTGGACATTAAGTCAAGCTGTCAGCCAGAGGGGGAGGAGCTCATCCCCGCTCTGTCTGCTTTGGCTTATGATAAAACACACAAAAAGGGAGGATAAAGTATTATTTTCATAAAATCTTGGCATACACATAATAACCCCGACGTGGGACATGCAGTGACATATATGCAGCTAAAAGCAGCTCTGAATCGATCTGGGAGTTTGCAGGTGTACTTATTGTTGTGGCCGAGTGAATCTACATGTTTATGAAGTTTATTTTTGATCATGTCTGGGTAAAAATAATAGCTGTGACAACTTCAAGATATATATTCAAACATTTTCAAAATATAAATGATGATACTTTTGGAGACTTTGGGAAGTGGTTTCATTTGCAATCTACGAACGTCTCCACAATCAAACATCTTCCAGACACTTTTTAAAAAACGGGTTATAAATGTGACTGGAGCAAAATGTACGCAAACTTTACACCAAAGCATATCCAATACATGTTATCTAGACCACAAGGAAGTGAATTAAATGTAGATTTAACCAGTAGAGTGGAAAAACAAGTTGCATCTATTTTGAAGCTATTCTCATATTCAACTGATGTATGACACCAAAAGTTTGCGAGCAAATAGATACGATCAAAATAGCACCAATTTCACGGAGATTTCCGAGCCATTTTGAGAGGTAATGAGGAAGCCAGTCACGTGATTGCGTGACGTCGCGCTAGGAACCAAAGATCCCTTCCCCATCGACAACAACGCTAATCAAGCAGACTTTGTAAGAGCCAACAACTATTACTTTTGGAAAAATTATGATCCAGAACCTCATATTTTTGAGTCCGAACACAAAGAGGATGAGCAATAAGTTTTAGAAGCCAACTCCTACCCGGCGAATGCAGCTTTATTGTGACACTATAGCATGTGCAGCATTACTAGGTGCTAAACATACAGACTAACCATAATACAACACTCACTGTATAAATTCCACTCTCTGGGATGTTGACCGAGGGGGCGCTCACATAATTCCATTTAGGTGAAGAAATAATCGCAATCCCCAGGTTAAAAAAAAGGTTCCAAATGATCCTCTAGAATTCACTTTTAGCAAGTTTGAGTCAAAGCAGAAGCAGCCACCAGTTTAGTTTATGGCAATATTTTAATGAAAATCAACCCTTTTTTGTTTGTTTTCAAATCTGCCATATATAATAAAAATCGAAAAACGGCCCTAATTTAGTTTTTTGACTTGCGTTTCAGACTTGGAAATAGAATGAGCGGAGAGTACACGGACCCACAGAAAACATGATTTCAATGCATAATGGATAGTAATTTTTGATTTTGTTTAGTTATTAGGTACTATTGACTTTGCTTTGCTCAAACAATTTTATGAAATAAAAGAAGAAATAAGAATTAGTTGAAATATTGTGCTGATATTGTCAATAGCACTCTCTATAAATAAGGTAAAACATTTACAGTTGGTACAGGTGATCCGTATTGGTGTTGGTATCGGCCGATCTCACTCATGGATGATCTGTATCGGAATCGGCAGCATAAATCCCCGTTCAGAGTTGTGTGCGTGCTAAGTGACTTGTACAAAATCTCATGTAAAATATATACAACATAAAGTAGCAAGAAACACATCAATAATGAATAAAGCAAAACATGTTCTAGACCAAAAATCACTTCATATTCTTTAGTGCTCGCTAGTGTTACCATATCTGAGTTACTGTGTAGAAATATGGGGAAACAACTACAAATATAAATATTTATATAACCGGTATAGCTCGGTTGGTAGAGTGGCCGTGCCAGCAACTTGAGGGTTCCAGGTTCGATTCCCGCTTACGCCATCCTGTTGTTGTGTCCTTGGGCAAGACACTTTACCAACCTGCTCCCAGTGCCACCCACACTGGTTTAAATGTAATTTAGATTATTGGGTTTCACTATGTAAAGCGCTTTGAGTCACTAGAGAAAAGCGCTATATAAATATAATTCACTTCACTTCACAAATGTGTGCTTTATTCGCTAAATGTGCTACAAAAAAGATCAATTAGAAGAATACATAATGTTGGATATAGAGAACATAGAAACTCTATTTATTAAATCACAATTATTGAAATTCAACAATTTGGTGCATTTGCAAACAGCTAAAATTATGTATAAAGCAAACTATAACCTGCTACCCAAGAATGTACAACAATTCTTCTCAACAAAAGAGGTGAAATATAACCTTAGAGGAAAATCTAATTTAAAACATTTGTATGCTCGTACAACACTTAAAACCTTTAGCATATCAGTATGTGGAATGAAATTATGGAATGGATTAACCAAAGAAATCAAACAAAGCACCAATATGATTCAGTTTAAGAGACTGTTCAAGTGTTCACAAAGTACACAGAACAAGAATTATGATGAACATCTTGAACCCTTTTTTTTTTTTTCTTTCATTGAGACAAAGATAATTTATGTATTTAATATTTGTTTACTTACTATGGTATATTATTTATTCACTGTTCACTGTTCTGTTACAGAGAACAAGGGAATTAGATACAATTGCTATGGTATGAAAAGGGGTAGGATTAAATAAGCACTGCTTCTTCCTACTCCTTTTCGGACGTGCTGTAATGGAACAACTGCAAATGTGTGATGCATTACATTGTATCGGATGCATGTTCCAAATAAACTGAACTGAACTTGTGCTTGCTATAACTTTGCAGAGACAGGAACTTCCCAACTGTAGGGGGAGCTCTGGTGCAGAAAACGTATCCTTATGCTTTCTTTAAACCCAAAACCCACACAGCGGAGAGCCCCCCAACCTTCCAAAAAAAGCGGGGTTACCTTTCAAAGTTGGCTGGGGCGGCCCAATTCTCCAGCAATTACCTCTTTTCCTCGCCAGTAGACCCGCACAACTGTGTCATGGGGGTATTTCATTTGCAATCTGATTACCATCCTGATCGCATTAAATGCCATAATGATGGGAAATAGCCGCTTAGCATTCAGGGGGAGTGTAGTGGAAATGTAGTCACGCCTAATGGCAAACAGCTTGTGGAGAGGCTCAGGCTCGACTTTTTTTCGGCTAAGTTTTCCTTATTTTGTCACGTTATCACCCAAGTAGAGCTTCTTGTGTGATGTCATAAGCATCCTCACATGTCACACACAAATAATCCTGATTGGAAGCAGAGGACTCTCTGAAGGGGGTCTTGCTGTGACTCGGCAAGGCAGCCGTTTATGGGACAGAAGCGGTGAATGGTGCTCCGCTGCCACCGCTATGACGATGCCACACTGTTTGCGGCCGCCGGATTTGGGTTTTTTACAGCCTCGTGATTACAGGCTGCCGCCGTAATGTCAGGCTGCGGGCCGCCAGGCTGCTCTCCACACGCTAACAAAAAAGATGAAGGCGAGCGTCGAGGGGCCTAATGCTGGCCCCGACGCTCGTTTCTCAGTGTCACAGAGGCGATGACTCAGAAAACAGTCAGACGGTCACCTAAGCAAGGAGACACTCGATTGGCCGGCGAACAGCAAACATTTTACGCTAATTATAGACTTCTTTTTAAGACACTAACTTTAAAGCCAGAAGCCGTCCTTGTCTGGGAGGGCGAGGGGTTTTCTTCACAATGAAAATGAAATGCAGAAAAGAGTGCTTTAAAGTCATATGTCAAGACGAAATGCTAACAAACCACGCCCGACACCCTGCTGGATGCCAAGTCCATCAATCAGATAGCTGCGTTAAAACGCCACCCTCGGCCCGTCACTCAAAGTGATCATGATAATACTGTCCTGAACTTCTCAGAGAGGTTATGGGGTTATTATCCCATGGCCGCTTGCTCGCTCTAAGCCATGAACGGCAAGGACGTTGTTAGTGAGGTAATTAGCGCACTTTTCCTGAGCTGTCCCGCCTAATGAGGGGCCGAGGACTATCACCCCCCCCCCCCCCACCCCCCCCCCCCCCCACCCCCCCCCACCCACCTCCTTTTTTCTTCTTCTCAGTGGGTGGCGGCAAGGTCACACTCAAGCCCTGCGAGATGGAGAGGCGGCTGGAGTTTAAAACCCAGTCACCTGAGTCAGCGCTCCCACGGGAGCCGCTAAAGCCCGAGTTAGGAAGGACGAGAGCCTAAGGATGGCGTGTGAAGCTATTATTATTAGTGGTCGCTAAGAAGGACACGAGCCGCCATTTTATACTGAGCTCATCCCCGTACTGGCCAACTATGTCCTTTTATCCTGAACTACAGGAGAGACACACTGACCCAGACGCTGGGGTGATTGAAGGCTGTTAAAACTCCAACTCTCTATTGTGTTGGGGATGTCACAAAACTCTGTAACTACATCCAAAACTGAACTTAGACTTAGACAAACTTTATTGATCCACAAGGGAAATTGTTCCACACAGTAGCTCGGTTACAAAGGATGGAAAGGGTAATGCATGTATAAAGTAGACTAAAAATGTACCATAGTAGCAATTAGGGTTGCACATCTCTCTCTGATAAACGATTCGATATGCATCTAGATACACAGGTTACGTTTCGATTCAAAAACGATATCCTTTTATTACAGACCGATTCGATTGGATTCGATTCCGAACGATACGATTCGATTTGACGGTTAATATTCAAGACTCCAAATCCCCAAGCATTATGGCTTTATGGCACTGGCAAAACAAACAGAACAACAAAATCACATGTCAATGTATTTATTTTTAGACATGGACCAAAAAAAGTCTGGCTGAATTGTAGGATGGGAACTCCAGAGGTAAAAGTAGCACAGAATAGTAACAACAAAGTGCAATATTTCAGCCTGTGCATATTTTTGAACACTAGAGGTAGGTAACAAAGATTCAATATTTCAACCTGCTGCCAGTGTACGTCAACGATGCTCGACACAATTTACAAATAGCATGGCTTCTGTCGAGCTTCCCTTCCTTCTTAGAAAACCCAAAAACTGTCCACACTTTGGATTTCTGTCTCCCCGATGCGTTGCAAATCTTTCTCGGTCCATTATCACCTTCGGTCAGACTGACGTTTTCGTTCTCCTCCTTCATTTTCCGTGTTGTCCCTTGTTTATCACTCGTGCTAATACTAGCTAGGCGGCTACCGCGTTGTTTTAGAGACGCTGGCGCATATTGTAATCTAGCCAACCCATGCAAGGTCTCGCGATAACCGATCCATGACTCTATAACCGATTCAGCTAGGAATTCATGAATTATTCGCATTGATTGAGGAGTCTGCTACCGATGCAGCCTAATCGCTCACTTGTTGAATCGAATAATCGGTCGCATCGGTTTATCGTTCACAACCCTAGTAGCAATATAAAATATAACATATATGTAATATTTACATTACATTAGGGCTGGGCGATATATCGATTTACGTGATATATCGATTTACGCGATATATCACGAGTTTGTCTCTGTGCGATATAGAAAATGACTATATCATGATATTCGAGTACCGTATTTTCCGCACTATAAGGCGCACTGGATTATAAGGTGCACCTTCGATCGAGCCTTACTGCCCCACCCGATCCTTAAGATCAGCCGATCAGCTGCTGTTGACGGTCCCTGACACAAGGCTGAAGCTTAGAGGTGACAGAGCTTTCGCCGCTGCTGCTCCCAAGCTCTGGAACGACCTACCTCTGAGTATTAGACAAGCCTCTCTTCCTGTTTTTAAATTTCTCTTAAAAACATACTTTTATTCCATGGCTTTTAACACTGAGTGATATCCATCCTGCAATGGCGCCCCATAATACACATGCTGTGAACCTGTTTTTTATGTTTTTATTTATTCTATTTTATTTATTTATTTTTTATCGTGTTTTGTTTGTGTTGTGTTGTGTTTTCTTGGTACTCGTATTATCTTTTAACCTGCCCATTGTACAGCACTTTGGCTACCCCTGTGGTAAATTTTAAATGTGCTTTATAAATAAAGTTGATTTGATTTGATTTGATTTGATTCGATGAATGGCACATTTCAAAACTGTGTTCATATATAAGGCGCACCGGATTATAAGGCGCACCTATGCATCCATTAGATGGAGCTGCGCTAAAGGGAGTGTCAACAAAACAGTCAGATAGGTCAGTCAAACTTTATTAATATATTACAAACCAGCGTTCTGACAACTCTGTTCACTCCCAAAATGAATAAACAGCTGTTTTATTATTTTCCCCGAGGTAAAGTCAGTGACGTGGTGTTTTGTTTATCTTTTAACAACAGCGAGGTATAACATGTAGTGCAACATTTATATCACATAGTGGAGGGGAACTTTTCCCTGATTCAATAAACAGGTAAAAAACAGTGATACTGTTACGGTAAATCAAACGTTAGTGCAATAATAATATAGTAACACTCGAAATAGTGCAGAGCAATAACAATATATCAATAACTCAACGTTGCTCAAACGTTAATGTCACACAACACAACACACAAAATAAACATGTAAAGCTCACTTTATGAAGTTATTCCTCATCCACGAATCCCTCGAATTCTTCTTCTTCTGTGTCCGAATTAAACTGTGTTCCCTCGGAAACTCTGTTTAGTCTTCTTTACTTGGCGCAGGTCATCATGTTGCTTCCTCCACTTCCGCACCATTGATTCGTTAATGTTAAATTCTCTCGCTGCTGCTATTCCTGTGTTCTACTGCGTGACAGATCGCCTTGAGTTTAAACTCTGCGTCGTAAGCGTGTCTCTTAATAGGAGCCATTTTTGGGTCTTTACATAAAGTTTAGGTCTCACAACTACGGTGAGCAGCCACCAACTTCATTTTCCCCCGTAGAAGAAGAAGTTCTTCTTATACGGTAAGCAGCCGCCGACTTAATTTTCCCCCGTAAAAGAAGAAGTTCTTCTTATACGGTAAGCAGCCGCCGACTTCATTTTCCCCCGTAGAAGAAGAAGTTCTTCTTATACGGTAAGCAGTCGCCGACTTCATTTTCCCCCGTGGAAGATGAAGCGCTTCTAAGCAGCCGTAGAAGGGGGAAAATGAGGTCGGCGTATTTACCGTAGTTGCGAGACCTGTTGTGGCTCAACATTGGTCCATATATAAGGCGCACCGGATTATAAGGCGCACTGTCAGCTTTTGAGGGAATTGGAGGTTTTTAGGTGCGCCTTATAGTGTGGAAAATACGGTATACGTTCTCACGCAGTTACTTTTTAGCTGCGGGCATTACACTGCATGCGTTTCCCACTCTTTCTTGTCTCTCCTTCTCACAGAGACTTAAAACAAGCGCACCTTCTTACACACGTCACGTGTGCAACGTCACACGCTCCCACAGAGCAGACAGGTAGCGACATGGTAACGTTAGCTGTGGTGCTAACGGTGCGGTGCGGGTGGTAATACGAGATAGAGAAGGTGCGAATCTGGTAACAAATGAAGGAAGAATTAATTCCCAAGAAAAACAGCAGGGGGTCCATCGTTTGCCGGTGGTTTGGCTTCAAGCGGGAAGATGTTGAACAATTATGCGGCAAAAGCGTTGCTACAAAAAGTACCACCACTGCTAATGTGTAGCATCATTTGAAAAGTCACTAGCTAGAGAATGAAGAGTGCTTGAAACTCCGCATGTCAACATCTCCGTTCGGTGCCACACCAACAAAATGCCAAAGCAACTATTTCCACATCAACACCGTATGAAAAAAATAGTCAACAACAGAAGGAGATAACGTCCGCAGTAACCTACCACATAGTGAAGGTCATACACTATTTGATTTCCTATTATGCAGCTCATTTTTATTTAACAGTTATTGAAATATCTTGTGTGACATCATGCACAAAAGTGCACTTTATTTGTTTTAAACTATTGTAGTGGCATTCTGTACAAAAAGTACACTTTAATTTAGTGTTGTTTTGATATGTAATCTTAGTGACATCATGCACAAAAGTGCACTCATAGCTTGTTTTAAAATGTCTCTGACAATCTTGCACTTTCTGTTTTGGAAATGACATGAATGTTTGTGCCACTGCTTAATAACTGTTTAATAAATACAGTTTTGGTAAATTGACTTACCGTATTTTTCAGACTATAAGTCGCAGTTTTTTTCATAGTTTGGCAGGGCTCCAGTGCGACTTATATATGTTTTTTTCCTTATTTATTATGCATTTTTGGCAGGTGCGACTTATACTCCGAAAAATACGGTAGTTGTGATTTCCCTCTCTGCATGAAAGTTTAAAATAAGCATATATTAATGAAGTATTAACAAGAATGTTTAATTGTAGACACATAGAATCATCATACTGCTGTGATTATATGTTTCAAGTGCTCATTCAAGGCTAAGGCAAAATATCGAGATATATACTGTATCGTGTATCGTGACATGGCCTAAAAATATTGAGATATTAATAAAAGACCATATCGCCCAGCCCTACTTTACATATTATATATACAGTATATAATATATACTGATATATTATATGATTATATAATATATACAATACAGCACAAGCTAATATACAGCACGGTGGAATAAATAAGAATTGCAATTCGGATGCCAATCGATTTTTTTGGTGCACCACTAATTAACACATATTGATTATGCAATTTAATTTGTCTGTACATGATCTTTTTGGTTACCTGAAATATGGTCATTGATCAGGTCAATGCATACACCAGTGCAAGGATGAGTGAGGAGACTCCCACTGGTGGCAAATGTTGCTTCAAAACAAACTTGACAGTACTTACTAACTAGAAATCTAAGTTTTGACCAAATAAATTACGTGCATTCAATAATTTTTGTTGTTGTTATTTTATGACATTTTGAGAATAAAAGTGCATTTGTATTAAAATATGGGGGTCTTTTCCAAAGTGTGTTAATATTTTGCAAGCAAATGAATAATTGTGATTAATCAAAATCAGAAATGTTATTAATCCAATTTTTTTTTTTAAATGGCACTTTTCATCCTTTGTAATGTTCTGATGCAAGCCATATTTAACGATAAATATATGTTGTACAACTTGTGGGCCAATAAAAACCTATCTGCGGACCACAAATGGCCGGTGAACCAGACTTTGGACACCACTGCTTTGATGACTAAAAATAACACCTGCAGTGTTATTGCTGAGCCTGGTCTTTTTTTATGGAACAGGTGTCGCAAAGAAGCCGTTAAAAACAAAGCAAAGGCAAAAGATGATGATATTACTTATTGTCTGTCATACATGAGGGCAGTTCAAGTTTGTCCAACCTTAGAGATGCATTTGACCTGAAAATTGTGGTTGAAAACCAAAATCAATCTTAATCTTAAAGGGGAACATTACCACAATTTCTGAAGGGTTAAAACCATTAAAATCAGTTCCCAGTGGCTTATTTTATTTTTTGAATTTTTTTTCAAAATTGTACCCATCACGCAATATCCCTAAAAAAAAGCTTCAAAGTGCCTGATTTTAACCATCGTTATATACACCCGTCCATTTTCCTGTGACGTCACACAGTGATGCCGATACAAAAAAATATGGCGGATAGAACAGCAAGGTATAGCAACATTAGCTCGGATTCAAACTCGGATTTCAGCGGCTTAAACGATTCAACAGATTACGCATGTATTGAAACGGACGGTTGTAGTGTGGAGGCAGGTAGCGAAAACGAAATTGAAGAAGAAACTGAAGCTATTGAGTCATATCGGTTTGAACCGTATGCAAGCGAAACCGACGAAAACGACACGACAGCCAGAGACACGGGAGAAAGCGAGGACGAATTCGGCGATCGCCTTCTAACCAACGATTGGTATGTGTTTGTTTGGCATTAAAGGAAACTAACAACTATGAACTAGGTTTACAGCATATGAAATACATTTGGCCACAACATGCACTTTGAAAGTGCAGACAGCCCAGTTTTCATCAATTAATATATTCTGTAGACATACCTTCATCCGCTCTCTTTTCCTGAAAGCTGATCTGTCCAGTTTTGGAGTTGATGTCAGCATCTGCTTTGAGTGTCACAGGATATCCACACATTCTTGCCATCTCTGTCGTAGCATAGCTTTCGTCGGTAAAGTGTGCGGAACAAACGTCCAATTTCTTGCCACTTTCGCATCTTTGGGCCACTGGTGCAACTTGAATCCGTCCCTGTTCATGTTGTTACACCCTCCGACAACACACCGACGAGGCATGATGTCTCCAAGGTACGGAAAACAGTCGAAAAAACGGAAAATAACAGAGCTGATTTGACTCGGTGTTTGTAATGTGTTTGAGAAAATGGCGTATTGCTTCCCGATGTCCGAGAGCGAATAATAGAAAGGCGTTTAATTCGCCAAAATTCACCCATTTAGAGTTCGGAAATCGGTTAAAAAAATATATGGTCTTTTTTCTGCAACATCAAGGTATATATTGACGCTTACATAGGTCTGGTGATAATGTTCCCCTTTAAGGTTTCTACTGCTTCAAAGTTGCTCCAAACATATGACTTTGAGAACACCACTGATGGCAAATTTCAGGGAGAGCAAAGTCTATTGCATAATGTCATGATGCTGAGAAACTCTGTTCATGTGCTTTTTTTTCTGCTCTTTTCCCTTTACAACAGGAATCTACAATTCAGAACAGTCCAGACTACAGGAAAGGACAAACACCCAACGGTGCCCCGCTGAGGCCTTGGCGTGCAGATTCTGAGGTGGCAACGCTGGAGGTCACAGTGTGAGCTGGCAGGAGCTGGCGGCTCAGGCACCCAGACGCCACGTCTCACACCGCCACTGGCAAAGTGCTGACAAAAGGACTGCGGGGATGTGAAGGTAGACGAGTGAGAGAGAGAGAGAGAGAGAGAGAGAGAGAGAGAGCGAGAGAGAGAGAGAGAGAGAGAGAGAGAGAGAGAGAGAGAGAGAGAGAGAGAGAGAGAGAGAGAGAGAGAGAGTGAAGCAAGTCGAGAGCGAGGTAACATGGTGTTTGGAGATTTACTAGAGGTGTATCCAGAATATATTAAAATAGTATAAAGCACTATCCGATGTTTAGCCTGTATGGTAACATCTGCTGTGTTTTGGGCTCGTACTATGGCGCACATAACCAGAAGCCAAGCAAGCAGAAGTAGGAACAAAAAAAATATAGAAATAAATGTCACTGGGATTCACATCTCCCTTTTGTTGTTCCTCTATCGGCACAACAGCACAAAAAGAAATAGTGTCATCATCAGCATCATATAGGCTATACATCACTACTCTTGTCTACACTTTTTACCCATCTAATTTTCATATAGGACACTTCACAAGAATTAGTTGTAGATAAAGACCATGACGCCATCAAATGTACGAGACAACAAGTTATTTGTACTGTAGCTAACGCAGTTTGGCCATGGAAAATGAGTGTAAACAATGCCGAAATGGCTTCAAACAAAAACCTCTTCCGGAAAACCATAAACCCACCCCCGAAGCTCTCTAATTAACACTGAGAAGAGAGACGTTTCCAGTAAATTCACAGGGTCCGTGACCCCATGCCTGGAAGAAGGGAATGACACAGTTGTTCAATACTGCCAGAAGACAAAATGTTGAATGCATTAGAAATAAAGTTGGTTCCCCGGTCTACAAGAACACCAGCTCACAAGTTTTTTTTGTCGGTTATGCTTAAAGAAACCAGCCTCCCCACCACTAGTTGGCATAAAGTGAATGCCAGAGTGACCCCTGTATGATCCCACCAGAACATTGAGGTGTCTTGCTAGCATTAACTGATAGCTAGCCAGCAATAATATTTAGAGATGTCCGATAATATCGGCCGATAAATGCGATAATATGTAATATCGGAAATTATCGGTATCATTTTTTTTATTATCGGTATCATTTTTTTTGTTTTTATTAAATCAACATAAAAAACACAAGATACACTTACAATTAGTGCACCAACCCAAAAAACCTCCCTCCCCCATTTACACTCATTCACACAAAAGGGTTGTTTCTTTCTGTTATTAATATTCTGGTTCCTACATTATATATCAATATATATCAATACAGTCTGCAGGGATACAGTCCGTAAGCACACATGATTGTGCGTGCTGCTGGTCCACTAATAGTACTAACCTTTAACAGTTAATTTTACTCATTTTCATTCATTACTAGTTTCTATGTAACTGTTTTTATATTGTTTTACTTTCTTTTTTATTCAAGAAAATTATTATTTTATTTTATAAATTTTTTTTTAAAAGTACCTTATCTTCACCATACCTGGTTGTCCAAATTAGGCATAATAATGTGTTAATTCCACGACTGTATATATCGGTTGATATCGGTATCGGTTTATATCGGTATCGGTAATTAAAGAGTTGGACAATAGCGGAATATCGGATATCGGCAAAAAGCCATTATCGGACATCCATAATAACATTGTTTTTCCAACCGTGGGAACGAAGAAAGTGAGTGTGAAGGACAGTAGTAAGAAGAAGACGTGAATGATCCTTGTTGAATTAAAGAAATAAATTATCGGAATACACGACCAAAGAAGCAGTACGAGCATGGCACTTTACAACTTCACCATATGGAAGCAGTCAATAAAGGCTATAATAACGCCAGCCCATAATATTAAAAAAAAATTTAAACGGCGGCAATTTATCCATGAAAATGTGAAGAAGCTGCTGATGGTGTGTTTGATGTTGAAGTAGCCAATATAATATAGATTTTATAAAACTAATGTAATTATCTGTAGTACATTCTACTGTATTGTTTTTGATACAATGTTCGTGATCTGGGACACGGGTGTCAAAAATGTGGAAATTTTCAGCCCGCAGCTCGTTATTCATTGGCCGTCGACATGTTCTGGAGATTACATTAATTCATTATTAATAAGGTATATTTGATAGAACACTATTTGCTTTGTCACCTATACCAAAAAAAAAAGATATATATTTTTTTCAAATAGTTTAGCATATTCTGAATTAGTTTTAGCATCTTTAATGTACAATATGTATCAAAGTGGCACCCCGTATTCTACCATTTTTCAGTATACGGCTCTCGTGGAAAAATGTGGACACCCCTGAAGTTTGTTTATTATCATTAAAAAGCATATTACGTGTTAATAATGTGATGTTTTCTGGGATCCCAGAACGGAATAATTGAAAATCAATTTATTTCATTTCAACATATATTGATATACATCTCTAGCTATGGATGGATAGAAACACAACTCACACTTAACTGTTCATTTAAATATCTTCCGTACCCTCTTCATCAAATTTAGTTTATCACCAATTATTACTTTATTCAGTAATACTATATGTTTTAAATAAATGAAGGTGATTAAGTGCTAAATGGTTTGTTCAGCTGCATATATATTTCCCAGTAGGCTACACAGAAGACATCAGTAGGCTCTGCAGATAGTCGCTGGGTAATTACCCAAATTCTTAGTCAGCACTTTTTAATCAAAGTCTAAATGAACTGAAACAAACAATTTTGCCACTAAGTATACAATCCAACCAGGCGTCATGGCTATACAAGTCACAGGCACTTTGCATCTTATCCAGGGATTGCTATGATATGCTGAACCAACAAGCATAGGCGTAGCATCAAATATAGAGCCACCTATCCCACCCTAAATCCAATGTCATACAAACATACTTTGTATGTTTACATGCACTTAAATCTAATCATTGCATGGATTTGATTGAAAACAGCTTTTTTTACAATGGTAAATTTTACTTGTAGAGCGATTTTCTACCTTTAAGCACTTTGACATTACACTATTACCACATTCTCCTACTGATGATTCAGCATCAGGACCAGCTGGGGGTTTCGTATCTTGCCCAAGGGTACTTCAACATGGTCATAGAGGGACTGAGGGTAAAATCCGCAACCTTCAGATTGGGAGGACAACCACTCTACCATAAACACATAAAAATCTTAATTAGGTGTTTGACCTCATTTTTTGACATATCTATACCTACATCTATTTATTAACGCATCTAGAACATATATATATATATATATATATATATATATATATATATATATATATATATATATATATATATATATATACAGTACAGGCCAAAAGTTTGGACACACCTTCTCATTCAAAGCATTTTCTTTATTTTCATGACTATTTACATTGTAGTTTGTCACTGAAGGCATCAAAACTATGAATGAACACATGTGGTGTTATGTACTTAACAAAAAAAGGTGAAATAACTGAAAACATGTTTTATATTCTAGTTTCTTCAAAATAACCACCCTTTGCTCTGATTACTACTTTGCACACTCTTGGCATTCTCTCGATGAGCTTCAAGAGGTAGTCACATGAAATGGTTTTCACTTCACAGGTGTCATAGTTTTGATGCCTTCATAGTCATGAAAATAAAGAAAACACATTGAAATGAGAAAGTGTTTCCAAACGTTTGGCCTGTACTATATATATATATGGTATATACAAACATTTATGTATGTATATATATATATATATATATATATATATATATATATATATAAATGTTTGTAAATCTGTGTATATATATATATATATATATATATATATATATATATATATATATCTGTATATATATATATATATATATATATATGTATATATATATATATATATATATATATATATATATATATATATATATATATATATATATATATATATATATATCCATTCATCCATCCATCTTCTTCCGCTTATCCGAGGTCGGGTTGCGGGGGCAGCAGCCTAAGCAGGGAAGCTCAGACTTTCCTCTCCCCAGCCACTTTGTCCAGCTCTTCCCGGTGGATCCCGAGGCATTCCCAGGCCAGCCGGGAGACATAGTCTTCCCAACGTGTCCTGGGTCTTCCCCGTGGCCTCCTACCGGTCGGACGTGCCCTAAACACCTCCCTTGGGAGGCGTTCGGGTGGCATTCTGACCAGATGCCCGAACCACCTCATTTGGCTCCTCTCGGTGTGGAGGAGCAGCGGCTTTACTTTGAGCTCCTCCCGGATGGCAGAGCTTCTCACCCTATCTCTAAGGGAGAGCCACGCCACCCGGCGGAGGAAACTCATTTCGGCCGCTTGTACACGTGATCTTGTCCTTTCGGTCATGACTCAAAGCTCATGACCATAGGTGAGGATGGGAACGTAGATAGACCGGTAAATTGAGAGCTTTCTTCACCACAACGGATCGATACAGCGTATATATATATATCATCAGTGGATAATACAAATCGCCATAATACATAATTATATATACAGTGTATATATATATATATATATATCCATCCATCCATTTTCTACCGCTTATTCCCTATATATATATATATATATATATATATATATATATATATATATATATATATATATATATTAATGCATCTAGTCTTCCACTGTCTTTAAAAGCTAGTGACGCCTCTGTTTTTTATTTTAATCAAGGGTCTTTGAATGCAACACAGTGACGGGCAATAAGATTAAAAAGGGAAAACATACCTTCCTCCTATGCTTCAACAAATAGATTTGAGAATGTCTACTCCGATCGCCTCTGTGTGTGAATGCTGAAAGGTCAGCTTTGATGATGTTATGACGTCTGTGTTGATCGTTCCAAGTTAGGTTTGCCGCTGTCCAGGTGGAACAAACCATTTTGTATTTTTGATCGGGACTGTAGTACTTAGTTTTAGAACTTACATGGCTATATTAATTTTATATTAACACTTATGAAGTCATGTTGATAAATTATATATGGGCAGAAATAAAAATCCTAAATTTTTACAAAACCTGTGCAACATCCCAACACCAAATTCCAAAGGTAATCCCAGTTTCTATCAATGTATTACACCGGGCTCAAGGTAACAAAACCTCCAGAAAGAAAAGCTAACATCTGTCCTTTAAACCAGTGGTCCCCAACCACCGGTCCGTTGATCGATTGGTACCGGGCCGCACAAGAATTTAAAAAAAATTCAATTAAATCAACATAAAAAACACAAGATACACTTACAATTAGTGCACCAACCCAAAAAACCTCCCTCCCCCATTTACACTCATTCACACAAAAGGGTTGTTTCTTTCTGTTATTAATATTCTGGTTCCTACATTATATATCAATATATATCAATACAGTCTGCAGGGATACAGTCCGTAAGCACACATGATTGTATTTTTTTATCACAAAAAAAATAAATAAATAATTAAGCCCCCCCGCGTTGACCGGTCTGCAGCTACAAAAAGGTTGGGGACCACTGCTTTAAACAACCAATCACCAAGGTTGTCCAAGGTTACGTTAGGATGGCATATTTTGGATAAATACTTGGCACATTTGGCCTCAATCTAAATGAAGGTTGTCGCATACAAGTGTGTACAACACATAGCAGCCGGGAGCCCTGATGATACACACTTCCTCTCTCTCTCACACACACACATATATATATAGGGACGTCCTGTATTTTTCACATCCATTGGGCAAATCCAATTTGTTAGGACCCTTCTGCGACTCACTTACGAAGCTGCGGTCAATGGAAATCACATTTCTGTGATTGGACATCCCATTATCCCTTTGGTCCAGACCTGCATCGGCGGATAAAGCGGGGCTGAGACGGATGCCCGGGACAGACTGGAGCTGCGGCTCCAGCGAGTCCGTCGCCTTTCAAAGGGTAAAAGCCTGACATATTAGTCATAAGTGTTCTTTAAATTCATTATCATCTTAACACGCCAGCGGCGCAAGTGTCAGGGGGATGGGAAGCCCTCTTAAATGAGGTTAGTGGATCCATTTAAAGCGTCACAGTTGGTGTGCTGTCCGCTGTGTCACACGCGAGTCTCAAGACATGAAAAACATCCCCTCCCCTAATGAGGTTGCACAAGCTGCTAATAATACAGCTGGGGACTTTCTGAGGTTAATCAATGAAGAGCCGCTGCATTACATTCGGCCACAGTCAAATTTCGGGATCACGCAAATGTGTTTATTCACGCATCGACTGACCGCAAATTCATGCCACTCCTATTCTAAAAGTCTTCAAAAGACTCATTGTAAAGGGTGCAATTTTTTTCCCAAGTTATAGTTAAAGTCCCAACGATTGTCACACTGCATTTGACCCATCCCCGTGTTCACCCCCTGGGAGGTGAGGGGAGCAGTGAGCAGTGGCGTGCGCCGCCCTCGGGAATCATTTTGGTGATTTCACCCCCAATTCCAACCCTTGATGCTGAGCAGGGAGGTATTTTTTGTAGTCTTTGGTATGACTCGGCCGGGGTTTGAACTCACGACCTCCCAATCTCAGGGCGGACACTCTAACCACAAGGCCACTTAGCTGGTTTTCAGTTATGATGGCCTCGGCGACAGTGTGGCGTACACGCCATCAGAGAGCAACAGCCTGATTGACTCAAACCAATGAGATGACCTCACTGTGACCTTTATGAAGTTGATTATTATCTGACAGTTGTATCTACACCCATTTGCTGATTCATGTTGTTGCATTACCATGGATAAAACTTGTGTTGTTCTATTTAAGATAATCGATACCACTTGTAAGTAAGTAAGTACATTTTATTTATAAAGCGCTTTTCACAGATAAAATCTCAAAGCACTGTACAAAACATAGGTGAAGTAAAACAACAATTCAATTAAAACAACAGGGGCAACATCATAAAAAGGATACAAAGTGGATTAAAAATGATAGTTAAAAGGTGCATTAACTAAAAGCTTTACTAAAAAGAGAAGTTTTCAAATGTTTCTTAAAAGTTTCGACACAGTCAAGATCACGGAGGGACTGGTGCAAATTGTTCCAGAGTCTGGGAGCTATAGCCTGGAATGCCAGATCTCCACAGGTTTTAAAACGAGTTTTCGGGATCTTTAGAAGACCCTGGCCTGAAGACCGGAGGCTGCGCCCTGAGGAGTAGGGGCATAGCAAATCAGTGATATACTGAGGGGCATCACCATGCAACGCACGGAATGTCAGGACTAAAATGTTAAACTCAATGCGGAATTTAATTGGAAGCCAATGAAGACTGGATAAAACGGGGGTGATATGGGCTGTTCTGGGTGCACCGGTCAAAAGTCTGGCAGCCGTATTTTGTACAGTCTGAAGTCTCTTTAGCGTTGACTTGTTGAAAAGGGTGAAGAGAAAATTGCAATAGTCAATGTGAGACGAAATGAACGCGTGAAGGATCATTTCTAGATCCAATTTTGACAACAAATTTCTCAATTTTGAATACCAGACAGCTCAGTTTTTTAATGTTTTTGAATTTCTATTTCTGCAGGCATGCTTTGACGCAGCACACACACACACGCCCCTCCATCAATTAATCCTAGACTAATTTACTCTGTTTGTATGAATTAATCACTTGATGTGCGAAGATCCTCAATCTTGTTAACTGGGCTGCAAGAATAGAAGTCTATCAGGATGAACGCAGGCTCCAATGCGAGTCATTTCACACTGAAGCTGTGCAAGGGTGTAACAACATGACATGAAGCCATACTTGCTAATGTATAATCGCATAAGCACACACCAAGCGCAGCTCTTGACGGCGTGAAAAATGCATCAATGAGACGACATAACGTCAAGATGCATAAGCTGGGACAATAGCCATGATACCAAGCCATGACGATATTATTAAAGTGGTCCTCTTGTCCTCCAAGGAGCCTTTCAAAGCTAATTAGCCAGATATGTAAACATGACACTGCCTTACCTCTTTCTGACTATACTGTAATGCAGCTCGTCCTCCTGCTTGATGTGGCTATGCTCCCCGCTGGCACGCTCACTACCTTCACTGTCGTCACTGCTGAAGATGGAGGCCAGCTCCTTCTTGGGCACTCGGTTGGGGGGCAGCGGGATGGTGCGCTTCTCGGCCAGGCGACCACGGTTCTGCACGAGCGAGAAGAAATAGCTTTATGAATTCAGCTTTTCAACCATGTCAAGACATTCCGTGATTACAAGTGGTTGAGTTTTAATTTGGCTACGTACACGACATAGAGAACATCCCTTGTGACTGTACCTCTTTCTGTTACTGTAGGAATTGGATATACAGTAGCACAACATTAGGTACACCGAAACCATCTTTTAAAGTCGGATACAAAAAGTGCATTCAAAATTCAGCCTTTACAAAAGATAATGTTGAATCGCAATTGAAATATGGGTGGTTGATGAGCCTTTTGTGTGCTTGTGGGTTGCTATATTTCTCTAAGGCAAGTCAGGAATGTAGCTGTCTGTGGTTTTATGTTGACTTCTGTCTGTGGTTTTGTACTTTTGTTTTATTTATTTATTATTATTATTTTATAATATATTACCTGCTCAGTGGCCTTGTGGTTAGAGTGTCCGCCCTGAGATTGGTAGGTTGTGAGTTCGAACCCCGGCGGAGTCATACCAAAGACTATGGAAATGGGACCCATTACCTCCCTGTTTGGCACTCAGCATCAAGGGTTGGAATTGGGGGTTAAATCACCAAAATGATTCCTGAGCGCAGCCACAGCTGCTGCTCACTGCTCCCCTCACCTCCCAGGGGGTGGAACAAGGGGATGGGTCAAATGCAGAGGGTAATTTCACCACACCGAGTGTGTATGTGACTATTAGTGGTACTTTAACTTTAAATGTATTAATATTTAACTTGTTGGGAAAAAAAACAGCACATCTGATGTATGTTTGAAAACTTGTTCCAAATATGTGTCTGAAAACCAATAAACAAATGTTTAAATGAATAACAATATTAGTTTCGATTGACAATATCATAGCAATGCTTAATATTGTGGTTGTCGGGAGTGTAGAACTTTGGGTTACTCAACCTAACCTTGGTTCTTTGATAACAGGGTGAGGTGTTTAATGATGGGATATTGCTTATAGTGATTAATTGAAGTCAATATCCCTTCATTGTCCATTCCTTTTTGGTGACTTTATATACTCTGGACCTAGACGTTGAGTCCGCGACATACATGGCGGAAATGAATAACTGATACAGTCTGCTTTGCCAGTCCTAAAAGTAGAGTATATGTAGAATATATTTATATTATTTATATATTATATATTATATATATATTATATTATTTATTATTATTCTTGTCTATTGTGAGTGAACTGTGGTGCTGAATTTCCCCGAGGGATCAATAAAGTACTTTCTATTCTATTCTACTCTATTCTAAAACATTCGTCGTTTTCTGTAGTTAGTCTTCCCTCGATTACCAGGTAATACAAAGCACACGCTACATTTTTTATCACATCCACGGGAGCTCGCATTCTCGTTGACTCTCCTTCGACAATTGGACAAAGTTTTTCGCTAAGTAGAATCACAGCTGACCTGGACATACGAAAGTTCTCTTGCCGTCTGAGAAGTGTTGTATCCCAAATAGCTGCAATCGCTTTCTCTTAAGGTATTCATGTGTGATTTCCACAAGCGTCTGTACAGTCGGAAGGAGAAACACGGGCATGTCTGGATGACTCACCTTCATATTTCCAGTGGTTAGCTCAGAGTTACGAAACCGCTTTATTATGAAGCTGGCTGTGGCGCGTTCTTTCTGACGTCACTTCCTGTGTGGGGAGAGGTCTTTCTGGCGTCACTTCCTCTCCGAACTCAGTTTGTAAACGATCAATGAGTCCATACAAAGCTAAGAGCAGGAGATTCAAGAAATACACGGCGCAATTACCTGTGTAAAAATTTGTCCGAGGAGGGGGGACCTTAAACGCTGGTTTAGTGTGGCTGAAACGGGGCTTAGGCTAAATAATTACTCGTTTAAGGGGTTATCCGGCTTAGTGTAGACATGGCCTGAAGGTAAGCCAAAACCAGATCAGATAATGATTGTTCAAATAGTCCTGGAATACACAAGTTGTTTATAGGCTGCCCTCGTGAAGAGGAGCGTGGCAAGAATAAGGAAAAGAGTCTGCAGCTTGGGGCCTCAGGAAGTGATGCTGGGTGACCAATGCAGACCATCATGGTCCTATCAGACAACAAACAGGAGGAAATTGGAGTAGAGAAAGAAGACATTTGGAGAAGGGATAAAGTGTGTTTTTTTTTTGGTTTGTACAAGTCAAGGTCAGAGAGAAAAAAGATCTAAAAGAGAGTCAAAGTTGCACAAGAGGAAGGTGTGGTGTGGGAGAGTGGACATTTCACTGAATTTCCTCCCTCGTCCCTCGCTCTCTCTCTCTCCGCCGACATCTCCGCTCCATACTCGGAGACGCCTTGCAGCCCTCCAGCTATCCCTTCCACCACACGCAAGCCCACTCTTCAGCCCCCCCCAACCCCCGCTACCCCTTCTCCCGCCTCGCCTCGCTCCTCGCATCCCAGGAGGCGGTGCAGCGTGAGTGGCAGCCAAGCTGGCGGAGGGAGGAGGGAGATGGGGGGGCTCCTAGCCAAGAGGCAAACAGGTGCAGCCCCTCCGGAGTCTCTCAAATGGCAGACATTAAAGAGAGTTGGAAGGAGGGGGGGGGACGTTGAAAACATCCCCCAGGATGAGCAAGCCACAAACTTCTGCCATATTTCTCGCTTTCCTATGCCTTTATTGGCCTGAGCTAAAAAAAAAAACACTTTGCCCTCTTTCTTCTTTGCTTTCCATGAGTAGCGGTCCAGTATTTGACGACTTGTGATTGGACTTCGGACGGCAGGGGTGTGAGTCCATATCACATCAAGGACAGCAAACCAAAACACTCCCACATCTGTTACACACACATCTGGTCAATGCAAATTGTCCAAGTCCAAGTCCCTTTATTGCTCTTGTTAAAAGGGAAACACACATGCACTCTTCTCCTGCACACACACACACACACACACACACACACACACACACACACACACACACACCTACACGCACACACACACACACACACACACACACACACACACACACACACACACACACACACACACTCTTGTATTTGTTACCTTCTTGAGACCTCACGAAAAATGCCTACCTCTAGTATTATAATAAAAGTCGTAATTTTACTCAACGCAAGTCAAAATTTTACAAGAAAAACTGAACATTTGTACAATATTATGATAAAAGTTGGAATTTTACTCAATAACAGTCGCAAATTTACAAGAAAAGCTTAAAATGTTGTGCAATTTTATGAAAGGAGTCGTAATTTTACTCAAAAAAATGTCGCTATTTTACAAGAACAACAGAAAATTGGCAATATTGCGATAAAAGTCAGAATTTTGTATGACAAATGTCACCATTTTGCATTAAAAAGTAAAAAAAAAAAAAAAAAAGGAATAATTTTATGAGAAAATATTGCAATATTGCAGAAACAGAAAGAATATGAGAAATTGTTCCAAATTTTATAGGAAAAAAGTCAACACATTGTGAGAAAAAGACTGCTTTTTTAAAATGTTTTGTTTGTAATTGGTTTTTAATCTTCATTATTTACAGTATGTCTCTATATACATATTTGTTTTATGTTTTTTATTAATTTTGGCCAAATGGGGGGCATTTCAATTTCTCACACACACTTGTTATTACATATGTTGGCCAGAGGGGGAGCACTTTTAAAACTGACAAACAGTCAATTTGACAAATCCCTCCTTTTCGGGACCACCCTAATTTTGATAGATTTCACCACCAGGGGTGCAAATGAGATCTCTATTTTTTTTTTTGTAATGTGCTTAAGGCCGATGACAAACGAGTCACGGACCTGTTAACCGAACTGTTTATGGCCACTATAGTCTTAGTACCGTAGTGTATTTGTTCATCCTATGGTCACATATGGGACACGGGTTGTCTTACGTCAGCATTGGAAGTCGTAAAATCAGCTGTTCACCTGGCGGGTTTTTTGGGTATGAATAGGGAAGTCCTTCTTTAGCTCTTGTTTTATCATATATTGCTACCTTTTGCACCTGTCAATGTTTACTTTTCTATGCATATTAAATCAACAAAAAATCCTGACTTTGGAGCAATGTTCACAGACTCTAGTATTTGGCTCTCTATTAGATGCAATGGTTTTCCGTATTGGGACCATGATTTCGGTCCTAACTTGTTCACCGGTCCTCATATGGAAGGTACTTTTCTTTGTTGATGTCTCAAGAAGTGTAGAAATACAAGAACAATCACACACACATACACACACGCACGCACACATTCTTGTATTTGTTACCTTCTTGAGACCTTTGAAAAATGCCTTCCTCTTTAGGACAACCCTTTCTAGATATATAAAATTTGTATTAACAACATTAATAATATATACACACTATGCAAATATAAAAAAGGTAAGCTTTTAGTTAAACTTTTTTTTTTTTTAATTTTCTGTTTGCAATTGGTTTTTAGTCTTCATTATTTACCTCAAGTTATTACAGTATGTCTCTATATACATTTTATTTTTATTTTTAAAATCAATTTTGGCCAAAGGGGGCACATTTAAATTTCTTACACACACTTGTTATTGCATATGTTGGCCAGAGGGGGAGTACTTCAAATTTTTACACACACTTGTTATTTCATATGTTGACCAGAGGGGGAGCACTTTAAAAACCGACACAGTCAATTAGAAAAATTCCTCCTTTTTGGTACCACCCTAATTTTGATAGATTTCACCACCAGGGGTGCAAATGAGATCTCTATTAGATACAATGGTTTTCCGTATTGGGTCCTAACTTGTTCACCGGTCCTCATATGGAAGCTACTTTTCCTTGTTGGTGTCTCGAGAAGGGTAGAAGTACAAGAACACACACATTCTTGTATTTGTTACCTTCTTGAGACCCCCGAAAAATACCTGAATGAATAGGGGAGCCCTTCTTGCCCTTATTTAGCTGCATCCATCCATCCATCCATCTTCTTCCGCTTATCCGAGGTCAGGTCGCGGGGGCAGCAGCTTAAGCAGGGAAGCCCAGACTTCCCTCTCCCCAGCCACTTCGTCCAGCTCCTCCCGGGGGATCCCGAGGCGTTCCCAGGCCAGCCGGGAGAGATAGTCTTCCCAGCGTGTCCTGGGTCTTCCCCGTGGCCTCCTACCGGTCGGACGTGCCCGAAACACCTTCCTAGGGAGGCGTTCGGGTGGCATCCTGACCAGATGCCCGAACCACTTCATCTGGCTCCTCTCGATGTGGAGGAGCAGCGGCTTTACTTTGAGCTCCCCCCGAATGACAGAGCTTCTCACCCTATCTCTAAGGGAGAGCCCCGCCACTCGGCGGAGGAAACTCATTTCAGCCGCTTGTACCCGTGATCTTGTCCTTCCGGTCATGACCCAAAGCTCATGACCATAGGTGAGGATGGGAACGTAGATCGACCGGTAAATCGAGAGCTTTGCCTTCCGGCTCAGCTCCTTCTTCACCACAACGGATCGATACAGCGTCCGCATTACTGAAGACGCCGCACCGATCCGCCTGTCGATCTCACGATCTACTCTACCCCCACTCGTGAACAAGACTCCGAGGTACTTGAACTCCTCCACTTGGGGCAAGATCTCCTCCCCAACCCGGAGATGGCACTCCACCCTTTTCCGGGAGAGAAGCATGGACTCGGACTTGGAGGTGCTGATTCCCATCCCAGTCGCTTCACACTCGGCTGCGAACCGATCCAGTGAGAGCTGAAGATCTTGGCCGGAGGAAGCCATCAGGACCACATCATCTGCAAATAGCAGAGACCTAATCCTGCAGCCACCAAACCAGATCCCCTCAACGCCCTGGCTGCGCCTAGAAATTCTGTCCATAAAGGTTATGAACAGAATCGGTGACAAAGGGCAGCCTTGGCGGAGTCCAACCCTCACTGGAAACGTGTCCGACTTACTTACTTACTTACTTTCTTTAGCTGCAGTCTTGTTTTATCACATATTGCTGCCTTTTCGCACCTGTCAATGTTTACTTTTCTATGCACATTAAATCAACAAAAAAATCCTGACTTTGGAGCAATGTCCACGGACTCTAGTATTTGGCTCTTTACTAGATGCAATGGTTTGCCGTATTGGGACCATGATTTGGGTCCTAACTTGTTCACCGTCCTCATATGGAAGTTACTTTTCCTTGTTGATGTCTCAATAAGGGTAGAAATAAAAGAACACACACGCACACACACACACACACACACACACACACACACACACACACACACACACACGCACACACACACACACACACACACACACACACACACACACACACACACACACACACACACACACACACACACACACATTCTTGTATTTGTTACCTTCTTGAGACCTCTGAAAAATGCCTACCTCTTTAGGACCACCTTTTCTAGATACATAAAGATTTGTATTTACAATACTAATAATATATACAAACACTACAAATATGAAAAAGGTAACTTTTAGTTATTTTAAAAAAAAATTTTTGTAATTGGTTTTTAATTTTCATTATTTACTTACAGTTATTACAGTATGTCTCAATATACATATTTATTTATTGTTTTTAAATTAATTTTGGCCAAAGGAGGTGTATTTCAATTTCTAACACACACTTGTTATAGCATTTGTTGGCGAGAGGGGGAACACTTCAAATATTTACACACACTTGTTATTTCATATGTTGACCAGAGAGGGAGCACTTTTAAAACCGACAAAGTCAATTAGAAAAATCCCTCCTTTTTGGTACCACCCTAATTTTGATAGATTTCACCACCAGGGGTGCAAAGGAGACGTTCTCTATTAGATGCAATGGTTTTCCGTATTGGGACTATGATTTGGGTCCTAACTGGTTCACCGGTCCTCATATGGAAGGTACTTTTCCTTGTTGTTGTCTCAAAAAGGTAGAAATACAAGAACATGCACACACACACACATTCTTGTATTTCTTACATTCTTGAGACTTCCGTAAAATACCTGAATGAATAGGGGAGTGCTTCTTTAGCTGCAGTCTTTTTTTATCATATATTGCTGCCTTTGCACCTGCCAATGTTTACTTTTCTATGCACAATAAATCAACAAAAAATCCTGACTTTGGAGCATTGTCCACGGACTCTAGTATTTGGCTCTCTATTAGATGCAATGGTTTGCCGTATTGGGACCATGATTTGGGTCCTAACTTGTTCACCGGTCCTCATATGGAAGGTACTGTTCCTTGTTGACGTCTCAAGAAGGGTAGAAATACAAGAACACACACACACACGCACACACACACACACACCTGTTCCTGGCCCTCACATGCTGTTTCCCCTCCAAAGCAGGGGATATTACACAGAGCATGCCAGCAATATAGCATATACTGTACAAGAATAGCTTGTCTGAGCCCACTGTGTATGCGAGTGGGGAGACACCCACCCACATTGGCCGTGACACACCCGGGGTCCGACCCCCCCCCCCCACACACACACACATACCCTCGCCTCCCCTCCCGGAAAGCCCCCATCCTTTCTTCCGTGGCACTGACGCAGAACTGGGGGTAAGCTCCCACTGCTTCCGGCAACACTTCCGCAGAACGGGGGAGGTGCTCTTCCACATCACCCATACACACACATTAAAAAAAAAAAAAAACACGCAGCAAAACAGACGCCTGGCGGCCCACGTAGGAGCGCTAAAAGGAAGGACGCCTGAACGCTTGTGCGGTGCGTGTGTGCGTGTGAGCTGAGGCAACCTTACTGTGTGTGGTCATCCTCCTTTCAGACCTGGAAAAAAGTCTCTCATAAAAGTCCCACTAAAAGCACCGCTATGAATATCGCCTCCCACGCTTTCTCTCTGACAAGTCGGGTAGCCAACACAAATATCTGGGCTTTGCGTTTAGACATTAAAAGAAAGAAAACTTTCACCTCCATGTGCTCGGACTGCTAACTAGCCGGCGGAGGAACGACTTGACTTCAGAGGTTCACACCAAGGTGGATCCAAGAACCAAGGCAGCAGGTGCACAAATGAAGGTGTGCATATGTGACAATAAACACAAGTACAATTTCTTGGTATCACCAGTGCACACAACCTCTGAACACACGACGCGTTTACAGCCAGCCTATTTCTACTTTCTTATTCAACTTGTGCTAAAAACAAGGGCTGACAATGTTACTGCATGTGATTAATTAAAAAAATATATCTTAGATTAATCAGGGTTTGCTTTGACCGCCAGAAGGTGGTGATCGCGTCACACGTCAGTGTGATGATAGTTAGACCATGTCTACATTAAGCCAGATAACCCATTAAACAAATCATTATTTAGCTTAAGCCCCGTTTCAGCCACACTAAACCAGCGTTTAT
Organism: Nerophis lumbriciformis; assembly: GCF_033978685.3. Taxonomy (NCBI): domain Eukaryota; kingdom Metazoa; phylum Chordata; class Actinopteri; order Syngnathiformes; family Syngnathidae; genus Nerophis; species Nerophis lumbriciformis. The sequence continues at coordinate 20,437,996 of NC_084548.2, forward strand.
TGTCCCCCTACTTGGATAATTATTTACACACGGGTAAGTGCGCCGTGTATTTCTTGAATTTCCGGCTCTTAGCTTTGTATGGACTCATTGATCGTTTACAAACCGAGTTCGGAGAGAAAGTGACGCCAGAAAGACCGCGCCCCACACAGGAAGTGACGTCAGAAAGAACACGCCACAGCCAGCTTCATAACAACCTGTTTCCACTCGGAGGTAAACACTAGAATATGAAGGTGAGTCATCCAGACATGCCCGTGTTTCTCCTTCCGTCTGTACAGGCGCTTGTGGAAATCACACATAAATACCTTAAGAGAAAGCAATTGCAGCTATTTGGGATACAACACTTCTCAGACGGCAAGAGAACTTTCCAATGTCCAGATCAGCTGTGATTCTACTTAGCAAAAAACTTTGTCCATTTGTCGAAGGAGAGACAACGAGAATGCGGGCTCTCTTGGATGTGATAAAAAAAGGTAGCGTGTGCTTTGTATTACCTGGTCGTCGAGGGAAGACTACGAAAAACAGCGAATGCATTTCAAATCAAATCAAATCAACTTTATTTATAAAGCACATTTAAAATTTACCACAGGGGTAGCCAAAGTGCTGTACAATGGGCAGGTTAAAAGATAATACGAGAACCGAGCAAACACAATACAACACAAAACAAACAGAGCACGATAAAAAATAAAGAACTAAAATAAATAGAACATAAAAACAGGTTCACAGCAGGTGTATTATGGGGCACCGTAGCAGGATGGATATCACTCAGTGTTCAGTGTTTCCCACAGGACGGGCATCTATTTGCGGTGGTGTGGTCGGGGGGCGGGGGGGGCTTGGGGGGGGGGCAGCGGCGATGACCAAGAAGAACGCGGAGTTGGAATATAATTACAACATTTTATGTACATATTTATATACAGATTTGAACAATTAGTGATTCACTGAAATATATTTATTAATTGTGGTTCTTACAAAAAATATATCTTATAAAATATAAAAGCTAAAATGTCTCTTAAAGCTCTGCCCCTTTAATTAGTGAATACTAAATAATTTAACTTTAGCCTACTACTACAACCATATTATTTACCAGCAACATGAAGTGAAACAGAGGCAGAGGTGTCCTGCCACAGTCAGTCAACCTCCTCCTGCTGCTGAACAGGTCGCACCTGTGGTCCGGACTGTAGGCCTACCTCCTCTCCAAGTCGAGCCCTTTTCGGCCGTTGAAAATATTTTTCTATACTCATCTGTGTGAAGGAGTGAACATCCAACATTACAATTTATTACTAACGAGCAGAACCGCTCTATGTACAGTGCCGTCTAACCTTAAGCGGCAGCAGCTCAACACATGCAGGGTTCAACGTTAAGGTTTTTTCTACTTGCCCGACTTCTCAAATCTTCTTGCCCCAATATTTTTACTTGTCCTGCCTAGGTTTTTTTCTGGCTGTGTAGTGCTCATGGCTTATATCTTACTAAAATCCTTCCCGTTGACTATTTACAACACTACACAGTATTTATTTTTATTATTATCTATAATTACATTTAAATGGCATTGCATACATGTAAAATTAAATGCTATTTCACATTATTTGACCAGTAGCAGTTACACCCATCTGAACAGGTCAGCCACCTGTTTAAAGCCCGATCAATTCTTTTTTTTTTAGATTAATTAATTAATTTATTTATTTATTTATTTTTTTAAATATATTTTATTAATATTATTTTTTAATTTTTCCCCTCCCTCAGGGGGGGGGCTCGGCGGGGCGGTTGCTGGTTGTTCCATCTCCATCGTTGGGGTCCCTGCGGGTGGGGTGGGTGGTTCCCGTGGCCCTGTGCCTGGGTGGTCCTGCGGCGGCCGGTTTGGGTGGGGTGGCCGGGGGCTGGCCTCGCCGCGCTCTCCGGGGGTGGGGGGTGGGCTCGTGGGGGCCCGGTTGCCGGTGGGGCGGGGGCGGTCTTCCCGTCCGGTTGCGGGGAGTCTCTGGGTCCCTCGGGCGGGGCGTCTCGCCTTTCTGCCCGTGTGGGGTGTGGTCTCTCGCTGGCTTGGGGTCTGGCTGTCCCCTGCTTTTCTCGTGCCCTGTCCTCTGCCGGGTGCGTCTGTCTGCGGCCTGCTGCTGGCCCTTGTGGGCGGTACGGTGGGTCGGGCTCTGGGGTTCCTGTCGCTGGCCGGCTTGGCTGCGTGGGGGCGGTGGTCCCTGGTTCCCTGGGCACCACGCCTCCTGTTTGTGGGTTGGGCTCTCGGGGGTGATGGGGCCGTGCTCTGGCTCCCACGCACTCTGGGAGTCGAATGTATTGTACATGCAAATTCACATATGCTCACATACGTACATAGGTACCTACGCTCCCACATACATACACAAATACAGTACATATTTACCTACCTAATGTTCGTACATCCACACGCACATTCAATATACAAACATACACATACACATACTGTACATATACATTCACTGTACAAACACATATACACATTCTGTACATATACATTCATTGTACAAACACATATACACATTCTGTACATATACAAGTACATATGCATACTTACACTCATTCACATAATCACGTTTCATCAAACATATATTAACGTTGTTGCCCTAGGGTAAACTGGGTGTAACACATGGCACACTGACAAAGCTTAACCTATTGAGACTATAACAATCTACAAGGTTAATGTAGGTTGCTTCTCTTTCTCCCCCTCCATTTTTCTGCATTCTTTCGTATCTCAAGTTATCATTACGTATATGTATTGTTGCATTTAAACAACTGTATTGTTGATAATAAAGGTAAATTATTGGTATTGTTCATTATCAATAGCGTTATTTCTATTGGTATTTGTATTGATCCATTTGTAGTGTAATAATGCTCATTGTCATTTCTGTATTATTTTTTATTTTTCGCTAACTGCTTATTTGCTATTACTTTTACCATCATATTTGTACATGTCATATTTGCTGATGTTGCTCTATTGTTGTTGTTGTTGTTGTTTGCTGTTGTTGTTTTTGTCTCTCTGTCTAATCCCCCTCTTGTCCCCACAATTTCCCCCTCTGTCTTCTTTTTTTTTTCTCTTTCTATCCCCTCCTGCTCCGGCCCGGCTGCACTAAATGATAATATAAATACATTTAATAAAGTCAAATACAAATAAGGCAACAAGAGAAGTATCCTACACTTCTCTTTTGTAAAGTAAATCTGAACAGCCGACATGGGCATCTACATCAACTATATGATTTGCCTGAGAAGCTGGACAGGACATAAAAAAAAAATTAAAAAAAAAAAAAATTAAAAAAATTTAAAAAAAAAAAAAAAAAAATAAAGCCCGATCACAGTTGAAATCTTGAAATGAAGGGCCTTTAATGGCCAAAACATTAACCTGGACAACATTTTAACAGCTGGTTGGCTCAGATTTTATTCTTTTCATTGCATTCACATGCTGCAGTGGACAGTGGACAATTTAGCTTCAGTCCATGTGTGTTTATTGACAACATGGTTATAACCTGGACACGTTAGCTCGTTGGTATTGTAACACGTGACTGTTACTACGTGCGTCTGCCCCGGGCCACGAGTCAAACAGCGGCGGTGTTAATGAAGCAGCGTAAGGCTGCTCACCGTCAGTGAAACGCTCGGTGAAATCACGGATTAACGTTAAATATATGACGAGCCGCGAGCGATGCAGCTATAACCTATCTACTAGTGATGGGTTGATGAGGCGTCATGAAGCGTTTCGACACATTGCAAAACTGTATTGATACTGTGTCGATACTGTGTCACTAAATACTGACATCTGCTGGACATTAAAAATCCCTACAGGCAACCTATGGACCGCCTCAACTGACACTGATTTTATGACCTAGTACAGTGGTTCTCAAATGGGGGTACGCGAACCCCTGGGGGTACTTGAAGGTATGCCAAGGGGTACGTGAGATTTTTAAAAAATATTCTAAAAATAGCAACAATTCAAAAATCTTTATAAATATATTTATTGAATAATACTTCAACAAAATATGAATGTAAGTTCATAAACTCAGTGAAGCACAAGCTCAGGTTTGTCACTAAAATGTCTGTCAAAAAGAACTGTGAAAAGAAATGCAACAATGCAATATTCAGTGTTGACAGCTAGATTTTTTGTGGACATGTTCCATAAATATTGATGTTAAAAGATTTTTTTTTTTTGTGAAGAAATGTTTAGAATTAAGTTCATGAATCCAGATGGATCTCTAATACAATCCCCAAAGGGGGCACTTTAAGTTGATGATTACTTCTATGTGTAGAAATCTTTATTTATAATTGAATCACTTGTTTATTTTTCAACAAGTTTTTAGTTATTTTTATATCTTTTTTTCCAAATAGTTCAAGAAAGACCACTACAAATGAGCAATATTTTGCACTGTTATACAATTTAATAAATCAGAAACTGATGACATAGTGCTGTATTTTACTTCTTTATCTTTTTTTTTTCAACCAAAAATGCTTTGCTCTGATTAGGGGGTACGTACTTGAATTTAAAAAAAAATCACAGGGGGTACATTGCTGAAAAAAGGTTGAGAACCACTGACCTGGTATATACAATAATATAAACCAAGTCATTGTATTTCATTTAGGATTATTTCATAACTTCATTTAAATAAAAATATATTTTTTGTCTTTTTTAGACACAGTCAATAAATAATGTGAACATGTATCATAACATGGAAATCTAAGAGAACGTGTTGTGAATGAGGATGCTTGTGGACCTGGAAATTATTATTTAATTTTTTTTACACATTTTTATTTAAAAAAAAACAGTTTTTCCAACGTATTCAACTTTAGACGCTTTCTCTTCTTAGTTATTATTTCTCCGGCTGTAGAAAAGAGCTGCTCACAGGGCACAGAGGAGGCGTCAGTGCGACAGTTCGCGTATCGGTCACGTGACCATAACAGCTCATGATCGGTCACGTGACTTTCTAAAAGCGGTACGCGCACCGACACAGGGTTTCGCTCTTTGAGCTCGACGCATGCATCGATGTTGCCGGACCCATCACTACTATCTACCTATAACACCTGTAAAAATGAAGCAATGCTACCACGCTAGCAAGCGTTAGCTAGCCAAGTATGAGCCACCAAGCTGCTAACTGTCGCCAAAAGGCACCATTTAAGTTTTTTTCCCCATGGCATCCTGGATCAAGGCTTTCAGCAGCTTTTGGACGTTTGAGGTAGAAACGTAGGAAGCGCCATCATTATGAAAAGTAACCGGCGAGTATTTTGATTCCGTCCGTCCGTTCGTTCGTCCGTCCCTCTTCTTCTTCTTGCTATTGGCGGAGTTACAATGCATAGTAGGCTACCACCACCTACTGCACCGGAGGTGTAACTACAAGCAACATTCACAGACAGTCCCATTGCTTTTATGAGCGGTCGAGCGAGTCAAAAGCCGAAAAATCCATTTGTGGCGGACGTAATTCTTTCGTGGCGGGCCGCCACAAATAAATGAATGTGCGGGAAACACTGGTGTTAGAAGCCATGGAATAAAAGTATGTTTGCATTTGGACTGGCAAAGCAGACTGTATCAGTTATTGTCCGCCATGTATGTTGTGAACCCAACGTCTATGTCCAGAATACCGTATATAAAGTCACCAAAAATGAATGGACAATGAAAGTGAAGGCAAAAGAGTGAGTGTCCTGACCAGATATCTAGATCCCTAGTTTGATTTATGTAAAATGTTCTTTATCACATTGTTTATTTTCACGTTTCCATTAAACATTTGATTAATTTATGATGGTTCAGGTGTGATTCACTACACTAGAGCCCCATAGCACACTGGATTCCAGTTAATTGAAATACCACAACACTGGATTTTGTGCAGATACCGGTAAGTTAAATTTAAGAACTTGCACACAAAGCAAGACTGGAGGTGACTATGACGTGCGCATTTTCCGCGCATGCGTATTAGGTCGCGTTGCGCCGGCTGACGGAGGGGGGGAGGGGGTCTTAAACGGCCATTGTGTGTTTGTGGACACGGATAAAGTTAAGTGGGTTTACCCTGGATAACCTTAGAAGGGGCCTTAGAGCGATGTGCTCTGGCCCCTTCCAGAAAACCTCTAATGGAATTTTAGATAAAGCTGAAGTAATTAGCAACAAACCGTCTTATCATCGGTACACATCAAGTTGAAAATCTTCAAGCGAAACATGAACGTGGGGATGGCGTCGCTAGCATGAATGCTACATGGACAGCAAACAGACGACAACAAACTATGCAGGCTGAGATAAATCAAGACCAAGTGCTACAAGATGTCATTCATGTCAACAACTAACGTTGTTCCATCTAGAGGTAGTTTGTACAAAAAAAGAGATCAGCGCTGTCATCCGAAAGGTAAATAAGCTTATTTGTGTAACCGAGGTTTTGTAATTAGATAAAGTCCAATAGAAAAGACAGACCATAGGGAATCGAGAGGCACGTTCGTTATTGACAACCATCACATTTCTCGTCAACACATTGGCTTCTTGTCAAGGCAACTTCTCTCACACACACACACACACACTTCCGGCTTCACAATAAGAGTGCGACACATCACACTGCGCCACCAAAACGAAAATGACTTACATTTGTTTTAACAACTGGTTAAACTAAAGAAGACTAAATACAGATGTAAATGGTTATTGCTTTGTTTTGAGCAGTCTTACATAGTTGAGGGGATAGGTTTCAGATGGTAGTATAAGGGATGGATCTGAACTGATACTGTACCAATTTCCAATACATGGGAATCGATACCGGTACTCAGTGTTTCCAATTTTTGGTAATTAATATTTTTAAATTTGTGCTATCTGGCTGTTATTTATTGTTTGTTTTTACACTTCCGAGTCTTATTTGTAAATATGATATAGCAGATTTTGCATGCAGTTGCAATTACTAGATGTTAGATGGCAGTAGAGTATAAGCTACGGTGTATTGGCTTGCTGGAAAGTAGTCTTTGCCGTTAAGTTGAATGTGCCAGTCTTTTGCTGCGCCCTAGAAAGTAAATGGTAAATGGGTTGTACTTGTATAGCGCTTTTCTACCTTCAAGGTACTCAAAGCGCTTTGACACTATTTCCACATTCACCCATTCACACACACCTTCACACACACACTGATGGCGGTAGCTGCCATGCAAGGCTCTAACCACGACCCATCAGGAGCAAGGGTGAAGTGTCTTGCTCAAGGACACAGCGGATGTGACTAGGTTGGTAGAAGCTGGGGATCGAACCAGGAACCCTCAAGTTGCTGGCAGGGCCACTCTTCATGGAGCGCCACGCCGTCCCCAAAGTGTTTATACTGTAAGTATTGTACTTACAACACACCAGCTGTTTAATTCTAACGTGCATCTTAGTTGTAGTTTTTATTACCAAATGTGGTGGTGTTGAAATCGCCATGTAAAATTGCTAATGCTAATCATTAGGATATCTAATAGCATAAAGCTTGCGCAGTTCAAAAAAAGTGGAGCCTTACTTTAAGTTTGATGGTTTTCTACCGGGCATACTTGCTTTGTTGGCATTGACAATTGTAACATTACCTAGAGGCAGTTTGTCTGAACCCGCTTTGAGCGCTTGTTTCCTCGCCAAGTGTTTTAGTCTGCAACTGGACATGACAGTTGCATCGAAATATGGCACCGTTTGATATAACATGGTAGTACCGACAGAATTCAGCAAGTGCCTATAAAAGTACCAAATTTGGTACCCATCCCTGGCTGGTACAGTATTATTAAATATATGGACCACAACATTTATCATGGTAAAATAAATATTTTAGATGTATTTATTAGACGTGTATTTATATTTGTGTCACAATGGGGAAAGGGAAATTGGCTCAAAAGCAACAACATCTTTTTTTGCTAACAATATAGAGTACCACACAATACACCACTCAAGCAAGCAAAGGCGGTTGAATTCAAGCGGTAATTATAAGGCAATCAATCTCTCTAAATCTATTTCTGACTTTTATAAGTGCTGGAAAAGACGAATAATAAGATTGTTGTTTGTTTGTTTTGTCACATTTCTTTCCATCACTCCTTGCGTTATTTCCTGAAAGGTGGACTGCCGCTGGCTTTGAGCAGCATTAGCAAGCTCACACCCTCCCACACACACACACACACACACACACACACACACACACACACACACACACACACACACACACACACACACACACACACACACACACATTCTTGTATTTGCTACCTTCTTGAGACCTCTGAAAAATACCTCTTTAGGACCACCCTGACTAGATACATAAAGATTTGTATTTACAACATTCATAATATATACATACTATGCAAATATAAAAAAGCTTGTTGTGAAAAATTAGTTGGGATTTCACAAGAAAAAGGTCACAATTTCACAAGAAAAACTTAGAATGTTGGCAGTATTACCATAAAAGTCGTAATTTTACTCAACGCAAGTCAAAATTTTACAAGAAAAACTGAACATTTGTGCAATATTATGATAAAAGCTGGGATTTAACTCAATAACAGTCGCAATTTTACAAGAAAAGCTTAAAATGTTGGCAATTTTATGAAAAGAGTCGTAATTGTACTGGACAAAAGTCAAAATTTTATAAGAAAACTTTAAAATGTTGGCAATATTATAACAATAATTGGAATTTTACTTGGCAAAAATTATTACAAAAGTTATAATTTTTACAAGAAGAACAAAAACATTGGCAATATTGTGATAAAAGTCAGAATTTCATATGACAAATGTCACCATTTTGCGTTAAAAAGTAATAATTTTACATTAAAAAAAAATAATTTTACGAGGAAATATTGCAATATTACAGAAACAGAAAGAATATAAGAAATTGTTCCCAATTTTATAAGAAAAAAGTCGACAATGTGAGAAAAAGACTGCTTTTCGTTAATGTATTTTATTTTTTGTTTGTAATTGGTTTTTAATCTTCATTATTTACTTCAAGTTATTACAGTATGTCTCTATATAAAAAAACTTTTTTTTAAATTAATTTAGGCCAAAGGGGGCGCATTTCAATTTCTTACACACACTTGTTATTTCATATGTTCACCAGAGGGGGAGCACTTTTAAAACCGACACAGAGTCAATTTGAAAAATCCTTCCTTTTATGGGACCACCCTAATTTTTGATAGATTTCACCACCAGGGTTGCAAATGAAATCTCCATTAGATGCGATGGTTTTCCGTATTGGGACCATGTCCTAACTTGTTCACCGGTCCTCATATGGACGGTACTTTTCCTTGTTGATGTCTCAAGAAGGGTAGCAATACAAGAACACACGCACACACACACACACACACACACACACACACACACACACACACACAGTGGTAGCCGCCCGTGACATTCCTGCAGCTGCGGCGCTCTCTCCCCCTCGCACGCGCCCCCCCAGCAAACTCCCTAGGGGACGAATGCCTAATGAGTCACGCGCCTGTCTGCCGTTACCTCGCCGTGTTTGTGTGTGTGTGTGTGTGTGTGTGTGTGTGTGTGTGCGAGTGTGTGGAGGCGGGATGGCGGTCCGACTTGGCGCGAGCTCTTCGGGGAAGGCGAAGGGAAGGAAAGGAGGGGGTGAGGAGATGACAGGGAAGGAGAGAGGAAGGAAAAAAAGTGTGCAGGAGGCATGAGGGTGGGGTGAAGCGGTCATTACCACGCTCTGAAAAAGGGCCAAAACAAACGGCGTGTCCTCTGTGTGCGAGCCCGATCATCACGACGTACAAATTCTTATTTTGTTTAGTCTCACGGAAACCGCCGAGGCCACTTTCACAGGTGCGCGCCTGGTTTGGCGATTAGCCGCTAGTTTGTTAGCTGGAGATCCCGCAGTATGCAAACACGACTATGGCGTAACTTGACGAACGGTCAGATTGAAGTACAGTAGTGGTTGGATTAAAGTGTTCACAGCAACCACAGTGTAATCCACTCCATATTATTCCAGATTACATCGTCTTGATTAGTGGCGCAAGAACGTGACGACAATACAGAAGGATGGCGAGATGATCTTTTTTTTTTTTTTTTTCTTTTTTTTTTTTTCCCCCAGAGGACAAAAACACTATTGATAACAATGTTGTTTGTTGCTGTCATCACAAAGTGGCTCTTCCCCCCCCATCCTGCCGTGACGCGGTTTGTTTGCAAAAACACGCTTTAGCGTCCGCCGTGCACCTCGTGACCTTCGTGATGCGTGAGAGGAATCTCAACACCACAAATAAATTGTGTCAAAAATAACAGCTGGTGGGGCTGTCCGATAGTATGTGTGAGACTCATTCTCCAACGCCTTGGGAGCTGCGCTGGTATACGAGTCGACAGCCCAGGGATTTTAGCTCATTGGCTAGCACTGCTCGATTTAAAGGTGCCGTATGAACAAATTTAATAAATAGATGTTTGCATTTGTCGCAATTAGTAGTTTCAATTGTTGGAAACTTCACATGGCTAACATGTATCCTCATGAGTAGGGATGATGTTCGAAATCGGTTCTCCCGGTTGTTCGATAAGAAAAGAACCGATTCCATGGACTTGAATCCCTTTTTGAGAACCGGTTCCCGTTATCGAGGCCACTATAGTAAAGAAAAAGAGTTGGTTCTTTATTCGAATCCCTGGGAACGAATCCCTTCCCACGTACAGGAAATGCCCTGTGGGACCTGCAATGTTATGCCAATTTGATTGTAGACTCTTACTGACACCTTGTGGCGTTATGAAAATATTACGCCTCTTAGTTTGGGCTCTTCCGGGTTGAGACAATTGAGAAATAGACAAGTTGTGTTAGCTCTTACAAGCCTTGGAAAAGATAAGTCTGTAAGTAAACTGTTTAACTTGTTTATGTAACTCAATATTAAGGTGGAAAGTGGTTAAGTTTGATACTAAATGTTTATTGAAAAACGATTTTTGTGCACTGTTTCAATTGATGTTTTGAGGACTTAAAGGGGAACATTATCACAATTTCAGAAGGGTTAAAACCATTAAAAATCAGTTACCATTGGCTTTTTTTATTTTTCGAAGTTTTTTTCAAAATTTTACCCATCACGCAATATCCCTAAAAAAAGCTTCAAAGTGCCTGATTTTAACCATCGTTATATACACCCGTCCATTTTCCTGTGACGTCACACAGTGATGCCAATACAAACAAACATGGCGCATGCATAGAACGGCAAGGTATAGCGACATTAGCTCGGATTCAGACTCGGATTTCAGCGGCTTAAGCGATTCAACAGATTACGCATGTATTGAAACGGATGGTTGTAGTGTGGAGGCAGGTAGCGAAAACGAAATTAAAGAAGAAACTGAAGCTATTGAGCCATATCGGTTTGAACCGTATGCAAGCGAAACCGACGAAAACGACACGACAGCCAGCGACACGGGAGAAAGCGAGGATGAATTCGGCGATCGCCTTCTAACCAACGATTGGTATGTGTTTGTTTGGCATTAAAGGAAACTAACAACTATGAACTAGGTTTACAGCATATGAAATACATTTGGCAACAACATGCACTTTGAGAGTGCAGACAGCCCGATTTTCATCAATTAATATATTCTGTAGACATACCCTCATCCGCTCTCTTTTCCTGAAAGCTGATCTGTCCAGTCCAGTTGGAAATGCATCTGCTTTGAGTGTCGCAGGATATCCACACATTCTTGCCATCTCTGTCGTAGCATAGCTTTCGTCGGTAAAGTATGCGGAACAAACGTCCAATTTCTTGCCACTTTCGCATCTTTGGGCAACTTGAATCCGTCCCTGTTCGTGTTGTTACACCCTCCGACAACACACCGACGAAAGTGAGAAAATGGCGGATTGCTTCCCGATGTGACGTCACGTTGTGACGTCATCGCTCCGAGAGCGCATAATAGAAAGCCGTTTAATTCGCCAAAATTCACCCATTTAGAGTTCGGAAATCGGTTAAAAAAATATATGGTCTTTTTTCTGCAACATCAAGGTATATATTGACGCTTACATAGGTCTGGTGATAATGTTCCCCTTTAAAATGGCTGCCAGTCGTATATTTCCACCATCAAAATAGTTTCAACACTCAGAAGTATTTGTTTGATGATAGTACTGTATATTTGTGTGAAGCTAATATTTACATATTGTGTATTACATTTCAGTGTGTTAATTGAATCACATAGCTTATACATTTGTCACTGTGTGTATTTCAGTTTAAAAAAAAACAAAAAACAGTCCAGTGCAAGACAAAAGTAAAGATAGGAAAAGACAAAGCAAGATCAACAACAACAAAGAGCCTAAATGGATTAATCTGCTTTGGATTGTTTGTTAGCTGTCTGCCAAGCTGTATAACCTCAACACGTATAGTGAGGGCAGAACAGGCAATACAATTATTGCCAGGCTTCACTCTCATGTAAGGGGGGAAGAATTGTTGATTGATGACTGTGGTGTTCTTAGTGTCATAGTGTGTGTAGTTGGTATGTTCCAATAGCAGCAGAAGTGCACTTTTTGGAGAGCTGTATTATTTTCAGTTTTGTACCCAAGGGACTGATTTTATTTAACACTATATTATTATTTATACAACTATAGTGATCACAGAGACAGGTTGTTTTTGTGTTACTGTATATATTTGTTTTTCTGAAAAATCCCACTTAATATACTTTGGGTAACAACAGTCAATACATATATATATATATATATATATATATATATATATATATATATATATATATATATATATATATATATATATATAAATATATATATTTAGGGGGGTAACAGTTAATATTTATTTATTTATTTTATTTAATCTTTTCTTATAAAATAAAAGTGAGCTTTTGTTAAACCAAATATTGTGTTTTTTTCCATATACAACAACCTATCTGGATTCGATAAGAGAATCGATAAGTAATCGGTTCGATAAGAGGATTCGATAATGGGCTCGAACTCGATAATTTCTTATCAAACATCATCCCTACTCATGAGTGATATTAGTAATAGTTGAACACATTGCAATCCGTTGCCCGGATCATAGTTTGTTTACGTTTTGTCTCTTGTTGGCTTAGTTCTGTTTCATGTCCATTTTACAATGTTTGTGTAATTTAAACTTGCGAATAGCCTAAACCAGAGGTTCTCAAACTCTTTTCCCCAAGTACCACCTCAGAAAAAACGTGGCCCTCCAAGTACCACCATAATGACTGACGTTAAAAAGCAAGTATATATTACATTTTTGGCCACTGTAACATTATACACAGTTTGAACAGTAATACAGTGTGTGAATATAGGAAAAGAAAACACTGTACTTTCATCAAGTGATTCTTTTGCAGACGTACCCCTCGTGGTACACGTAGCACAGTTTGAAAATTACTGGCCTAAACATTGCAACCTAACCAATTCCCAAGAAGAGTAGAAGTACAGTGGTACCCCAACTTAAAGAGTGCAACAACTTAAAAGAGTTTTGAAATAAGAGTTGTCTCACAGCTGAATGTTATGCTTTAAGTTTCAAGCAAAAATGTGAGTTACAAGCATCTCCGCCTGTAGTTGGTGTAGACCAAAACATCTGATCTTACTTGCCAGCATTAGCTTATTGCTAGAAATAGACATAACTTTGTTTTCCAACCATGGGAAGAACAAGTGAGTGTGAAGGACAGTGCTGAGAAGAAGAAGTGGATGTTTATTGAATTAAAGAAATAAACCATCAAAAACATGACGGAGCGTATCCTGTAGCCAGCTAACTTGGCCAAGCACTGCTAGTCTGCACAACACTGAAGCAGAATGAGTTTAACCGCCAGCAAAGAATGTTAAAATAATATCTAATCGGCTGACATTTATCAATGAAAATATTGACAAGCTGCTGATGGTGTGTTTGAAGGAAAAGCAGCCGGAATGAGATACTGCAGAAGTCCATTCTCCAAGGTAAATGCTGTACGTTATTACATTACTTATGACTTACTAAATGACATTGTACTGTTGTTAATACAATATTTCTTACTTGGAAATTAGTTTTTCTTTTTAAAAGGCATTTTACATGTTAAAATTGTGCTTTTTTTAGGGACTTGGGGGGCAAGCGCCGGTTCAATTGATTTCAGTTGATTGCAATTAGTTCAGTTCAGTTCAGTTTCAGTTTATTTGGAACATGCATGCGATGCAATGTAATGCATCACAGATTTCCAGTTGTTTCATTACAGCACGTCCAAAAAGGAGTAGGAAGAAGCAGAGCTTATTTCATCCTACCATAGCAATTGTATCCAATTTTCTTGTTCTTTGTAACAGAACAGTGAACAAATAAATAATATACCATAGTAAGCAAAAAAAAATAAAAATTAATACATAAATAATCTTTATCTAAAAAAATAAATAAAAAAAAGGGTTCCAGATGTTCATCATAATTCTTGTTCTGTGTACTTTGTGAACACTTGTTGTTTGAACAGTCTCTTAAATTAAATCATACTGGTGCTTTGGTTGATTTCTTTGGTTAATCCGTTCCATAATTTAATTCCACATACAGATATGCTAAAGGTTTTAAGTGTTGTACGAGCATCCAAATGTTTTAAATGAGATTTTCCTCTAAGGTTATATTCCTCCTCTTTTGTTGAGAAGAACTGTTGTACATTCTTGGGTAGCAGGTTATAGTTTGCTTTGTACATCATTTTAGCTGTTTGCAAACGCACCAAATCGTTGACTAGCAACGTTGATTTGAGATACAAGTGTTTTGAGTCAAGAGCTCAGTCACAGAACCAATGAAGCTCCTAAAGTAGAAGAGCAAAAGTTGCAGCGTCCTAGGCGGCCAGTAGTTGTCATTGGGTGGGCGTCTATGTCTGCATATGAGATAAAAGTTGCTTCTGGTTTGAGAGGCTTGTTGGGAAAGGAGGGAGAAAAAGTGAGAAAACAGCGTTGGGTGGGCAGGCATGCGACCAAGTCCCCCCACCTCCTGAAACACACACACACACACACACACACACACACACACACACACACACACACACACACACACATTCATCTGCACTCTTGGCCCCCACGCGCTGAGCCGAGCGGCAGTTTCAGCCCAATGGAGCGGCACAGGGCAAAAGAGGGGGGGGAGCGTGGTAGAGTTGCTGCAGGGGGGTTTGCAGTGACGGGAGTGGGGGGGTGGGGGAGCACAGAGGGCGGCGAGGCAGGGGGAAGAGGGGGGGGGGGGGCGGAGTGGCGGAGCGGCGCTGGGAGGTCAGTGGTGGTGCAGTCAAGCGTGCCAACACGCCTCTCACGCTCCCTTGTCCCTCTTGTCTCACCCCCACACCCCCTCCTCCACCCTCATTCTCCCGCTGCCTGCATGTTTGGATTGGACCGCCGAGACCACCGCAGGGGAGCTTTGCAGACAGGTTCCTACTGGATCTCGGTGACGACGGAAGTGGAGGCGAGGCCAAGGTTGTGTACCACAAACACACCTGAGCCAGGGTACTATTAGATTGCAACAAACAACACCTCCTCGAGGCCTGAACAAGCACTTTGATGAGGTTTAGTCACGCACACACGCACGCCACCGTCTATGGAATGCAATCATTTTGACTCATCAGTGACGTCGCGAGAAGGAAGCCGAGATAAACTCACGCCGCCCTCGTTTATCTTTCAGCAATTTAATTCATCCACTCTTTATCGGACTTGCCGCCACCTTTTATCGCCAATAATGATCCAAAAAGTTGTTCCTGCAATATGCAGTTTCTGGCACTATCATGATCAACACAATAGGCTCATGTGTGATTTCTATTAGCGGTGGATTCCACTTCCTTATATTCCTTTACATCCAACCGGCCTGTGCATGTCGGAGCATGTTAATGGATGGATGACGCTGGATGGGACAGGAGTGTCCATCAGAGCAACAGTCAAGGGTGAGGTCATTTGTTGAAGAGCTGGGAAGGCCCCGTTCACACTGCACATTAGGGTTGACCGGTATAAGTATAGTACCGCGATACTAATGAAACATATTCGCTACTATACCGTCTCTGAAACGTACCGGTCCCGCAACCCACCGCGTCTAAGTCACGTTGTGACATTGCTGATTTTACGAGCAGAGGAGCATGTTCGTACTTACAAGCAAACACAGTGTGTAGACAGAAAAGGGAGAATGGACGCATTTTGGCTTAAAAACTAACGATAAAGGTGAAGTTATAACACTGAAACGCCCTCAGGAAGAGGTGCTTTAAGACATGGCTAGCTAGCCAGCGACTAACGCCCAGCCGCCGTCGGCAGTGTTTTAGCTACTTCTAAATCACTAATCCTCACCTCCATGGCGACAAATAAAGTATGTTTCTTACAAGTATCATCCCTGCAGGACGAGGAATAGCTAAACATGCTTCACTACACACCGTAGCTCCCCAGCGTCAAATGTAAACAAACGCTATTAGTGGATCTACACCTGACATCCACTGTAATGATACCAAGTACAGGGGCGTATCTAGTCGATACTACTATGATTACGTTGACATTTTTTGGCATCACAACTAGGGCTGGGCGATATGGCCTTTTTTTAATATCACGATATTTTAAGGCCATATCGCGATACACGATATATATCTCGATATTTTGCCTTAGCCTTGAATGAACACTTGATGCATATAATCACAGCAGTATGATGATTCTATGTGTCTACATTAAAACATTCTTCTTCATACTGCATTAATATATGCTCGTTTTAAACTTTCATGCAGAGAAGGAAATCACAACTAAAAAAAAAATCACTATTTTTTTCATACGGTGTTGATCTGGAAATGTTTGCCTCAGCATTTTGATGGTGTGGACGTGTGGCACCGAACGGAGATGTTGACATGCGGAGTAAGCACTCTTCATTCTTTAGCTAGTGTGTGTGTGTGACAATCATTGGTACTGTAACTTTAACAGGTGACTTTTGAAATGATGCTACATATTAGCAGTAATGCTACTTTTTATAGCAACGCTTTCGCCCCACACTTGACAAATTATGGTTGTCTGTTCGACATATTCCCACCGCCAGACGATGGACCCCCTGCTGTTTTTTGGGGGAATTAATTATTTCTTCATTTGTTACCAGATTCGCACCTTCTTTCGCTCGTATTACCGCTAGCATCACAGCTAACGTTACCCATGCTGCTACCTCTTTGCTGGGCGAGGTCGTATACGTATGTGACGTATGTCGTGACAGTATGTGACGTGTGTAAGAAGGTGCGCTTGCTGTCTGTGAGAAGGAGAGACAAGAAAGGGCGAGTAGAGCCTGTAGTGTAATGCCAGCAGCTAAAAGCAACTGCGTGAGAACGCATACTCGAATATCACGATATAGTCATTTTCTATATCGCACAGAGACCAACCCGCGATATATCGCGCATATCGATATATATCACCCAGCCCAAATCACAACATCTTCTTTCGTTTTTAGAAAATGTATATTATGTTTATGAACTCGGGAAATACGTCCCTGGACACATGAGGACTGTGAATATGACCAATGTATAATCCTGTAACTACTTGGTATCGGATTGATACCCAAATTTGTGGTATCATCCAAAACTAATGTAAAGCATCAAACAACAGAAGAATAAGTGATTATTACATTTTAACAGAAGTGTAGATAGAACATGTTAAAAGAGAAAGTAAGCAGATATTAACAGTAAATGAACAAGTAGATTAATAATTAATTTTTCTACCACTTGTCCTTAATAATGTTGACAAAATAATAGCATGATAAATGACACAATATGTTACTGCATACGTCAGCAGCTAAATTAGGAGCCCTTGTTTGCTTACTTACTACTAAAAGACAAATTGTCTTGTATCTTCACTATTTTATTTAAGGACTTAACTGCAATAAGAAACATATTTTTAATGTACCCTAAGATTTTTTGTTAAAATAAAACCAATAAAGCAATTTTTTGTGGTCCCCTTTATTTAGAGAAGTACCAAAAAGCACCGAAAAGTACCGAAATAATTTTTGTACCAAAATATTGGTATCGTTACAACACTACCGAAAACCAAATCCGATTTTTTTGCCCTTAAGTGACACAGATCGGATATTTTCTGCCAGTCTAAACGCTCCAAAGTGCTTCAAATCTGATCTTTTCCGCATCAGATTCAGTCCACATCAGGAGGTAGTCCGAATCCGAATGGAATCTGATTGTTTCAAATGTGACTTCAGTCTAAACGTAAATGCGACCCGAATGCAACTTTTACATCATCTCAGGCCGAGCTACGTCGTTCGTGGGCGCGGGAAAATACGCAGCCCGCCAGCGGAAGTGGATACGCCATCACAACATCCGGTTTTCGCTGAGCAAAGTATTTTTTCGTCGGCCTAAATTTTGATGCATCACTAGTCAATTGTGCACAAATAGTACCGTATTTTCCGGACCATAGGGCGCACTGGATTATAAGGCGCACTGCCGATGAATGGTCTATTTTTGCTCTTTTTCATATATAAGGCGCACCGGAATACAGGGCGCATTAAAGGGGTGATATTATTATTATTTATTTTTTCTAAATTGAAAACACTTCCTTGTGGTCTACATAACATGTAATGGTGGTTCTTTGGTCAAAATGTTGCATAGATTATGTTTTACAGATCATCTTCAAGCCGATTTCTGACAGTCGCTTGTGGGCGGTCTTATTTACGTGGCTCACCTTCGGAAGCATCTTCTCCCCGTCATCTTTGTTGTAGCGGTGTAGCGTGCAAGGACGGGAGTGGAAGAAGTGTCAAAAGATGGCGCTAACTATTTTAATGACAATCACACTTTACTTAAATCAATAACAAAGCAGCATCTCCTCATCCGGAAACAACAACACAGGAAATGTGTCTCGTGAAAAATCGTCCAACCGGAACTCTAATAACTAAAGATCCTTGGGTGAATAATGTAAACTCACTGTACCGGTATGTTTTAGCGCTTTCATGGCGAGTTTACTGACAGATATAAGTAAGAATTTTACAGTACTTTATATTAGAAATGGCAACAGCGGAGGAATGTCTCATAACAAGAAGATAGAGAAAAAGAAGAAGCTTATCGACTACAAAGGCGGGCGGACGCGCGCAATTTTTTAGGATTTATGCAGATCCCAAATACAGATCAGCAGGTACCAGAAGGTAAGAAAAGTTGCTTTTGCATAATACTGCGAAACAAAACACCAGATAATATGTCTTACCTTATACACACACCACAATAATACTCGTATGTTGAAGCACATCAAGCAGTGTGGCTTCATAGCTTACCAAAGTCGTACTAAAACATTTTGTTAGATTTTAGAGCACCGTGTGTAATATTCTATATGTTCAATTGAACATATAAACTGTTGGTGTTGTTTACTTGAGTCAAATTGCCATCATAGTGCAGTCTACACGTATCTCTTATGTTTGACTGCCATCTACTGGTCATGCTTATCATTACACCATGTACCAAATAAAATAGCTTCGAGGTGGGCTCAACCCAAACTTATTCCTTACATTAGGCGCACCGGGTTATAAGGCGCACTGTCGAGTTTTGAGGGAAAAAAATGATTTTAAGCGCGCCTTATAGTCTGGAAAATACGGAAGGCTAAATGTAATAAATGAAGATATATGTACAAATGTATATATTTTGATTCCGAAGAAATAGCGATTGTTGAAGGAACATAATTGACGTGAACACTGTGCCAAATTTGCTTATGTTACGTACATTGCGTCAGTTGAAAAAAAAAGCTCAGGTAGATCCACGCTGCTGTCCATGTCTCCTTTACTTAATAGGCATAAAAAGATTACAACCCTCCCAAATATCCATTCATACATTATATTACTTTCATTTATTTACATAAAAACACCCATTTTTAAGGGTAGGCAACTTTTATTCTGCAAAGTAGTAGTAGTAAGAGCAACTTCCTTGTTCAATTACGGAATCAATTTATTTTCACTTTATCGAAATGCGTATGTAAGTTACATTGAGGCCCCATGGGGCCCGTGCCCGTTTTTACTGGAGTTTGATAAAGAACACATTTTCTTGCCGTGCAAACAGTCGGCTGGAAAAAAAATCAGATTACTAAAAAATCAGATTTGGGCCACTTGGGCCTGCAGTGTAAACGTAGTCCCAGACACAGTTTGTTCATGCATGCTACATGCACCCAGTACAGCCTCTTTGAGAAATGAGACGCCAATTAAAGACAATCATTACTGAACTGAATGAAAACAAGAAGTAGGTGTGTGCACAACATGTCCGACACAGCGCAACTGCTATTGATCCCCATTAGCGTGCGTAAAACGGCGAGCACATCCCTTGGAGCGTCACTCGGTCTCAAAGCACACAAACACTCTCCACCTGACCACACTTCTGAGCCAATGGCCGAGTCCGGTGTTGCCATGGCAGCATAGCTTCAGCAACACGTATGCAAAACACAACATACAGCAACACCCGTACTCAGCCTCCTGGAGACTCGACGAGAGGCTTTTATTTTGAAGCAGGAGTGTGTTTGTGCCTTTCGAAATATTTGTGAGCGTGTGGGTTTAATTCCGCTTTGCAACAGGGGCCCATGATTGGAGTGGAGGTGGGCGGGGGGGCCTTTATGAGCCAGAGGAGGCGACTGTAATTTCCTCCCATCCTCCGCCAGTTCCGCTGAAATAACAGAGCAGAGGAAGCCGAGCTCTCCCGGGAGGAGCAAACACACACACGCGCACACACACACACACACACACACACACACACACACACACACACACACACACACAGCTAGCTAATCAGGCAACCACCCTGGGCTCAGACACGCACGCACACACACACACACACAGAGAGGCGTGCTTACATACAAAATGAACAAAAAGGACATTTAGAGCGGCAGGATTCAACTTCTGCAACAAACTTTTATAAATATATCAGTGAATAAAAGGCATCTAATACGCGAGCATCCGTCATTCAAGTGTGAACACGTGACGTCACTGCCGTCTTTTAATGACTAACTGTCGAGTGTTTGTGTGCTAACGTGACAAAGAGCTCACGCTGACGCTGCAAATTATCTGAGCGGGCAGGTGGAGCGTCTTCCCAAACAGCTGCCCCTTTTTTTTTTTTTTTTTTTCTTTTTTAATTTTTTTTTTTTTTTTTTACGACGGCTCGCCTCATGCCTTTAGCGAAACGGGATCACTTAAAGTTCAGCTGTCAAACTTTCAAAATAAATGTCTGCATGAGGTAATTTGTGTCAGTAGGCAGGCATATATTGTGTGTGCGAGGGAGCATGAGCGAGTGAGGGAGGGAGGGAGCGACGGAGGGGGGCGGGGCGGGGTGGAGGGTGGTGCGGGGCTGCCATGCCCTGAGGGGAGTCAGAGGGGCGGAGGGCGGGGGGGATGAGGGGGGGGATTGGGGATGGGAGACGCCAGCATAGGCCACAGAAGCCTCGCTGACGTCCCTCCTCCGACTCACCCTCGCCGCCCTCGCGTGAAACTGCTGACATTCTTAGCCTGTGTGTGCGTGCAAGTGTGTGTGTGTGTGTGTGTGTGTGTGTGTGTGTGTGTGTGTGTGTGTGTGTGTGTGTGTGTGTGTCCGAAGGCGTCATGGTGGTATTCACTCGCCGGGTTTAAACTTCAGGCTTCACCGCCAGACGAGGAAACGAGGGCCATAACAACAACAACAACAACAACAACCTCCGGGCCCTCGCCTCCCTGCTGACGTCAACAACAAAGTTTGACTCCATCACGTCTGCAAATTGAGGTTGAAAAGAGTACGAGCCTCGACAGGCCAAAAAGTCAATCGACGATAACCCCGCGCTGGGGATGTGAACACGTGCTCCGCAAGACTTGCACATCTGTTTTTCTCCGGCCATTACCTCCACCAGGTGTAATTGTATAATTGTCCTTGGTGGAGCTGCGTGAGCAATGTCAGCAGTTTACCTGCATCACTCAAACACCTGCGACTTATCTAACCTGCCTTCGCCTGGCGTGTCTCACACACAATAATCAGTGGTCGCCACACTCAGTCGCTCGCTAAGCCTCTTACACCCTTCCCTCAAGATTAAGGTTCGGGAGCGACAGCAGATGCGCGCCGTGGTAATGAAAATACATACACACACACACACGCACGCACACTCAGCGCACCTGTGTGAGCAGATCTGATGGTGATGGCGCTTGTACAAAGCTGACACAGGAAGCCGATGCCGTAGTCATGACACACCTGCGAGGCCTGCAGGTTTGGCGTCATGCCCCCAGTGAGCCAGCCAGGTGAGGAGGCTTACTGACCAACAGTGAATGTCTCACACACACACACACACACACACACACATGCACACACACATCAGGCAGCTTGTTGTCTCTGGATAAATGTCCGCTTGATGGTTTAAAAAAAATAAAAATAAAATAAAGACTGTCAAACGTATCACTCAGTGCCTGTTGGGTCTGCACTCGCAAGGTTATAAACAAAGACAACGTTCCCTAAATGCACTTTCCCATCGTGCAACTGGGCCAAAACAGAAACACTGCTATTGAATGTCTACTGCTGCTTTTTTAAATACAGTCGTGGTCAAAAGTTTACATACACTTGTAAAGGACATAATGTCATGGCTGTCTTGAGTTTCTAATCATTTCTACAACTCTTATTTTTTGGCGATAGAGTGATTGGAGCACATACTTGTTGGTCACAAAAAGACATTCATGAAGTTTGGTTCTTTTATGAATTTATTATGGGTCTACTGAAAATGTGACCAAATCTGCTGGGTCAAAAGTATACATACAGCAATGTTAATATTTGGTTACATGTCCCTTGGCAAGTTTCACTGCAATAAGGCGCTTTTGGTAGCCATCCACAAGCTTCTGGTTGAATTTTTGACCACTCCTCTTGACAAAATTGGTGCAATTCAGCTAAATGTGTTGGTTTTCTGACAAGGACTTGTTTCTTCAGCATTGTCCACACGTCAGGGCTTTGGGAAGGCCATTCTAAAACCTTATTCCAGCCTGATTTAGCCATTTCTCTACCACTTTTGACGTGTGTTTGGGGGGTCATTGTCCTGTTGGAACACCCAACTGGGCCCAAGACCCAACCTCCGGGCTGATGATTTTAGCTTGTCTTGAAGAATTTGGAGGTTATCTTCCTTTTTCATTGTCCCATTTACTCTCTGTAAAACACCAGTTCCATTGGCAGCAAAACAGGCCCAGAGCATAAAACTACCACCACCATTCTTTACAGTAGGGATGGTGTTCCTGGGATTAAAGGCCTCACCTTTTCTCCTCCAAACATATTGCTGGGTATTGTGGCCAAACAGCTCAATTTTTGCTTCGTCTGACATCACATGGACAAAGATAAGACCTTCTGGAGGAAAGTTCTGTGGTCAGATGGAACACAAATTTAGCTGTTTGGCCACAATACCCAGCAATATGTTTGGAAGAGAAAAGGTGAGGCCTTTAATCCCAGGAACACCATCCCTCCCGTCAAGCATGGTGGTGGTAGTATTATGCTCTGGGCCTGTTTTGCTGCCAATGGAACTAATGCTTTACAGAGAGTAAATGGGACAATGAAAAAGGAGGATTACCTCCAAATTCTTCAGGACAACCTAAAATCATCAGCCCGTTGGGTGCAGTTGGGTGTTCCAACAGGACAATGACCCCAAACACATGTCAAAAGTGGTAAAGGAATGTCTAAATCAGGCTAGAATTAAGGTTTTAAAATGGCCTTCCCAAAGTCCTGACTTAAACGTGTAGACAATGCTGAAGAAATAAGTCAATGTCAGAAAACCAACAAATTTAGCTGAACTGCACCAATTTTGTCAAGAGGAGTGGTCAAAAATTCAACCAGAAGCTTGTGGATGGCTACCAAAAGCGCCTTATTGCAGTGAAACTTGCCAAGGGACATGTAACCAAATATTAACATTTCTGTATGTATACTTTTGACCCAGCAGATTTGGTCACACAAATAAGAGTTGTAGAAATGATTTGAAACTCAAGACAGCCATGACATTATGCTCTTTACAAGTGTATGTAAACTTTTGACCACGACTGTATTCCACTAGGTTAGGTGCTCCACTTTAGGGGTTTTCGAAGTGGGAGGCACCAAAAATCAAGAAAAACATCCTGTTCAATCCTGCTATAATCCAAGCTGACATAATGTACTGTATGTCAAAGGCAACATAAACAACTGTTTCTATGGTGCAATGAAAGGAAAACTTTACAAAGTCCTTTTTTCAGGTGGTGGGGCAGTGGGGATGGGTACCAAATTCTTTACTTTTATCGGTAGAAACCAAAGTCCGTCAGAACTAATAGGTTCTGATTCACATAAAATCAAAGGATACCATATTTTGATACTATTGTTGCACATGTGGCCTGTCCAGTTGCATCCTCGGCTCCGGCTCAAGCATTTGGCCAGGAAACAAGACGTCAAGCGGACTATTCAACATTTCCAGAAAGTCGGACTAAATTTTTAAGTCTTATTTTGTATAATCCTGAGAACCAGTGTCCTCTTCAGTAGACATGTCATTTACGTCCATTTATTTGGTCAGAATTACAAGAGCCCTCTGCTATTTTTAAGGACCTTATGCCAAAAAGCTAGTCAAAGGTCATCTCCATGACAGCACTCTAGTGTTTTTGAAAATCTTACTGAAAAAATGTGTGTCGCTTGCAAGTTTTTTTTAACACAAGCAGTTAAAATAGCCCAAAAGATGAAAAAGAGAGGACCTAAAATGGAACCTAGAGGAACACCGCTAGTATAAATAAAGAACTTGACCACTGGCTGCATCTGAAGTAAACAAGCTACAGCAACAACACAACACAAGAAAAATTGCAACTGCCAAAAAGTACCGTATTTTTCGGAGTATAAGTCGCACCGGAGTATAAGTCGCACCTGCCGAAAATGCATAATAAAGAAGGAAAAAAACATATATAAATCGCACTGGAGCCCGGCCAAAATATGAAAAAAACTGCGACTTATAGTCCGAAAAATACGGTAGAAGACTTAAAGGGATGCCTTGAGGAATGCGTTTAGTTGCGTAAAAGTGTTTGCTAGCAAGGTTAAAATGACAATGCAAGGCTCTGCCAAGAATAAGGCACTCAAAAGTACAGTAGGGCTCCACTTTACAAAATGTGCTAGCTGGATTTGCCATAGACATGCTACCGATTAGCATTAGCCATTTCACATGGCGATTTCAACCCCTCCACATTTGGTAATGCAAACAACAACTAGGATGCACGTTACAATCAAACAGCTAGTGTGTATTAATTACAATACTTCAATCCAATCCAATCCACTTTATTTATATAGCACATTTAAACAACAAAATGTTTCCAAAGTGCTGCACAACAATATTAAAAACAATATAAAATAAATATGATTAAAAACGATTTTAAAGGGCAAAACCAATTAAAACTTAAATAGAAAATTTTAAAAACACAGAGGACAACAGAGGACCACACAACTCACGTAGTGTTAAAAGCCAGAGAATAAAAGTGTGTATACATGCAATATAAAGTATTAAGGACTTAACAAAAGACAAGACATCCAACTAAATGGCAAAGACTACTTCCTGACTAAGGCAACACAATGCGGTCTATACACCACTTCAATCTAACGCCTTGGAATTGCAACTGCATGCAAGGTCTACGATATAATACAATACAGAACAGTACTTCCAAATGAGACAAACAAGTGTAAGAAAACTAAATAACAACTGACAGCACAGCTCCGTTTTGAATGTTACATTATAGAAATGTATTTAAACAATTTAAATCTTTTAACACAATTAAACACACACATAAGTACAGACAACTGTACCAATTCCCAGTTACTGGTAGTTGGTACCGCATTGATTCAAACGTGAAAAGTACCCATCCCTTCAAGAGCAGGCACCAACTGTACTCTTGAGGAACCGCGATTGTGCCACACTTTGAAAACCACCAGTCTGTACTGGAGTCTTGTTTGTATTTCCATTGCCAAAAGTTGTGAACGGTACCACAATAACAGATCTTACCAATTGCTCTGGGTGGAGCTAAACACACCGCGGTCCAGTAATTGGCGGCAAAGGGCAAAACTACAGAATGCAACACCTTGGACACGTACATTAAAAATTATATGAGTCTTCTTCATGGATAACGTTGACACTTTGCACAGTACTGAGTTACATCCTTCATACAGTTGAAGTGCCATAGTAGTGCCAGATCAGAAAAATGGCTTTTTGGTAGAAACCCTCTAAAGACAACACATGCAAGTTGAAACTTCTCTACATTCGACGCAAACAACAAAAAATAATCTCATCTAAGTCTGCACCACAAGTGACACACGATCAAATATTCTTACCACCGGTGATGAGATCCGACAACCGGGACAGTCGCAGATGGGAGGATGCACCTGTAAGATTCCCTTGGACATGAGCGTCTTGAGACTTTTCCCTGCGACACAAACACAAGACAAGCTGTGAGCGAGCGCAGGAGCACATGAACCCCAAGCAGGCGTCGCCTCCTTTTAGAGTAGCGTCACGTTTTTGTCTTACGGGTCACCATCAAGTAATCACTGCCTGTTTTCAGTGACGTCCAGAGTCCAGTGAGGTACCCAGCATGTGTCCGGAAGCATCCCCGACTTTAGACCTTTTGGCTAGGCTCGGGGGTGGGGAGGCATCACCCTCTACCCCCGCGTGAGCATGTTTCACCTCACCTTGTGTTGGTTGAAGGAAATAGTGTGTAGTGAATTACATTTATATAGCGCTTTTCTCTAGGGACTCAACACGCTTTACATAGTGAAACCCAATATCTAAGTTACATTTAAACCAGTGTGGGTGGCACTGGGAGCAGGTGGGTAAAGTGACTAGGATGGCGGAAGCGGGGATCGAACCTGCAACCCTCAAGTTGCTGGCCCGGCCGCTCTACCAACCGAGCTATACCGTCCCGAAATAGTGCACTTGTGGCGCGGCCACCGCTGCTGCTCACTGCTCCCCTCACCTCCCAGGGGGTGAGGGTGATGGGTCAAATGCAGAGGATAATCTCACCACGCCTAGTGTGTGTGTGACTATCATTGGTACTTTAACTTTACTTTACTTGTAAATATCACTAGTTAATGAAAGTGGATGTAATGTACTGTTTTCAGAACTTTAATGAATAAAATGACTTTTTTTCAGAACTTTAATGAATTCAATTACTGTTTAAAGAACTTTAATGAGTACAATTTCTGTTTACAGAACTTTAATGAATAAAATTTGTTTTCAGAACTTTAATGAATAAAATTACTGTTTTCAAACTTTAATGAATAACATTTCTGTTTTCAGAACTTTAATGAATAAAATTACCGTTTTCAATTAATTAAATGACTGTTTTCAGAACTTTAATGAATTAAATTACTGTTATCAGAACTTTAATAAATAAAATGACGGTTTTCAGAACTTTTATGAATAAAATGACGGTTTTCAGAACTTTAATGAATTTAATTTCTGTTTTCAGAACTTTAATGAATAAAATGACTTTTTTCAGAACTTTAATGAATTGAATTTCTGTTTTCAGAACTTTAATGAATAAAATGACTTTTTTCAGAACTTTAATGAATACAATTACTGTTTAAAGAACTTTAATGAGTACAATTTCTGTTTACAGAACTTTAAAGAATAAAATTTGTTTTCAGAACTTTAATGAATTAAATGACTGTTTTCAGAACTTTAATGAATACAATTTCTGTTTTCAGAACTTTAATGAATAACATTTCTGTCTTCAGAACTTTAATGAATTAAATTACTGTTTTCAGAACTTTAATGAATAAAATGACGGTTTTCAGAACTTTAATGAATTGAATTTCTGTTTTCAGAACTTTAATGAATAAAATGACGGTTTTCAGAACTTTAATGAATTGAATTTCTGTTTTCAGAACTTTCATGAATACAATTACTGTTTTCAGAACTTTAATGAATAAAAATACTGTTTTCAGAACTTTAGTGAATAACATTTCTCTTTTCAGAACTTTAATGAATAAAATGACTGTTTTCACAACTTTAATGAATTAAATTAGTGTGTTCAGAACTTGAATGAATAAAATGACTATTTTCAGAACTTTAATGAATAAAATTACTGTTTTCAGAACTTTGATGAATAAAACGACTGTTTTCAGAACTTTAATGAATAAAATTACTGTTTTCAGAACTTTGATGAATAAAACGACTGTTTTCAGAACTTTAATAAATACAATTACTGTTTTCAGATCTAAATAAAATGACTGTTTTCAGAACTTTAATGAATAAAATGACTGTTTTTCGAACTTGAATGAATAAAATGACTGTTTTCAGAACTTTAATGAATAAAAGTTATGGTAGAAAAATGGATGGATGGATGTACCACTTCCTTCCTCTTGCAAAGTGGATGAAAAATGCTTTCCCGTCATCTAATGCGCAATAAAGCTTACCTTTGTGTCTAATACTCCGTTTCCAGTCTTTGGCGGTCTCCCTGCCACTAACAAACTGGAACTCGTTGGGAGTGAGCCACTCGCCCCGATATTTAATGGAGGGTCCTTTGCTGCCTTGACACAGTTTGTTAATATAAAGCAACGCTTTGTTTTCCCCGCATTCCACCTCGATACACGGCTCCCCGTTGTCAAAGAAAGGCTGGAAGTCCGGTATGGAGGAGAACCTCTCCAGCATCAAGTCGTCCGTGGGGTGCTGGAGGTGCTGGTGATGCAGCGCCGAGTCGTGGAGCCCCAAGTAGGCGCGGTGGTGGGCCAGAATGTGCTCGTAAGGCGGCGGGTGCGGGGTCACCACGGGGATGGCTGCGGCGTTTAAAGGGGCCAGGTATTCGGACGGCTTGAAGGCGGCCAGAGCCATGTCGTCCCCGTCCGGGCGCTCCTTCTTGATGGCGGGCATGTTGTTGCGGTGGAGTCGGTAACAAGCGCGGAGGGGAAACGGTGCGTCCGAACCGAGCGTGGGTCGGCCCGAGCCGGACTTGGGGACGCGCCGCTTGGGTTTACGCGGGGCGCGCGTGTGAGACGGCGGTCTGCTGGAGTTGCCGGGAAGATTCCCATTCAGCAGTGTGACGCTCGCAGTGGCGGCAGCGCTCTCCGCCAGCCCCACAGCTTCCTACCTCCCACACGCACCCACACACACTCTCTGCTAAGACCTGACATGCTGCGCGCACTGGGCGCGGACGTGATGATGCATGCGGGGATCATTAACGCTCGCCCTGCCTACTTTTTCATCATTTGTCGCTCTCGGCGTGATTTTGCAGCCATTTCGACTTAGTTCTCTTACACAATAAAACTTCCATACGGCGTCTGCACTTTGTGTTGCATTTGCCGTAATCACGCAGCGGCATTTTGCAGCTTTTTTGGAGGGGTGGGGGTTGTGTTTTGCATTTTCACGCCGGTGTTGTTTGAGTGGAGTCGGGCTGAAGTTCACAGACGCAGACCAAACAAGATTTGCACTCGCCGCCGCGTCTCGACTTGGCCCATTTAAACAGTAGAGGCTCGGCGGGAGACGTTCCAAAAAAGAAGGGGGGACGCGAGGGACGACGCCCGAGAGAAGCAAATAAAGGCACCATGTTTAACAGAGCCTGTGTGGGAAAGTTGCATGTCCACTTGCAGGTGGATCTTGAGCGCATGTCTACACTAAGTCGTTTAACCCCTTAAAGTTTAAGGGGTCCCCAAACTACGGCCCGCGGGCCGGATCCGGCCCCCCAGCATCCAAAATCCGGCCCACAGGAAGTCCCAAGTAATTTTTTTTTTAATCTTTCCTTTCTAATCCATTTTCTACCGCTTGTTACTCTTGGTGTCTCCTAGCCGCTCAGGCAAATCATATTGTCTAAAAATGAATTTTCTCATCGATAACGTGACAATGTTAAATGTTGATGAACATCAATGTTAATTGATGTTAAATGACAAAACGGATTATAAAGACAATGTATTTATATATATATATATATATATTCCTATCAAAGTACAATTTAAATATTGCCAGTCATATACAAAACCCAAAACCAGTAAAGTTGGCACGTTTCGTAATTCGTAAATAAAAACAGAATACAATGATTATCAAATCCTTTTCAACATATATTCAATTGAATACACTGCAAAGACAAGATACTTAATGTTCGAACTGAGAAACTTAACTTAGAAATTAATGGCAGCAACACATTGCAAAAAAGTTGGCACAGTGGCATTTTTACCACTGTGTTACATGGCCTTTCCTTTTAACAACACTCAGTAAACTTTTGGGAACTGAGGAGAACAATTTTTGAAGCTTTTCAGGTTGAATTATTTCCCATCCTTGCTTGATGTACAGCTTAAGTTGTTCAACAGTCCGGGGGTCTCCGTTGTGGTATTTTAGACTTCATAATGCGCCGCACATTTTCAATGGGAGACAGGTCTGGACTACAGGCAGGCCAGTCTAGTACGCGCACTCTTTTACTATGAAGCCACACTGTTGTAACACGTGGCTTGGCATTGTCTTGCTGAAATAAGCAGGGGCGTCCATGGTAACGTTGCTTGGATGGCAACATATGTTGCTCCAAAACCTGTATGTACCTTTCTGCATTAATGGTGCCTTCACAGATGTGTAAGTTACCCATGTCTGGGGCACTAATACACCCCCATACCATCACAGATGCTGGCTTTTCAACTTTGCGCCTAGAACAATTCTGATGGTTCTTTTCCTCTTTGGTCCGGAGGACACGACGTCCACAGTTTCCAAAAACAATTTGAGATGAGGACACGTCAGACCACAGAACACTTTTCCATTTTACATCAGTCCGTCTTAGATGAGCTCGGGCCCAGCAAAGCCGGCGGTGTTTCTGGGTGGTGTTGATAAATATTTGCAAAAAATAACAACGTTTTCCAGTTCTAATAGGTTGTATTCATCTGACGTCACATTAACTATGCGGGGCTCAAAGAGGTGGTCCAGCGAGTGTTTGTTGTCAAAGCGTTCTGGCCATCATTTTGCCTTTCTCGAAGAAAAATGCCCCATGCTTGTGTTGTTTTAGGTCGTTGAAACTGTTCAAATCACAAAAAGGACAAACGTTTCTTGAGAGTTCCTCGAGAGGAAATCAAGAAGGGCGAAAGATGTCAGGATTTTACAAAATGGCGACGAGAAAAAAGTGGCTCTGGCACTCCAGTCCAAGGGAGCGGAGTCGAAGAATGCACAAAATTGCAGTGATGACTTAAAGTTTTGATTTATATACTTTTAATGTTTAGTGTTTCCCACTGAAGTATTTTCCTAAGATTATTTGTATTTTATCTAGTTTCGGAGTTCCTACAACGCATGTGTACTATGAGTGTTTCGCAAACCACCAACCCAGCGAGTCTAAATAAAATAAAGTAAATGTGAGCAAAACCTAAAAGAGTTGAGCTTTTACCAAAAGCAGCAACCATAAATGAAGCTTTCAGTATACACAAGATTGATATTTAGGGACCGCAATGTCCCTTTGGGACAGAGGACCCTATTGAATTTGTAAGGTTTTATTATTATTCTTTATTATACCGCCGCCTCTTTGAGCTGTGATTTGACCCCCTTAACATGCTTCAAAACTCACCATATTTGACACACACATCATGACTGGCGAAAATTGCCATCTAATGAAAAAACCAAACCCCAAAACTAAAAAGTGCGCTCTAGCGCTCCCTAGGAAAAAAAACAGACAAAACTGCTTGTAACTTCCGGTAGGAATGTCGTAGATACATGAAACAAAAACCCCTAAGTAGGTCTGACTTAGACCTAGATTTCATACACTGACATCCTTCAGCAAAAATCAACAGGAAGTTGGCAATTCCCCCTTCTAAACAAAATTTTAGTAAAAACAGTAACTTTTGCCCAGGGCCGGCCCGTGGCATAGGCCGTATAGGCAAATGCTAAGGGCGCCGTCCATCAGGGGGCGCCATGCCAGTGCCACAAATGTTGGAGAAAAAAAAAGAAAAAAAATAAGTTGGTACTATTATTTCTAAATACAAAAAATAATCCCACGTTAATTAAAATGCAAAGTAAAGCCTATTTAACAGAAATATTATTTGTTACAACATTACGCCCCCCCTCCTCCCCCCGCACGGTGCGCCCCCTCCCTTCCCGTATCATAACTCTTTTTGGACGTCACCACATCAAAAAATCAACACAAGATGCCAAAACTGTCAGGTGCCCAAGGAAGAAAAAAGAGAAAAGAAGAGGAGAAACGAGAAAAGACAGAGGTAGCAGGTAGGTAACGTTAGCCTACATGAAATTATTTGTCTGTTACAGAATGTGATAGTAACCTGGCTTTTTAGCATTAAGCTAATGTTACATGATTCGGCAATTGCTAATCAATAAATAGCTAGTTCTGTTTTAACGTCGGGTTAATATTGTGGAGGGGGCTAAATTGTTATGGAAAATAATAATGTAACGTTAGGTAATTACAGTACTCCCACCTTACATTCCTCAGGGACATTTCTTTCTTTCTTTAGTTTATTTCGAACATGAACACACTTACATCATAATACATCACACAATTTCATATCATTTCATTTTACATCATGCACGAAAAGGAGTAGGAAGAAGCAAAACTTATTTAATCCTACCCCTTTCCCATTTCAAAGCGTTTACAAATATATAGAATCATTTACTGACCTTTTTATATAATAAAATAACATCTATGAATTAGTATACAACAGTTTTGTAATATGTAATTAATTAATTAATTCAGTCATTATTAACATACTGAGATGAAGAATATCTTATTTTCAATAAGGTTGAAAGTATTTCTCATAATTCTTCTTCTTTGTACTCTGTAAGCACTATTATTTTGAACAACCTCTTAAACTGGATCATATCAGTACAATTTTTAACTTCTTTACTTAATCCATTCCATCATTTAATTCCACATACTGATATGCTAAAAGTTCTAAGTGTTGTACGTGCATATAAATGTTTGTATTAGATCTTTTAAGCAGGTGTTTTTTGTTTACATTGTTATTGCCTTCTGGTTAGCTAATGTTTGCCCTGCAGGTAATCGTCACTTTTCCACACCCCTTTATATATTAGGTATAGTTGTAAGTAAAAAAAAAAAGGTCAAAGACAAAGCTATTCGGGTTCTTGTGAGTATATACACTTCACTGCCGATGTGGGGGGGCGCCACCTAAAATCTTGCCTAGGGCGCCAGATTGGTTAGGGCCGGGCCTGCTTTTGCCTCTTTGAGCTGTAATTTGACCCCCTTAACATGCTTCAAAACTCACCAAACTGGGCACACACATCAGGACTGGCGGAAATTGCGATCTAATAAAGAAACCTAACCCGAAAACTCAAAATTGCGCTCTAGCGCCTCCTAGGAATAAAACACAGACAAAACTGCTCCTAGGAAGAAAACACAGACAAAACTGCTTGTAACTTCCGGTAGGAATGTCATAGAGACATGAAACAAAAACCTCACTTAGACCTACATTTCATTCATTGACAACCCCCAGCAAAAATCAACAGGAAGTTTGAAATTCCCCCTTCAAAACAAAAGTGGGGTCAAAACAGTCACCTTTTTTCAAACATTATCTCCTCTGAGCGCGTTTGTCGTGTCGGCTTCAAACTAGCACAGGAGAGAGATTGAACCCTTCTGATTAAAAGTTGATGAAAGAGTTTTCAGAACTGCTCTGGTTTTGATTTTACGAGCCTTCAACTGCTGATGCTGCTGCGCTGCTGCCGTCTCAAGATGGCCGCTTAAAAGCAGGAAGCACCAGCGTGACCACACAATGCAGAGAAGGTAGGTACTGTGCGGGTAAAGATATGTTGACTGGGTAAAGGCAGAAAGCACAAGTGTGACCCCAATATGCAGAGAAGGTTGGTAATGTGCGGGTGAAAATAGGTTAAATGGGTAAAGGCAGGAAACACCAGCAAAAGTCGGTCCCGTCCATCACTGCTTGCAGCTTCCATCCATCCATCCATTTTCTACCGCTTATTCCCCTTTGGTGTCGCGGGGGGCGCTGGAGCCTATCTCAGCTACAATCGGGCGGAAGGCGGTGTACCCCGCCTTCCGCTTGCAGCTTTAATTGTAGTTAAATTTTGATAAGAGCTGGGCAAACCATGCGTGCAACAACAACAACAACTTACCAATGCAGTTAAACTGAGCTGTGATCACTTCTCTGTCTTCTTTCACAACCATCCAGGTCTTCAGTAGTGTCTCTGGTTATCTTTACCAGTGGTTAACATAATGAGATAATGAAAATGAGTGTTACTCGCAGTTTGTTTACAAGGAAGAATAAATCATGCAATCTTTTTTTTGATAACGTATGGGGATCAATTATATTGCATTGTTTGGTTTTGTGCTCGTATCTGCTGTTAGCGATAAGATTTGAGGTCCCTTGCATACTCTGATAGTTTGCACGCTGTAGCCATGTTGGTTTGGCTCTTTGTTCACTTCCGTGAAAAAGTACCCTGAGAGAATACAAGCTATGGCGATTAAAAAAAACTGAACTAGAGAGAAATGAATACTGAAATACAAGATGCAGATGAACAAATGTTTGTTGTTGTTTTTTAATACAACATGGGTGTTGTGGATATAGGGATACAACATGGGTGTTGTGGATATAGGGATACAGCATGGGTGTTGTGGATATAGGGATACAACCTTTTCACGGTTCGATCCGTACCACTGCATTATTTCGGTTTCCAAGGTAAATGCAAAATAATTACATTATGTCATAAAATTACTGTCCCTTAACTGGCACAAGTGTCCCAACTGTGCTGAACTGGGCTTTTATTTGGTTTGGTTTGCTGTCATTGTGTTTACATTCTATTTGCACTACATGATCACAATGTATTAAATGTTTCTATTTATGCTATTCTATTCTTATTAAACTATGCTATTTATATCATATTCTATTCAAATGATCATGTACATACTATCATACTTGTGCTACTCATTGGGCTATATTTTGTTCCATTTGTCCCAGGTGTGCTGGTATGACCATAAAGTTCCTTGAATCCTTGAAATTTCAAACAATATTTCTTATCTAAAAGTATGTTTTATTTTTTAAAAGGCGTGTTAAATGTTAAAATGCTGGTGTTTTGGAGGAGCCAAGTATATCAATTTATTCTGATTTGAGACACAAGTGTTTTGAGCTACTATAGCTCAGTTATCAAAGTAATTTAGATCGTACGTTAAGCACGAGTCATACCAAAGACTATACTAATGGGACTCATTACCTCCCTGCTTGGCACTCAGCATCAAGGGTTGGAATTGGGGGTTAAATCACCAAAAATTATTCCTGGGCGTGGCCACGGCTGCTGCTCACTGCTCCCCTCACCTCCCAGGGAGTGGTTAAGGGTGATGGGTCAAATGCAGAGAATAATTTCGCCACACCTAGTGTGTGTGTGACAATCATTGGTACTTTACTTTAACTTTAAGGTACAACTGTAGTACAGTACATTAAACTCATTTAAATAGGTACAGTGTTATTAAGCTGAGGCAGTGTAAGGCAACGGATAGAATTGGTTTCGCACAGTGAAATCCATCCATCGATTCAAGTTCTACAACCTGTGTCTTGTACATAAGATCCCTGCTGAGCTGGAGCCTATCCTGTGCAGAAGGTGCTACACTGACAGGGAACAACATACTGTATAAACAAACACTCACATTCACAACTATGGACAATTTACCGTCTCCAATTAACCAAACATGCATGTTTTTTTAAATGTGTTTTTTAGACACCAAGAGAAAAGGTCTAAGCCTGTGTTGCCATAATAAAACCCTGACGACGGTGATTGACCAGCATTATCTTCAACCGGCCAATCTAAAAACGACATGTTTCTTAGTTTGTCAGGGGCCAGAAGCAGGTGTAACTGTAGAAAAGTTCAGAAGCAACGGATGCTTTTGATGTGGTCTTGCGCTGCTGGATGCATGTTGCTTTAACCTGGGAAGCATATTTAGCTGAAGCACCTTCTCCCCTGCACTCTGTGAGCAAGGCACACTGCCCTGAGCTCTTGGAGCTTGTAAGCAGGTCCACATCTGACCCCCATCAGTGGAGAACCACCCAGGTGGATTCTCCTCCGACACATGGAATAGCTATTCCAACAGAAGAGCTGAAGTCCAAAGTACTGTGTGTCCAAAGGGCCTATAAATTAAACCAAGCGGCCTCTGACACACACACAAACACACACACACACACAGGAAGAAGGCACGCCGCACCGCAGGCGGACGCGCTGCACAGGAGAGCCAGAGACCACAGCGTGGCCAGATCTGGTAGAAGGCTTGAAGCCAGAACCAGGCAGGCAAAGCCACGGCAGACATGAACAAAAACACATGACTGCCACCACAGCAGAGATGAAGGCCGACAAGTCTCCTTTAGGACCTGTGACGTGTGGCGCGCACAACCAGCCAAAAGGTGGGCTGACATCAGAAAGAGACACAAATCAGAGCGCATGTAGCTTGAAGAATGAAAGCAGATATATTTGGAAATAAACAATAATGTCACTTCCCCATTTATGAGCGCACTGAACAGTAGCGTTGACATAAATTGTGAGTGGCTGACATTTATGGTGTGTGTGCGTGTGTGTGTGTGTGTGTACGTGTATGTTTCGAAGCAGCCATTTCTAGGAAGTATTGCACATGAGACGCTTTGAGGTTCTCTCGCTATCAAACCAACCTTTACCTAAAATGTCAAAGTGTCTCGATGGAAACTTAAGTTGGTGGCACCATCAGGAGAGCCCTGTGCTGAGAGCTGTCATAAAAGGGAGCCCCCACACCCACTCACACGCCCACTCCCCGTCCCAAGTCGTGACTCATCCTGGAGGGGTTCCCCGAACCTTTAAGACATCAACGCTTCAACTTTCACATCTTCAGCCATCACTTTTAAGTCACAGCAGACTTTTCCATCACTCTTTCTCGGGTTTGACGTGAAGGAAAACTTTGCTTAACCTCTCTACCTCCAGAAGAAGAAAAAATAATAGCGCTTTGCTATTGCAACAGCATGGAAGAGTATGAGACAGCAGGAACGTGCAGAACAGTCGGCAAAGAATGCTTCATTTGTCCAACAAAATTCAAGACTCGCTGGGCAATACTGTTCCACTCCGGTCTTTTAGGAAGCAGTTATGAGTTCTACACACTGCGAGCCTACTGCGACAAGTGGCAAACTCGATCTGCTGAATCTGGTGGTCCACTACAAAGGATCATAGGAGGGACATGAAAAATCTCAAAGAATTAACTAGATGAGGCGATTCCTGAAGGAATTGTGTGTGAATGCTCCAATGCTGACGTTGAACTGAAATCCTGGAAAGTGTTTAGAATAGTTGAAGTAGAGCACACAATTCCCAAACAGGCTGAATATTTTGAAGTTGGAACCATTTGAATCAGATTGAAAATGTGGAAGTTGTGGAACTTTGAAGAATATCTCATCGATTTCAAAGTGAATTTCCAAAAATGTTTGGGATTTTCAGGAAAAGCGGGATTTTTTTTATTTTTTATTTTTTTAATGGTAAAAAAAACAAAACGTGAATGGTCTGAATGAGTTGAAATGGTTGGTGTTGGAATTTTTCAAATCGCTTGAGAAATGTTGAAGTAGCAACATTTTTCATTGAGAAATGGTATTAAGGAATTCCTGGAATTTCGGGAAAACCGGGAATTTTTCCAGTTTGAAAAAACACTTTGTTTTTGGTCCTGATTAAGAGGAATGTTTGGACAGTGGAACGGTTTAAGTGGGTTGAAAAATGTGGAAGGAGTAGTCACCAGAAAAAGGGTCAAAAAAGGGTTTGAAAAACGGGAATTCTGGAAATTCCTAGAATTTTTCTTAACTTGGAAAAATAATAGTTTAAATGTCATGGATGAGTGGAATATGTTGAAGGTGGAATGGTTTTAATTGGTTGAAAAATGTGGAAATGGTGGAAGTTTGAAAAATGGCCAATGGGGAAAAATGTCCCGGAAAACCTGGAAATCTGGGAATTTTTGTAATTTGTCAAGAGAAAGCCTGCGATTCCCAAATAGGCTGAACAGTTTGAAGTTGGAACGGTTTGAATTGGGTAAAAATGTGTAAGGTAGAGCGCGCTAAACTCTGGAGAAGAAGTTGAAGAAGTTTGATAAAATAGATTAATTTTGTGGTAGAAAACCGATAACAACAAGTAAATATTAGTATTTGTCCATTCAACTGCAGTATAAATATATTTTCTGTACGATTACAAACCTCATATGCGGCTACAGCTATACTTTCCCGGCTGTTTAGTGCACAAGCAAACTTACCAGTTGTTGTGCACTGTGCCTATTCCTAAGTGCACTGATTGAACACTGGGTAAAAGCCAGACAAGGCAGTGGCAAATATTTTTAGTGCGCAAGCAAGCTAAGGAATATATTGTAAGAGTGTCATCAGCAGTCAGCACTCAACATGAGTGTGACTTTTCTATTTGTCAGCATGTTTTTAATGTAAAGTTGGCAGAAATATTTTTTCCACTGAATCTATACTGTATAATTCATATGCTAATATCTAAACAAAACATCTAGATCTTTGCTTTGTGTTATAGGTAGTAACAAAGCAAATTATATTAATTCGTAATTATTATCATGATGATTTTAGCTCTATTTATGATTGTATTCACCATGCGTAAGAATTGTACTATAAAGTAAACTTGCCTTGCCATCCAGAAAGTATTCACAGCTCTTCACTTTTTCCACATTTTATGTTATAGCCTTATTCCAAAATGGATTGAATGAATTTTCGTCCTCAAAATTCTATACATAATATATATCTACCGTAAATGTCAATTTGAAAAAAATAATTTCAAATGTATTAAAAATAAAAAAAATTAAGAAACCACATGTACATAAATATTCATAGCCTTTGCCATGAAGCTCAAAAGAGAGCTCAAGGGCATCTTATTTCAACTGATCATCCTTGGGATGTTCTTACAAGCTTAATTGGTGTCCACCTGTGGTAAGTTCAGTTGGTTAGACATGACCTGGAACGCTACACACCTGTCTATATATAAAATATTACACTTGACAGTGCATGACAGAGCTAACACCAAGAATGAAATTGAAGGATTTGTCTGCAGACCTCTGAGACAGGATTGTCTCGAGGCACAAATCTAGGGAAGGATACAGAAAAATAGATGCTGCCTTAAGAGTTCCAATGAGCACAGTGGCCTCCATCATCCATAAATGGAAGACGTTTGGAACCATCAAGACTCTTCCTAAAGCGGTCGACCGTCTAAACTGAGTGATCGGGGAAGAAGGGCCCTAGTCATGGAGGTGACCAAGAACTCGATGGTCACTCTTTCCTCTGTGGAGAGAAGAGAGCCTTCCAGAAGAACAACCATATCTGCAGCAAAACACCAATCAGGCCTGTATAGTGTAGTGGCCAGACGGAAGCCGTTCCCTCGTAATAGTTTGCCGAATGCACCTGAAATACCATGAGAAAAAAATTTTCTGGTCTGATGAGACAAAGATTGAACTCTTTGGTGTGAATGGCAGGTGCCATGTTTGGAGGAAGCCAGGAACTGCTCATCGCCAGGCCAATACCATTCTTCATTGTAGTGGCAGCATCATGCAGTGTGGAGGGGCGGGGGGTCAGCAGCAGGAACTGGGAGAATAGTCAGGATGGGGGGAAAGATGAATGCAGCAATGTATAGAGACACCCTCGATGAAAACCTGCTACAGAGCGCTCCTGAACTCAGACTGGGGCGACGGTTCATCTTTCAGCAGGACAACGACCCTAAGCACACAGCCAATATATCAAAGGAATGGCTTCAGGACAAGTCTGTAAATGTCCTTGAGTGACCCAGCCAGAGTCCAGACTTGAATTCGATTAAACATTTCTGGAGAGATCTGAAAATGGCTGCACACCGACGCTTTCCATCCAACCTGATGGGAGTTTGAGAGGTGCTGCAAAGAGGAAGGGAGCGAAACTGCCCAAAGATAGGTGTGCCAAGCTTGTAGCAACATATTCAAAAAGGCTTGATGCTGTAATTGAACAAAGGATATGAATAATTATGTACATGTGATTTCTTTGTTTTTTTTCATTTTTTATAAATTTGCAAAAATTTGTAAAAAAAAAAATAAAATACAATTGTTTTCACATTATCATTATGGGGTATTGTGTGTATAATTGTGAGGACAAAAATGAATGTATTCCTTTTTGGAATATGGCTGTAAAATAAAAACAATTTGGAAAAAATGAAGTGCTGTAAATACTTTCCGAATCCACTACTAACCCTTTGAGATGTCATATTTCGTATCATTATTGCTCTTTATTAATATTATTACTATACCGCCAACCAAAACGTTTTAGAAGGCATTTAGCACACTCGAACACCTACCATATCATGCAAGATATGTGTATGTATGCATCAAGACAGGATGCACAGTATTCATCAAAACCAGAAAAACCCACAGGTCGTCTTCCGTTTTGGATTTCAGGTCCCAGTCTGTTGAGTGATTGGGCCAGTTTAAATTTTTCGTGTTTATTTTGTCTATAGAATGTGCTGCAAACCAATAAAAATGTAGCTGCGGGCTGCATATGGCCCCCGGGCCGTACTTTGTATACCCCTGATTTATGGCATTGCTGTTGGGAGATAGGTTGGAATAAAGTGTGTGTGTGTGTGTGTTTCTACCCTTCTTGAGACATCAACAAAGAAAATTACCTTCCATATGAGGACTGGTGAACAAGTTAGGACCCAAATCATGGTCCCAATACGGAAAACCATTGCATCTAATAGAGAGCCAAATACTAGGGTCCGTGAACATTGCTCCAAAGTCAGGATTTTTTGTTGATTTAATGTGCATACAAAAGTAAACATTGACAGGTTCAAAAGGCAGCAATATATGATCAAACAAGACGACAGCTAAAGAAGGACTTCCCTATTCATCCCCGAAAAAAACAGCCAGGTGAACAGCTGATTTTACGACTTCCAGTGCTGACGTAAGACAACCCGCATCCCGTATGTGACCATAGGATGAACAAACACACTACTGTACTAAGACTATAGTGGCCATAAACAGTTAGCTTTGACAGCTAGGTTGCCCAAAGTGCGGCACAGGGGCCATCTGTGGTCCGTGACTCGTTTGTCATCGGCCTTAAGCACATTACAAAAAAAAACAAAAAAATGTAGATCTCATTTGCACCCCTGGTGGTGAAATCTATCAAAATTAGGGTGGTCCCAAAAAGGAAGGATTTTTCTAATTGACTGTGTCAGTTTTAAAAGTGCTCCCCCTCTGGCCAACATATGAAATAACAAGTGTGTGTAAGAAATTGAAATGCGCCCCTGTTGGCCAAAATTAATTCAAAAAATAAAAAATAAATATGTTTATAGAGACATACTGTAATAACTTGAAGTAAATAATGAAGATTAAAAACCAATCACAAACAAACAATTCAAAAGAAAAAAATACTAAAAGCTTGCCTTTTTGTATTTGCATAGTATGTA
Organism: Nerophis lumbriciformis; assembly: GCF_033978685.3. NCBI lineage: Eukaryota > Metazoa > Chordata > Actinopteri > Syngnathiformes > Syngnathidae > Nerophis > Nerophis lumbriciformis. The sequence goes on from NC_084548.2 coordinate 20,479,125, forward strand.
TATATTATTAATGTTGTAAATACAAATCTTTATACATCTAGAAAAGGTGCTCCTAAAGAGGTAGGCATTTTTCGGAGGTCTCAAGAAGGTAACAAATACAAGAATGTGTTTGTGTTTGTGGTTGTGTGTGTGTGTGTGTGTGTGTGTGTGTGTGTTCTTGTATTTATACCCTTCTTGAGACATGAAGAAGGAAAAGTAATTTCCTTATGAGGACCGGCTAGGACATAAATCATGGTCCCAATATGGCAAACCATTGCATCTAATAGAATCAGAATCAGAATCAGAATAGTTTTTATTGCCATTGTTTGAGAACGGGTTCACAAACTAGGAATTTTTCTTGGTGCAATCGTGCAACTGTTCAGGTGGCGGGAGGTGTGGGTCTGGATGGACCGTAGTCTCCTGGGAGCTTGCAGCCAATCACCTTCTCAGCAGCACGTACTATGCGCTGCAGTCAATGCTTATCCTGGACTGTGGCGCCGGGGAACCACACGGTGATGGAGGAGGTGAGGATGGACTCGATGATGGCTGAGTAAAACTGCACCAGCATCTCGGTTGGCACCTTAAATTTCCTCAGCTGCCGCAGGAAGTACATCCTCTGCTGATGGTCGGCTCCCACTTGAGGTCCTGGGTGATGGTGGAGCCCAAGAAACGGAAGGAGTCCACAATGGAGACAGGGGTGGTAGAGTCAATCAGGGTGAGGGGGGATGGTGTGGCTGTGACTTTCCTGAAGTCCATGATCATATCCACTGTTTTCTGGGCGTTCAGCTCCAGGTTGTTGAGGCTGCACCAGGACGCCAGCCGGTCCACCTCTCTCTTGTAGGCGGACTCGTCGCCATCCGAGATGAGTCAGATGAGGGTAGTGTCGTCCGCAAACTTGAGCAGCTTTACGGACTGGTGACTGGAGGTGCAGCAGTTTGTGTACAGGGAGAAGAGCCAGGGGGAGAGTACACAGCCGTGAGGAGTACTAGTGTTCGTGGTTCGACTGTCCGAGACAATCTTCCCCAGTCGCACGTGCAGTCTTCGGTCTGTCAGGAAGTAATTGATCCAACTGCAGAGGGAATCGGGCATGCTGAGCTGGTAGAGCTTGTCTCGTAGCAGTCCAGGGAGGATGGTGTTGAAGGCAGAGCTGAAGTCCACAAACAGGATCCTAGCGTAGGTTCCTGGGGAGTCCTGATGCTCCAGGATGAAGTGGAGGGCCAGGTTGTTGGCTCTGTAGGCGAACTGCAGTGGGTCCAGGAGGGGGGCGTTGACTCAGTGGCCTAGTGGTTAGAGTGTCCGCCCTGAGATCGGTAGGTTGTGAGTTCAAATCCCGGCCGAGTCATACCAAAGACTATAAAAATGGGACCCATTACCTCCCTGCTTGGCACTCAGCATCAATGGTTGGAATTGGGGGTTAAATCACCAAAAATGATTCCCGGGCGCGGCACCGCTGCTGCCCACTGCTCCCCTCACCTCCCAGGGGGTGAACAAGGGGATGGGTCAAATGCAGAGGACAAATTTCACCACACCTAGTGTGTGTGTGACAATCATTGGTACTTTAACTTTAACTTAACTTTAACTTGATGTCCTTGAGGTGGGGCAGGACCAAGTGCTCAAATTACTTCATGACCACAGATGTCAGCGCCACCGGCCTGTAGTCATTAAGTCCTGTGATCCGTGATTTCTTGGGGACAGGGACAATGGTGGAGGTCTTGAAGCAGGACGGCACGCGGCATAGCTCCAGAGAGGTGTTAAAAATGTCAGTGAAGACAGGAGCCAGCTGATCCGCGCAGTGTCTGAGGGTGGAGGGGGAGACACCATCCGGCCCAGGGGCCTTCCACGTGTTCAGCTTCAAGAACTGCCGGCGTACATCCTCCTCTCGGATGGAGAGGGCCTTTAAAGTCCTGTGATGTCCTTGGAGTCCTGTGATGTCCTTGGCGTCCTGAATGTCCAAATGAATGTCTCATTTGCACCCCTGGTGGTGAAATCTATCAAAATTAGGGTGGTCCCAAAAAGGAGGGATTTTTCAAATTGACTGTGTGTCGGTTTTAAAAGTGCTCCCCCTCTGGTCAACATATGAAATAACAAGTGTGTGTAAACATTTGAAGTGCTCCCCCTCTGGCCAACATATGTAATAACAAGTGTGTGTAAGAAATTAAAATGCGCTCTTTGGCCAGAATTAATTGAAAAAATAAATATGTATATAGAGACATACTGTAATAACTTGAAGTAAATAATGATTACAAACCAAACAACTAAGAGCTTTCCTTTTTTATATTTGCATAGTATGTATATATTATTAATGTTGTAAATACACATACTTATATATCTAGAAAGGGTGGTACTAAAGAGGTAGGCATTTTTCGGAGGTCTCAAGAAGGTAACAAATACGAGTGTGTGTGTGTGTGTGTGTGTGTGTGTGTGTGTGTGTGTGTGTGTGTGTGTGTGTGTGTGTGTGTAAACCTTACCTAACTGGTTAGTGACCTAATTGTTTTTATACGCGAAAATAATGTTTCACCCTTGGAATAACTCCCCCCCTAATATTAGCGTGTGGCAAGTGGCAACACATAATCCCACGTGCTCGTGCAAACAAGCCTCATGTTTATGCGTCCATCGCTCGTCCTTCGGCAACCCCCCCGGAAGGGGCCCCCGCCTCTGCGCCGTTACTGGCAGCGGCGCGGAGCCGCAACGCTGCCGGCGGGGGAGAGAGGTAATAAATAACCCGAGGAGAGGAGCGGAGACCGGCGGGCGGTGCACAGTCTGACCTGACAAATACTCACTGGAAAACCATCAGAGGGCTGGAGCCCACCCCGAGCGCTTGGAGCCACTCTTTCAGACATGAGCTGCAAAATATATAGCTGGGCCTGCACGGCTGGCCTGGAAAAATCTGAATCGGCTCCATGCCCCCCTCCATGCACACTCCCCCTACACACACACACACACATTGTCGCCACCCAGACACCCAGAGACACGACGAGAGTAATTAACTATTTAAAGCACTAAATCAATTCCAAACTGCACAGGAAAAAAACTGTTGTCGCCTCACATTTCCTCATTAAAGCACAACAGATGATGAAGACAACCATTTAAGTGCTTTTGTGTTGTTTTCACAACATTAACTCTGTACACACTACCAAGTTTAAAATGTACTTATACTTCAAATGACACCAAAATCTGATGAAAATAATAAAATGTAACTTCTCTGCTAGTTATTTTTTACTGCAGTGTTTTTCAACCACTGTGCCAAGATATAGTCTGAGATTAGGTAATTTTACCTAATTGGGTTGAAAATATTTTTTGCAAACCAGTAATTATAATCCGCAAATATTGTGCTGTTGTTGAGTGTCTGTTAGAGATGCGCGGTTTGCGGACACAACCGCGGAGTCCGCGGATTATCCGCGGATCGGGCGGATGAAATAAAAAAAAAAAAGATTTTATCCGCTCGCGGGTCGGGTCGGGCGGATTAATTAGATATTTTTATTTATTTATTTATTTTTTATTTTTTTTGCGGGTGGCAGTTAAACCAATTCGGAAATATATATACATAGTTAAATGTTGTTACCCACATACGAAAAACGAGCAGGCACCTGCTGCATATGCCACAACAGAAGAAGAAAAAAGAAAAGAGATGGACACTTTTACGGAGCGGAGAAGGGACGCCTCGCCGGGGTCCGGGACCGAGGCCCCTTCCCCCGAGAGGGCCCCACCGGGAGCCGTAGCTGAGGCGATCCGCGAGAAGGGCCCGACGCACGTCCAGGGTCACTACCGCGCCCACCGCACCGACACCCCGCCTCGTCCGCTTTCGCCGCGGCCGGCGTCACGCGCAGCAGGTAAGCTGCTTACCTGCCCGCCACCCCCGTGGCCGGGGGCTCGTAACATGGGTCACTCCGCACGCTCCGCCCGCGCAGCTTACCTGCTTGCCACCCCTGTTGCCGGGGGCGCGTAACAGGGGTCACTCCGCGCGCAGTGCGCTCACGAAAGGGGTGGGGCTCACCCTGGTTGATATAGACAGCAGGACGGTGGCCATGGAAGTCGGAACCCGCTAAGGAGTGTGTAACAACCCACCTGCCGAATCAACTAACCCTGAAAATGGATGGCGCTGGAGCGTGGGCCCATACCTGGCCGTCGCCGGCAGCGAGACGCGCTTGGAGGTGCGCTCAGCGCGGCTCCCATATGATTGCGCACTGGTGTGCGTCTGGGTCGTGACAGCGTGGCACGCGCAAGTCTGTGCTCCATTGGATCAGTCTCCTTTCTTTAACAGGCAAAAGCTTTATAACCTCACCATACCTGCCAACTTTTAAATCAGAAAAACCTAGTAGCCAGGGTCCAAGGGCCGCAGGCCCCGGTAGGTCCAGGACAAAGTCCTGGTGGAGGGTTCAGGGCTTCGCCCCCCGACGCAAAATGATTATTAGCATTCAGACAGGTTAAAATGTTGCTAAAACCATCACTTTTCTATCAGTCACAGTGACTTTTCAAAACAAAAATATTACAGCAAAAATCATATGGGTTGATTGACATGTTTATTCTGTAAGCTAACTTCAATAGTTTGAAATTATTTTGACAGTTAATGCCAGTTATCCTGTCAACCTTTCACAAGACTTCAATTTGTTAATTGAAAGTATAAACAGTATAAACACTTTTAACAGTATGTCGTGCTGTGAAATACAGCCGACACGCGCACCAAACACGAAGCAAGGCCATGCTGCAGGAGAACAAAGGACTTCTTTCATTTAAGGTTTGTGATAAACCATCAAACTCATTCGTTAAAAGGACTCTATAGTAATATAAAGAAAATTTTTCTGGACATTATCATGCAAGAAAAGTTTATTTTTGGGATCGCGATCACCGCGTAATGATTTTTAAAGGTTGCATTACATTATTAACTGTCCCATGTGATCAGCCAGTGCGATTGGAAGTCCATGCTCAATTATTGCCTCCGTAAATAAAACTTCGGCATTTATCACATCCAAAGAATCTGTTTGGGCGACGAAAAACGTTGAAAGTTTTCCACTTGTATCGCTAGCAACGGCATTAGACTTGTGTTTTTTTGTCCCAACGTGGTCTTTTACATCGCTAATTCCTCCGTGTCCGATCGAAAAATCTTGTCTGCACAAGGTGCAATTCGCGTAGTTTTCACCCTTTTTTTTTTAATTTTTATTAATATTAGATATATAACAACGGGCGGATGGCGGGCGGGTGCAGTTCTGATCAAACGTTACATCGGGTGGATGGCGGATGGTTGACGACTTTCTGACGCGGTTGCGGATGAAATAATTGCCTATCCGCGCATCTCTAGTGTCTGTGCTGTCTAAAGACTATAAAAATGGGACCCATTACTTCCCTGCTTGGCACTCAGCATCAAGGGTTGGAATTGGTGGGTTAAATCACCAAAAATGATTCCTGGGCGCAGCCACCGCTGCTGCTCACTGCTCCCCTCACCTCCCAGGGGGTGATCAAGGGGGATGGGTCAAATGCAGAGAATAATTTCGCCACACTTAGTGTGTGTGTGACAATCATTGGTACTTTAACTTAGAGTGCAGCAGAGTAACCGTGTAATACTCTTCCATATCAGTATGTGGCAGCAGGTAGCTAATTGCTTTGGAGATGTCAGGAACATGGTTTGTTGTCGTGATCACAATATGCAGACGCGTGCAGGTAAAAAGGTATCTAATGCTTAATATAAAAATAAACAAAAGATGAGTGCCTCTAAGAAAACGCATTTAAGCTTAGGGAAGGCTATGCAGAACAAAACTAGAACTGAACTGGCTGCAAAGTAAACAAAAACTGAATGCTGGACAACAGCAAAAACTTACAGCGTGTGGAGCAGAGACGGCATCCACAAAGTACATCCGTGCATGACATGACAATCAATAAAGGATAGCAACAACTTAAATGGTCTTGATTTCTATAACAAAGCAGGTGTGAGGAATAGTGCTTAAAGGAAGATATGAAACTGCAACAGGAAAATACTAACTAAACAGAAAAAGACACCAAAATAGGAGCACAAGACAAGAACTAAAACACTACACACAAGAAAACACCAAAAAACTCAAAATAAGTCACAGCGTGATATGACAGGTCATGACATTACACCTACTTTGAGACAAGAGCTATAGTAATGCATGATTGGTTATGGTTTAAATTCATATCCAACAATTGCAAGAACGACTTTTTACTGTCATTATCGGCTACTGAGTTTAATTTTTCAAAGTTTTCTGCTGGTGGTGTGCCTCCGGATTTTTTCAATGAAAAAAATGTGACTTGGCTCAAAAAAGGTTGAAAAACACTGCAAAACTCTTTATTGTCGGCCATAAACACATCACCAAAACATTAGTAAAAAAAATTATATCTAGCAAACTGGTCATTTTCTGCAGTACAAAAAGCAACTTTGTTATATCAACAACAGCCGCTCACTCTTTCTCACTTGCGCCAACACATGCACATATGGCACTTAGCCAGTGATGCGTTTACAGTCACACAAAAAGTCGGACAACTCCAACACCACACATAGTGTCATTCCAGGTCGTTACACTATGATTTACCAATCAAATGCGTGCTTATTCTAGTGTCATTTATCAGGAATCTTAATTTATAAATATTAATCATGAAATGCTGTTAGTATATTAAATAAATACTAATAAAAATATATTTTTTACAAACAGAAAGTTGCAGGAATGTACACATGATCCCCTGTTTACATCTCATTGTGCAACATGCGAATGTTTTAATGGGAACTAAATGCTGAAAGGGGTACACATTATTTCCAAAGCAGGACCTCCACCCAGACAAACAATACAAGTACACAGTTCATTAAAAACAATATTTTTTGATATTGTCATTGTAAGTGGGCCTAAACACTTATATTAGAAAATAACCTCATGGAAATGACTGCTGTCATTTGATTATAATAATAAGAGAATGTTGTCTGTCTATCTGTGTTGGCTCTGCGATGAGGTGGAGACTTGTCCAGGGTGTACCCCGCCTTCCGCCCGAATGCAGCTGAGATAAGCTCCAGCACCCCCCGCGACCCCAAAAGGGACAAGCGGTAGAACATGGATGGATGGATGGAGATTTAACTTGTTATTTAGTCAGGTTTGGGACAGGTGTGCTGCTGGTGTAGCCACAGTGTGCACGTCTGATGTTGCTCACATGGGCTCCACTGAATGCTCAGGGAGTTTTTGCGTTTGCTCACACACATGAAAAATTAGAGGGAACATTGCTTCCGAGTCTCATTTGTAAATATTATATAGCAGATTTTGCATGCAGTTACAATTACAAGACGTTAGATGGCAGTAGTGTATAATCTACAGTGTATTGCTGTTTAGCTGAATGTGCTAGTCTTATGCTGCGCCTTAGAAAGTGTTTATACTGTAAGTATTGTACTTATAACACACCAGCTGCGACACATAGTCATTTTAATAATAGGCTAATATAGCTACTGTATTTTTCGGATTATAAATCGCTACGGAGTATACGTCGCACCGGCCGAAAATGCATAATAAAGAAGGGACAAAACATATATAAGTCGCACTGGAGTATAAGTCGCATTTTTGGGGGAAATTTATTTGATAAAATCCAACACCAAGAATAGACATTTGAAAGGCAATTTAAAATAAATAAAGAATAGTGAACAACAGGCTGAATAAGTGTACGTTATATGAGGCATAAATAACCAACTGAGAACGTGCCTGGTATGTTAACGTAACATATGGTAAGAGTCATTCAAATAACTATGACATATAGAACATGCTATACGTTTACCAAACAATCTGACACTCCTGATCGCTAAATCCCATGAAATCTTCTTCCTCGTTGTCTCTCCTGGTATGCGCCGCTAGCGTCCTTTCTTTCTGCTGCTCAATCGCCATTTTCTGCTGCATATTTCACTACGTCCAGCTTGTAATCTGCAGTATATGATTTCCTTTTCGGTGCCATTTTTGCTCAGTTTTTATAAGTTACCGCCAATGTAGAAATGAACCATTTTAATAGCTACGGCAGTAGCATATAGCATATAGCAGTTAGCATCCCATGACCCACAATGCACTTCTGCCATGACCCTCCCCCGCCCAATTCTTATTGGTTGACGTGTGTGTGACGAATGCTGACATTTTGCTTCGTCTCTTCCGTGAATTAGATAAATAATATTATTTGATATTGGACGGTAATGTGTTAATAATTTCACATATAAGTCGCTCCGGAGTATATGCCGCACCCACGGCCAAACTATGAAAAAAACTGCGACTATTATAATCCGAAAAATACGTCAATTAGCCACTTACATAATGTGTTGCCATCATTATAACACTTATATAAGTCTTTTAATTTTTTTGCGGCTCCAGACCGATTACTTTTTTGTATTTGTGGTCCAATATGGCTCTTTCAACATTTTGGGTTGCCGACTCCTGCTTTAAGTCCACAAATATGAAGAAATATGATTTTGTGTAAGAAGAAGAACAAATAAGAAACATTACCAACTGCTGGCCATTACTGACCATTATAGTCATTTTGTAAACAGGGAGAGTTTTGACATTATAGACCAGTGGGTGAAAGGTCACCTTAGAAATAAAATAACAATTCTCAATATTGTATGAAATAAAAGATACAACATTACATATTTTGCTTTGTTTGGAGCAGTCTTACATAGTTGAGGCCCAAACACGATGGATGTGGACTGGGGACTGGGGATAGGTTTCAAATGGTAATATTAGGGATGGATCTGAACCGATACTGTACCAATTTCCAATACATGATATTGGAACTCAGCGTTACCAATTTTTTATTTTTTTATTTGTGCTATTTGGTTGTTATATTTTGCTTTCTTACACTTCCGAGTCTCATTTGTAAATATTATATAGCAGATTTTGCATGCAGTTACAATTACAAGACGTTAGATGGCAGTAGTGTATAATCTACAGTGTATTGCCTAGCTGGAAAGTAGTCTTTGCCGTTTAGCTCAATGTGCCAGTCGAGTCTTATGCTGCGCCTTAGAAAGTGTTTATACTGTAAGTATTGTGCTTACAACACACCAGCTGCGGCATAGTCATTTTAATAATAGGCTAATACAGCTAATTAGCCACTTACATCATGTGTTGCCATTATTATAACACTTATATACAGTAAGTCTTTTACTTTTTTTGCGGCTTTGTGGTCCAATATGGCTCTTTGAACATTTTGGGTTGCCGACCCCTGCTTTAAGTCCACAAATATAAAGAAATATGATTTTGTGTAAGAAGAAGAACAAATAAGAAACATTACCAACTGCTGGCCATTACTGACCATTATAGTCATTTTGTAAACAGGGAGAGTTTTGACATTATAGACCAGTGGGTGAAAGGTCACCTTAGAAATAAAATAACAATTCTCAATATTGTATGAAATAAAAGATACAACATTACATATTTTGCTTTGTTTGGAGCAGTCTCACATAGTTGAGGCCCAAACACGATGGATGTGGACTGGGAACTGGGGATAGGTTTCAAATGGTAGTATTATGGATGGATCTGAACCGATACTGTACCAATTTCCAAATACACGATATTGGTACTTAGCGTTACCAATTTTTTATTTGTGCTATTTGGTTGTTATATCTTGCTTTCTTACACTTCAGAGTCTCATTTGTAAATATTATATAGCAGATGTTGCATGCAGTTACAATTACAAGACGTTAGATGGCAGTCGTGTATAATCTTCAGTGTATTGCCTAGCTGGAAAGTAGTCTTTGCCGTTTAGCTCAATGTGCCAGTCGAGTCTTATGCTGCGCCTTAGAAAGTGTTTATACTGTAAGTATTGTACTTACAACACACCAGCTGCGGCACAGTCATTTTAATAATATGCTAATATAGCTAATTAGCCACTTACATCATGTGTTGCCATTATTATAACACTTATATACAGTAAGTCTTTTACTTTTTTTGCGGCTTTGTGGTCCAATATGGCTCTTTGAACATTTTGGGTTGCCGACCCCTGCTTTAAGTCCACAAATATAAAGAAATATGATTTTGTGTAAGAAGAAGAACAAATAAGAAACATTACCAACTGCTGGCCATTACTGACCATTACAGTCATTTTTGTAAGCGGGGTTCCTGTGAAAAATAAGAAAAGGACAAAAAGTATACTTGGCTGTCGTCATGTACACGTACGTGCCTTTGGACCTCAAAGCAACCTTTGTGCAGCAACTTGGGCCTTTGGCTAAATGTTCTTCTGGTGTAGGATCACCAAAGTCCAGAATTGGAGAGTTGGTGCGCAGGGTAACACTAGACCAGTGAGGGGAGTGTAAGAGGGGAGGGGGGCGGGGGGGTCATGGTGTCGTGCCGGCGCCCTGAGCCTCCCTCGGCGGATCCGAGGGGTCAGGCGGCTGTCTGTGATCCCACACAGCGTCCTCTTCCACATGGGATTTATTTTCTTGCTGGATGGGCAGGCAGGCAGCCCAGGAGGATTCTCATTTTAGATCAGCAGTCTGTAGCTGTCAACGCCAGCCGACAGTGGCGAGCGGACACCCGACCCCGGGTATCCTCCCTCAACACCCCCTCTCTAGACTCCCTCCCTCCTTTTATCCACGGGACACACTCCACATAGGCCGCCCACACACACACACACACACACACACACACACACACACACACACACACACACACACCCCCAAATAAAACTTTAATTGTAATGTGAACAGAAACAAATAAATCAGCGTTTCCGCTGCGTTCTATTTTATAATAAAGCTGTCCGATGTCCCTAACGAGTCAGGTCCACGAAGCTAAAAAGAAAAGGGAAAAAAAAAAAGAGTGGTCTCTCCTCCCCTGCACTGTTAATAATTTGTGCTGTAAAAGATAGCGTGCCTCTCTGAGTTTGTGGGAGTTATTGGCACAGTATTCCCCACCATATTTGTGCGAGGCAGTGATAGAAACATAAATTATTCCTTATCTCTTCCACAATCCATTTTTCAAAGGGCTCAGTCCATGTTTGAAGGCTAGCAGCGGCAACCGCCAAAGCCCAGATAGTAGCCTACATTAGCCTTCAACAGACCCAAGGCAAAAAATCTCAAGCAAGAGACAAAGAACACAACAGCAACGCAAGCACATTTTGATACCAAATTAAAGGGGTACTGCTCTTTTTTGGGGACATTTTGCCAATAATATATGATCCTTATGAGAGACAATAACACATATGTGTTTTTAATGCATTCTAACAGAATGAATGTGGAATTTCACAAGGTTCGATTTTAGGACCCAAACCTTTTATTTTATATATAAATGATATTTGTGAGGTTTCGAAAATTTTACAGTGCGTATTATTCCCAGACGATACAAATTTATACTGTTCAGGAGATGACTTGAAAATCTTAATGTTGAAGAGGAAATAGTTAAACTAAAATTGTGGTTTGATGTAAAATAAATCATCTTTACATTTGGTATTCAGTAATAAAGACTTAGTTTATCTATAAACAATGTGAAATGTGAGAAGGTGTCTGAAATCAGATTTCTTGGGATCATCCTAGATGAAAAGTTGGGTAACACTTTAGTATGGGGAACATATTCTAAGTAACAAAGACTTAATTGATAGTTATTTGGACACTAGGAGAACATATTGTAGGTAACAAAGACTTAATTTAGAGTTATTTGGTTAGGGTTAGGGCTAGAGGGTTAGGGTAAAGGTTAGGGACATGCAGAATAAGGCATTAATAAGTACTTAATAATCATACTTGCCAACCCTCCCGGATTTTCCGGGAGACTCCCGAAATTCAGCGCCTCTCCCGAAAACCTACCGGGACAAATTTTCTCCCGAAAACCTCCCGGGACAAATTTTCTCCCGAAAATCTCCCGAAATTCAGGCGGAGCTGGAGGCCACGCCCCCTCCAGCTCCATGCGGACCTAAGTGACGTGTCGACAGCCTGTTTTCACGTCCACTTTCCCACAATATAAACAGCGTGCCTGCCCAATCACGTTATAACTGTAGAATGATCAAGGGCGAGTTCTTGGTTTTTTATGTGGGTTTATTGTTAGGAAGTTTCATTAACGTCCTCCCAGCACGGTAACAACAAACAACAACAGCAGTCACGTTTTCGTCAACCGTAAAGCAGTTCGTCTGCCGTAAACAGCAATGTTGTGACACTCTTAAACAGGACAATACAGCCATCTACTGTACATGCATATATATATTGTCAGGACTTGATCTTGGGAGTTTGCTTTTCCGGGATGCAACGGAAAGTTGGCACGGGCGAGACGGGAACCAAGGTACATGATTTATTTATTAAAAAAAGATCAAACAAAAAGCGCGCACAATGGCGGAGAATAAGCTATGAAACCAAAAGACTATAGCAAAAAAGTACAAATGAAAAGCACGCACAGTGGCGGAAACTATGAACAATTAAATAAAACATTAACTGTGGCTTGAGGAACAAAAACTTACTTGGCATGGAACCGGCATGAAAAAGGAGCAGCAAGGATCATAAGGGTGTGCAGAAGCATATATGGGGTGCGAGGTCGTTAGGCCGAACAACAGAAAATGAATTAACTTAAATACTTATGGACATGATTAACAACAGCAGGTGCGTGACTCAAAACGTGAAACAGGTGCGTGACGTGACAGGTGAAAACTAATGGTTGCTATGGTGACCAGACAAGGGAGTGAAAAGACAGAAACTAAACAAAACATGACTTAAAACAAAACATGATAATACAGACATGACATATATATATATATGAAATACTTAAGTATATATATATATATATATATATATATATATATATATATATATATATATATATATATATATATATATATATACACACTGTATATATATATGAAATACTTGAGTATTTCTTATATATATATATATATATATATATATATATATATATATATATATATATATATATATATATATATATATATATATATATATATATATATATATGAAATACTTGACTTGGTAAATTCTAGCTGTAAATATACTACTCCCCTCTTAACCACGCCCCACCCATCCTCCCCACCCCCCACCTCCCGAAATCGGAGGTCTCAAGGTTGGCAAGTATGTTAATAATGACTAAATAAGAGCCAATATGTTACTAATTTGCATGTTAATAAGAAACTAATTAATGGTGAATATGTTCCCCATACTAAAGTGTTACCAAAAGTTGGCATGGAAAGCTCATATATTGCATGTGAAGCTTATTTATTTTGAACAAGGTTAAATACTCAATGGTTAACTGGACATCTTTATGTGCTCGACGTCTCAATCATTGGTATGTTTTCATCTACAAAACCATTCTGGGTATCACTCCATCTTATCTGTCTTGTCTTTTAACAAAGAAACAACTTCCTTGAACAATCTTTGTTCAATGAATGTTCTGCAATTTGTCGTCCCAAAGTAAGAACTGAACTGGGCAAGAAAGCATTTAGGTTTTCAGCACCGAAGGCTTGGAATAACCTACAATCAAATATTAAACTTCAAACTCTTGTTACATTGAATGAGTTTAAAGCTTCTGTGAAAGGATTGCAGTCTACCTTGTCTTTATGCACATGTGGCATGTGAGCAAGTTTTAATGTTGTAAATGTGATGTTTTATGTGTTGTTTACTGTTTTTTAATGTAACCTTGTTCCTGCCCTCTTGGCCAGGTCTCCCTTGGAAAAGAGATCTTTGATCTCAATGGGATTTTTACCTGGTTAAATAAAGGCTAAATAAATAAAAAAAATACAGTTTCCCGTATAGCACAATGAGAATGTTATATTGCTGAATTATTCTACCTTATTTCAATTATTGTGCAGAAATATAGGGAAATACATATCACAGCAACATAATGCCTTTATTTATTTTACAGAAAAGAGCAATTCGTATTATTTTTAAAGTAGGATATAGAGGCCACACAAATCCACTCTTCATTAGGTCAGGATTATTAAAACTCAAAGACATTGTAGAAGTGCATACTCTATTAGTGATGTTCAAAGCTAGAAATAAAGTTCTTCCGAAGGACTTACAAAAGTTATTTGTATTCATGTCTGAAGATGAGAATCACAGAAGGTCGTGTGACTTTAAACCAGTGTTTTTCAACCGTTTCTGAGCCAAGGCACATTTTTTTCATTGAAAAAATTCCGAGGCTCACCACCAGCAGAAAACATAAAAAAATGAAACTCAGCAGCCGATATTGACAGTAAATAGTCGTTCTCGCAATTGTTAGATATGAATTCAAACCATAACCAACCATGCATCACTATAGCTCTTGTCTCAAAGTCACATCACGTCGTGACTTATTTAAAAGTGTTTGGTGTTTTCCTGTGTGTAGTGTAATATTTTTGGTGGCTTTTCCTGTTTTGTTGGTATTTTCCTGTAGCAGTTTCATGTCTTCCTTGAACGCTATTCCCCGCACGTGCTGTGTTTTCGCAATCAAGACTATTTAAGTTGTGCGGACGCTATCCTTCTTTGTGGGGACATTGTTGATTGTCATGTCATGTACGCATGTACTTTGTGCACGCCGTCTGCTCCATTCACTGTAAGTCTTTGCTGTCGTCCAGCATTCTGTTTTTGTTTACTTTGCAGCCAGTTCAGTTTTTAGTTTCATTTTGCATAACCATCCCTAAGCTTTAATAGCTTTTAATAGCGGCAGTCGCCTTTTGTTTATTTTTGGTTTAAGCGTTAGATACCTTTTTACCTGCACTCTGCCTTCCGTTGTCGTCTGCATATTGTGATCATGACAAACATCTACAAAGCAATTAGCTACCTGCTGCCACCTACTGATATGGAAGAGTATTACACGGTTACGCTGCCTATCTCTAGACAGCGCAGACACTCAACAACAGCACATTTGCGGATTATATTTACTGGTTTGCAAAAAATATTTTTAACCCAATTAGGTGAAATTACATCATCTCCCACGGCACAACGGACTGTATCTCACGGCCCACTAAAAAAGGGGGCAGATAAATATAAGAATATTATTCTTCCATCTGCTCCTTTTTGATCATGGAAATGTGTAAGAAAAAAAAAACAATGAAAGTGTGAACCGTACATGGCTTGTATATATGCATTTTCATGAAAGGAATTAAAAGAAATTATGATGGACTAGTTAATACATGTAAATTACGTTTCATTACTGGTTGTGGAAATCTTATCCACCACTGCACTTTGTATGCAAAGGCAAACTGTCCATCTTTAATTACCCGAAGACTTTCTCGATGGACAGTTTTTATATATAAATGTCTTCTTAGACTTGTCCCCACCTATTTGTGTTCGTTTTTGTGTAGAGACTTCAGTCATTACAGCCTTCGCTCACAGGATGTCCTCCACATGTTGGTTCCTAGAGCCAACACAGAACTTGGTAAAAAAGCCTTCAGTTATGCTGCTCATCAGACAGATCTGAGGTTACCAGAATTGATCACTTTGGAGGAATATAAATCCATTTTAAAAGATCGAGAAACCAGTTCTCTTGGGCAATGTACTTGCTTTTAAATTGAATTATAACTTAAACGTTTTAAATTATGTTTGACCTGTTGTGGTACGACTGCTGTTGTTCTGTTGTATTTTCTTGTTGTAATTATTATTGTAACTTTGTTTGTCCCGCCTTCGTTGTCAGGTCCATCCATCCATCCATCCATCCATCCATTTTCTATCGCGTGTCCCTTTTGGGGTAGCGGGGGGTGCTGGAGCCTATCTCAGCTGCATTCGGGCGGAAGGCGGCGTACACCCTGGACAAGTCGCCACCTCATCGCAGGGCTAACACAGATAGTCAGACAACATTCACACTCTCATTCACACACTAGGGCCAATTTAGTGTTGCCAATCAAACTATTCCCAGGTGCATGTTTTTGGAGGTGGGAGGAAGCCGGAGTACCCAGAGAGAACCCACGCAGTCACGGGGAGAACATGCAAACTCCACACAGAAAGATCCCGAGCCCGGGATTGAACCCAGGACTACTCAGGACCTTCGTATCGTGAGGCACATGCACTAACCCCTGTTCCACCGTGCTACCCATTGTCAGGTCACTCTTGAAAAATAAACGTATTTTTAAATGTGTCTTTACCTGGTTAAATAAAGGATATTTTAATTAAAATCTGCTTACAATGGAGCTAATACAGCCATTGCTTCGAGTGTGTCTTTTCCGACTATTAAAAAAAACAATAAATAACCATCCAAAAAGGGCCAAAAAACACTCCAATTAAATTCCCTGACCTGAATATTAATCAAGAATTAGCGATATTGTTATTATAAGCGCTAACGTTAAAGACCTACATTTAGCGGCGCATTGATCACAGAGAGGTAACTTCCTTACACTGCTGTATTGACATCAGCTGGTGAGCCGCTTTCTTGCCTAGGAGCTCGTGAAAGTTTTTTTTTTAGATTATAAATCATACCTCTCACCATGATAGTAAAATGATGTGGCCATAAACTGAGAAGTTGGTATACTTTGACAGACAATTTAGACCCAGCAATGGTGAAAAAGACACAAAAAGACCCTTTGTTCATCCATCCATCCATTTTCTACCGCTTATTCCCTTCGGGGTCGCGGGGGGCGCTGGAGCCTATCTCAGCTACAATCGGGCGGAAGGCGGTGTACACCCTGGACAAGGCGCCACCTCATCGCAGGGCCAACACAGATAGACAGACAATATTCACACTCACATTCACACAGTAGGGCCAATTTAGTGTTGCCAATCAACCTATCCTCAGGTGCATGTCTTTGGGGGTGGGAGGAAGCCGGAGTACCCAGAGGGAACCCACGCAGTCACGGGGAGAACATGCAAACTCCACACAGAAAGTTCAATCATACTTTTTTTCTTTGCGAGGATTATCTTCATCTAAACAGGAATGTATCAGCATCCAAACAGTCGGCATCTCAGTGAGAGCAGACATTAAACAGTAAGCGATGTTTAATTATGTTTGTTTTTTACTCATGAGGTCTGCAGTTAGTAGTAGTCAGTGATGTTGTTGAAGAAAAAAGTGAACATTGTGATGCGTTTATGATATCATTACGCCGCCGTATGCTTAAAATGAGCAAAATACGTAAATATTACATGTTATTATGAATGTGCTTGTAATGATATTACATAGATACTTCCAGCGTGTAAATAAAATGTTAATGGAAGTGTTTGGATGTTTTTTAAGCGCTTTACAGGCAAAATAGAGCGACTTCCATAGACTCCATTGTAAGTTGACGTTTGCTCGCATTTATTTACTAGTTAAGAGTGCAAACAAATAAATATATGTGTTTGTCTTACATAAGGATTGCAAATGATGGGCAAAATTGAAAAAAGTGCAGTTTCCTTTTAAGCTAAAGGGAAGCAAAACAACAGACTCACACAAGGAAAAGGTGAATGTTGGTGTCCAGTGTTATCGTCAAAGATCCAAGGACATTGTCACCTCCATTAGAAGGGGGTTTTTCATTGAACTGCATTATAATTTTGTCCCTAAAAAATCTCTCTGCTAAAAGTTTGCCAATTTGACACAAAATATGTCTTCTAGAAACCAAACTAGATCTGATCGACATTGAACATCTGCAGCTATTTGCATTCAGTGCGGACGATTCAATTCAAACGGTTTTAAATCTCATGAAAACTAACAGAAAAATGTACAAAAAAAACTGAGATTCGAGGAATTTCATTGTCACATGAGATTGCACGAAATGTAATATCCGAGATCCCAGCTATATCAAACCAAAAAAGAAAAGATGTATATAAAATATAGCGCATTGATGCCTTTGGATGACAGCAAAGTCCTTGTAGAATCACACACTGTGGCCACTTAAACACAACAAGGCCACCATGGTGCTAAGTAGAGGCTAGGATGTTATCAGAAAAAGTTTTCAGAAAGCTTCAAAAGTCAAATGATAGCTGCTTTTGCTGTTTTGGCCATTTAAACTCAATTATTCTATAAGGGAACTTAGGCCATACTGTGTCCTCTAGCACGGAAAGCAATTTAGATCCGATGCACAGTCCAAACTGATCTGCATAGACAAAATGACAAATGATAAATATCAAACCCTCCTCTGCAGGGCATTAACGTCTCCTTGCGAAGAATAAACCCGAGCTCTCCCGGCTACTATTGATTTTTTTTTTCCCTCCGTGTGATGTGAAACCAGCAATCAGCACTCGGGCTGGCAATAGCCTGAAACGGCAGCCGAGACGTCGATGAGTCGCCAACACATTTCAATTAGCCAGCCGCCCTGGACGATGTCTCCCTCGGGGAGGCACAGAGCAGGCAGGGTCGGGCGCACCCAGCCCAGGTCCACATATGGTTCTGCTTTGACTCAAATTGATCAGATAAGGCACTGAATGAGAGATTATACACACTGCAGCCAACTGACGGCTCTAGTTGTATTATGTGTCCGTCAAAGGGTAAAGCATTAAGTTGTTTAAGAGTAGTCCATGATTGACATGCACACACGTGGAGTAAAAGTCCCATGCTGTCAACAGCTAACTCTTATTTGAACACGTGTATGGATACTTTTCAGCACAGGACAAATTACTGTTTTAACAGAAACTACAGAGGCAAAATGACAACTCGAAAATTCCCGCCTAAATTTTGATGGGCCCGCTATCTGTGCTCTGGACCTCTGGCCCGGGGTCGCAAAATTTGGCGTACTTATAAGATGGTGCAGACTGTCCGAATTTGTGAGTTTTAGGTGTAACATACAAAATGAGCTGTAGAGGTAACCTAAAACGTTAGCATGCTAACAATTAAAATGATAACACTGAGCATATGTGCTAAAATTACCATGCTAACAGTTAGCATGTGCCACATACCAAGTTATATGACTATGGGGTAAACGGTTGCTAAATGAGCTGAAAATGTTAGCATGCTAATGTTAGCATGCTAGCATCCTAACATTAGCCAACACATTTCAATTAGCAATGCTAAAGTTAGCATCATAGCATGCTAACAGTTAGCATGTGTCACATAACAAAGTTTTATGACTCTGGGTTAAACGGTTGCAAAATGAGCTGAAAAAGTTAGCATGTGTCACATACCAGGTTATATGACTAAGGTGTACGGCTACGGAATTACAGAAAAAAGTGTAAAATTAACTGTAAAGGTTAGCAAGCTAATGTTAGCATGCTAACAATTGACAAGTGTCACATACCAAGTTATGTGACTCTGGGCTAAACAGTTGCAAAACTAGCTCATAAAGTTAGCATGTTAATGTTAACATGCTAGCATGCTAACATTAGCATGCTATTAGTTAGCATGTGTCACATATCAAGTTATATGACCCTTAGGTGTATGGCTGCGTAATTAGAGAAAAAAGTGTAAATTTAGCTGAAAAAGTTAGCATGCTAACGTTAAAATGCTAGTAAATGACTGGGTTACGAGACACAAAATGCAGTATTGGTTGATGTAAACATAGAAAGTAGCAAAAAGCTACGTTCGCATAAATTTATGGCAAGAGTCGGCAAACAATGGAGTCAATGGGATTCTCTCTATTCCACCTATAAAGCGCTCTAAAAAAACTCAAAAAACCTCCATCAACGTTGTATGAATTATACATGCTGTATACATGTCATGTAGTAACAGGCACATTCATAATAATGTAATATTTACATATGTTGGTCATCTTACGCACACAGCAACAACAACACTAGTAATCATGGCAGACATCATGAAAACCAATGGACAATGATGATATTTTTGAGCCTGAACAAACAGAGGATGAGTTACAAGTTTTATAAAAGCTGTGTGCTAAGCAGAGCCAGCAAGTAGCACTATTGCGAAACAATAAATACAAACTAAATAAACCAATCACCTACTGTACAATGTCTGCTCTCATTGGAATGCCGACTGATGGAATGTTCATATCTTCCTGTTTAGATAAAGAATTAATCATAATCCTCACGCAGGTAAAAAAGTTGACCATCTTCTCGGTTTATGGCAAAAACCTTGAGCTATACAGGTGAGGCGAATGATTTATAATCTAGAATTAACTTTTACCAACTCAGAGGCGATGGAGCTGCTGACCGGCTACATGTGTTAATAGACCTCCCAATTAGCCCACGTACAGTACGCAGAGAGCTTCGTGGAATGGGTTTCCATGACCGAGCAGTTGCCTCTAAGCCATACATCACCAAGTCCAATGCAAAAGCGTCGGTGCAGTGGTAAAGCACGTCGCTACTGGACTCTAGAGCAGTGGAGATGCGTTCCATGGACTGATGGGTCATGCTTTTCTATCTGGCAATCTGATGGACCAGTCTGGGTTTGGAGGTTGCCTTGACAACGCTACATTTCGGACCGCATTGTGCCGAGTCTGAAATTTGGTGGAGGAGGAATTATGGTGTGGGGTTGTTTTTTCAGGAGTTGGGCTTGGCCCTTTAGTTCCAGTGAAAGGAACTTTGAATGCTCCAGGATACCAAAACATTTTGGACAATTCCATGGGATGGCACTTCAAGTTCATATGTGAGTCAAGGCAGGTGGCCAAATACTTTTGGCAGTATAGTGTATGTTACTGAATACGTCAGCAGCTAAATTAGGAGCCTTTGTTTGCTTACTTACTACTAAAGACAAGTTGTCTAGTATGTTCACTATTTTATCTAAGGACAAACTTGCAATAAGAAACATATGTTTAATGTACCATAAAACTTTTTTTTTTAAATAAAGCCAATAATGCAATTTTCTGTGGTCCCTTTTATTTAAAAAAGTATCAAAAAGTAACGAAAAGTGTCAAAATACAATTTGGTACCGGTACCAAAATATTGGTATCGGGACAACACAAATACATAGATCAAAACAAATCGAATCGAATCATGATTATTAATTTAGAACTTTATGAATCCAAATCTAATCGATTTGGAAAATTGGCCATGACACTCTGCCTGATATGTGTCATTGCACTTTCCTTTTAAAAAAAACTGGAAACTCCAAATTTTCCATCCATCCATCAATTTTCTACCGCTTGTCCCTTTCGGGGTCGCGGGGGGTACTGGAGCCTATCTCAGCTGCATTCGGGCGGAAGGCAGAGTACACCCTGGACAAGCTGCCACCTCATCACAGGGCCAACACAGATAGACAGACACTCACATTCACACACTAGGGCCAATTTAGTGTTGCCAATCAACTTATCCCCAGGTGCATGTCTTTTGGGGTGGGAGAAAGCTGGAGTACCCTGAGGGAACCCACGCAGTCACGGGGAGAACATGCAAACTCCACACAGAAAGATCCCGAGCACAGGATCGAACCCAGGACCTTCGTGTTGTGAGGCAGACGCACTAAACCCTCTTACACCGTGCTACCTATAAATAAAAATGTTCTTAATTATTATATATATATATACTGTATATATATATATATATATTTATTTTTAAATCTTTTGGGATGATTACCCTTCTAAAGTTTTTTTATGCTTCATTTCAAAACCCATTAAAACTGTTCACACAAAAGCTAAGCAGTTTCATGTTTTAGATGTTGTTGCCCGACTGCGCCCAAAAAGAACCAGACCTTGACATTATGACCGAGGTACAGTACGTAGCGAAGCGTGATTATAGCACATGGTTATATCCCTGGTGAAAACCCAAGACTTTTAGGAATGAGTCATACTGGGCAAAGAACCTTGGGTGGCATAAAAGATAGTAGCAATGTACTGTAGCGGATTAAAAAAAAACATAGCAAAGTGACGCATGTGCAGGAGTTTTTGAATTGGGGACAGCCTTCACATGACGTTGTTACATAATCTGTGAAAATGAAAGTGCAAATTGGGACAATATAAACACTTGGTTGAAAAATAAATCAGAGTAAGAAATAACACTGAGCTCGAAAAGTACCACAAATAGGCCTGCGCCATGTTGTTTTTTACTCTGACAGCTCTCATCAACAACAGATTGGTGCCGCCGTTGTGTGTGCATGCATGTGTGTGTGTGTGTGTATGTGTGTGTGTGTGTGCGCGTGCTGTACATTCCCCACTGTGGGGCCAGGGGGTTGCTCAGAGCCACGGGGTCACAGCGACAACGCTCGGCACCCCTCCTCCTCTTCCCCCGCCCTTGCCCTGCCCACAGAACCCTTCTGGCCTTTTGCTCCTCGCCTGGCTGGCGGCCCCGCATCACGCAGACACACCACAGGCTCCACCCCCCCACCATCACCACCACCGCACCGCCCACACCTCCCGCCGTCCACTCCAACACACACACACACACACACACACACACACACACACACACACACACACACACACACACACATCCAACACAACACTTGCTCCACCACAACCACCCCCTCTCCCTCAATCGATACAGTTCTCTTCGCCTTTCATCTGACCAGCCTTTTGGAGGAGCCACACTTCCTGGAGCAAACCCAATACAGCGCCCCCTCCCTGTGTGAGTGTGAGTGTGTGTGTGTTAGTGTGCGTGTGTGTGTGTGTGTGTGTGTGCGTGTGCTTGCCTCTCTCTTGCCTTGTTGTTTGTGACTGACAATGTTTCATTGCAAGAGCTCAGAGATGCATACCAGCAACATCTACATGAGAACACCAATTGTTTTCAAAGTATTTTCATTCCTCCAGGTGCAAGGAAATCTATGTCCACAAACACACTTTGTTTCAAAACAAAACTTTGTTCACTTAAAAACACATTCATATTCACTCCATGCACATTTTGGCCAATCGGAGGCCGGGAATGAGCCGCACATTTTGTATCAACACATATTAAGCAATAACTGGTATGACAACAAAGTTACTTGAATCTTGATTCCTTGAGATTATGTGGTTTGGTTCAAAGGATTCAAGCCCAAAGGAAAGATCTTAACCCTTGACGCAATTGTCCAAACACTCAAACTTTAAAGTACCACTGATAGTCACACACACACTGGGTGTGGTGAAATTACCCTCTGCATTTGACCCATCCCCTTGTTCCACCCCCTGGGAAGTGAGGGGAGCAGTGAGCAGCAGCGCTGGCCACGCTCGGGAATCATTTTGGTGATTTAACCTCCAATTCCAACCCTTGATGCTGAGTGCCAAGCAGGGAGGTAATGGGTCCCCTTTTTATAGTCTTTGGTATGACTCACGACCTACCGATCTCAGGGCGGACACTCTAACCCAGTGTTTTTCAACCTTTTTTGAAGCAAGGCACATTTTTCTCATTAAAAAATACGGAGGCACACCACCAGCAGAAAACGTTAAAAAATGAAACTCCACCAGGTCGTCGTGCCTTATTTTGAGTTTGTTTGTGTTTTCCTGTGTGTAGTGCTTTAGTTCTTGTTTTGCGCTGTTATTTTGGTGGCCATTCCTGTTTTGTTGGCGTTTTCCTGTAGCAGTTTCATGTCTTCCTTTGAGCTCTATTCCCCGCACCTGCTTCGTGTTAGCAAGCAAGACTATTTAAGTTGTTGCTATCCTTCTTTGTGTGGACATTGTTGATTGTCATGTGATGTACGGATGTACTTTGTGGACACCATAAGTTTTTGCTGTTGTCCAGCATTTTGTTTCTGTTTACTTTGTAGCCAGTTCAGTTTTACTTTCGTTTTGCATAGCCATTGCCTTTTCCTTTTGTTAATTTTTGGTTTAAGCATTACATACATTTTTGCCTGCACACTGCCTCCCGCTGTGGTCTGCAAATTGTGATCCCAACAAACCATCCTCGTCTCACCCGACACATTCCGACTTTTACAAAGCAATTAACTACCTGCTGCCACCTACTGACATGGAGTATTACGTGGTTACCCTGCCGAGTTCTACACAGCACAGATACTAAGCAACGGCACATTATTTGCAGATTATAATATTGATTTTCAAAAAAAAAATTTGGGACCAATTAAGTGAAGTTGCATAATTTCCCACAGCACACCAGACAATATCTCACGGCACACTAGTGTGCGGGGGAACAGTGGTTGAAAAACACTGCTCAAACCACCAGGCCACTGAGCAGGCTTAAGGACAAAGGCTTTCAGGACAAAAATCTAAGTTAGCTTGGACAACACTCTCCTTCAAACCTTGTGTGTCAATTTGGTAAAGGCCCACTTCTGTTCCAGCATGACAAAGTAAATAAATGACATGCATTGATGAGTTACATGTAGAAGAAATTGAGAGCCCTGACCTAAAAACCCATCAAATACATTTGGGATAAGCTACAGGAGTACAAACATCAGGGGGCAGAACCTCATTTACACCCAACTTGACAGATCTCCCTTTTCTCTGGTGACCCAATACTTTTGATCATGCACTGTAGCACGGTGGTTTTCAACTGTTTTGGCTGCGGGACCCTTCATCAGCCCTTAATGACGAGTGGTAACCCAAATTGCAGAAATGTTCAGCTCAGCAAACAGAGAAGATTCTCAATAAAAACTTCAGCAGGTTTCCATTTCAAAGCGTTTTCATTTGAAGCACTGTAAAAGCTGAACATACAAAAAATAAAGCATGTTGATTGTGGCCCAACCTAAAGGTTGCGGGTTCGATCCTCAGTCCCCCTGTGACAATGTCAAAGTATCACTGAGCAAGATACTGATGCTGAGTTGCTCCTGACGCTGTGTGATCAGTACAGGATTGCTTATTATTTTTATTGGATAGTAGTCTGTTTATTTCAATTGTTAGTTTTTTTCTTTATTACCTGTTGTATAATTTAATTTATTTTTACCCCATATTTATTCCCACTACCGCACCTTAAACTGGAGTCCTTAATCTCGTTATATGCAAATATAATGACAATAAAGTCCATTCTATTCTATTTTATTCTAAATATAGTAATCATGTCAAAGCGATTTACAAGTCAAATCTATTTACCGTATGATTTATTTGACATTCAACGTAAATTCATACTAATGAGCTAGCGCAACGCAACGCAATGCTAGTGATTAGGAATCACAATTTTTCATGACTTTTTCAAACGCCTCCAAACCTGACATTTTAATCAACATATATAAGCAGAAAGTACTTACAATCACTTTTTAAGACTAAACAAGAGGTAGGACTGGACCATTTTAATGGTAGGGGACCACGAACACATCTTGTTGCTCTTTTTCTATGCAGGTTACAAATAGCACAAACGTTTGTTGCCAAGTCATTGATAATAATAAATCACACCTTGCTGCATAAAAAAATACAGTTTAAAATTAAAGAGGAATATTTTGTTACAGTATAATCTAGTATTTCCTCCGTGTTTATTTACACAACTGCTGAGAGTATCAGGCATTTATGTATTTGGATTGGTGGATTGAAAATGAATGAATTGCAACTAGCTCACATTAGTACCGTATTTTCCGGACCATAGGGCGCACCGCCGATGAATGGTCTATTTTTGATATTTTTTCATACATAAGGCGCACCAGATTATAGGGCGCATTAAAGGGGTCATATCATTATAATTTTTTCTAAAGTGAAAACACTTCCTTGTGGTCTACATAACATGAAATGGTGGTTCTTTGGTCAAAATGTTACATAGATTATGTTTTACGGATCATCTTCAAGCCGCTTTCTGACAGTCGTTTCCGGATGCGCCGTTTTGTGGGCGGTCTTATTTACGTGGCTCACCTTCGGCAGCATCTTCTCCCCTTCATCTTTGTTGTAGCGGTGTAGCGTGCAAGGACGGGAGTGGAAGAAGTGTCAAAAGATGGGGCTAACTGTTTTAATGACATTCAGACTTTACTTAAATCTATAACAGAGCATCATCTCGTAAGAACAACACTGGAAATGTGTCCCGTGAAAAAACTTCCGACCGAAACTCTCTAAAAACTAAAGTTCCTTGGGTGAATAATGTAAACTCACTACACCGGTATGTTTTAGCGGTTTCATGGCGAGTTTACTGACAGATATAAGTAAGAACTTTAGACTACTATATATTAGAAATGGCAACAGCGGAGGATGAATGTCACATAACAAGAAGATAAAGAAAAAAAAGAAGCTTATCGACTACAGTGTCGACTACAAAGGCGCACAATTTTTCAGGATTTATGCAGATCCCAAATACAGATCAGCAGGTACCAGAAGGTAAGAAATGTTGCTTTTGCATAATATTGTGAAACAAAACACCAGATAATATGTCTTACCTTATATACACACATCATAATAATCCTCGTATGTTGAAGCACATCAAGCGGTGCAGCTTCATAGCTTACCAAAGTCGTACTAAAACATTTTGATAGATTTTTGAGCGCTGTGTGTAAAGTTCTATACGTAGATTAACTACGATCAAAGTATTGGACAGGATGTCGAAAATGTGTAATAAAGTTGTACTTTATATAAGAAAAAAATGGCATACAAAACGGTACAAAACGATCCTTATCTTGTTATCTGTCATTCATTCATTCATCACCCGTAGGCTCGTAATCCTCATTCTCAACAACCACAATGCACCTGCTCCCGGTCTTTCTAACATCCGGTTTTGCCGCAATGCATTGTGGAACATGCAGTATTTTAGTTAACCCTTTGTTCGGCTATTGAGTAGAAAACAACTCAATTCAGTGTCAGTGTTTCTCAAATAATCAATATCAAATACATGTATAAATAAATCAATTCCCTTTTAACTCTGTTTAGCTGTAAATAATAATAGATCAATTTATCAGCAATAAATCAAACATGCAAATTAGGAATGATCATCACACATGAACTATATAACCCATAAGTTACAACACTATATTTTCAATATAACATATAAAATGTGGCTGTTGTTTACTTGAGTCATATTGCCACCATAGTGCAGTCGAGACATATCTCTTATGTTTGACTGCAATCTACTGCTCACACTTATTATTCGACCATGTACCAAATAAAATAGCTTCAGGGGTCGGTAAGCAAAACCAGAATTATTCCGTACATTAGGTGCACTGGGTTATAAGCAAACTGTCAAGTTTTGAGGGGAAAAAAAGATTTTAAGTGCGCATTATAGTTCTTTAATTTTCTTGGTTCCTGTCAACAAAGTTGTGCAGTTACAGGCAGAACAAATTGTTCCCCGCTTACGTTTCTAGACGTCACCTATGACTGAAGCACCTGCCTCGACAGCCCAAATGAAGTTGATAAATGGAAACCCTCTGACAAAGGGACACCTATTCAGGTTAGCACTTGCTGCATGGCTTTAAGACCACACACATGATGTTTATGTACTTGGTCATATGTTTTGCTAGTTCAGTGATTCAACCTAGTTCTAACTGGTTAGTTTGTTGAAAGATGGGACGGGAGCATTGTTTACAGAATGGGGGAGAGGTGACAGGATCTTCCACCCATGTGCACAACACTTGTGAAGCTGCACTGGTTTGCATGCAAGCCACTCATCCGACATCCAGCCAGGATGTTGCACAGATATTTAGTCTTCCGTCTGTTTTTATTGGCTGGCTGAATGCAGTGGCTTCCTACGGAGGCACAGCCGCACCAAACCACACAAACACACGCCAGGTCTTTGAGTTAGAACGAGAAGGGAAGCGGACTGCGGTTGTGTGCATGAGAGCTGTTGCCATATCCACAAGGTCATGGCTGGGGCTGTCTAAACAGGACCCAGTGTGGCCATCTGGGGTTGAAAAGTTTGAAAAAGAGGAAGGAAGATGGTGATGATGACAATGGGGATTTTTGGCTTTAACATCATTTCTCATGTCTGTGCAGAATCTCAGTCATCCAGGTAAGTAAGTACATTTTATTTGTAAAGCACATCACAGAGAGTTCACAAAGAGTTTCACATACAAAAAGACAAATAAAATAAAAACAGCACAGTGCAGTGACCTCACAGGACAGGGAAAAGACACAAGATCTAGCAAGTATGCAGGCGCCTGACCATTGAGGACATATTGTATCCTGAAATAAACAGGTAGCCAGTGGAGTAGTATAATTGAATCTATCAGTACATGTCCATGCACTACATTAGTCTGATTTCTCAAATAGTTCAGCTCTTAAAGGGGAACATTATCACCAGACCTATGTAAGCGTCAATATATACCTTGATGTTGCAGAAAAAAGACCATATATTTTTTTAACCGATTTCCGAACTCTAAATGGGTGAATTTTGGCGAATTAAACGCCTTTCTAATATTCGCTCTCGGAGCGATGACGTCACCTTGTGACGTCATATCGGGAAGCAATCCGCCATTTTCTCAAACACCGAGTCAAATCAGCTCTGTTATTTTTCCTTTTTTCGACTGTTTTCCGTACCTTGGAGACATCATGCCTCGTCGGTGTGTTGTCGGAGGGTGTAACAACACGAACAGGGACGGATTCAAGTTGCACCAGTGGCCCAAAGATGCGAAAGTGGCAAGAAATTGGACGTTTGTTCCGCACACTTTACCGACGAAACCTATGCTACGACAGAGATGGCAAGAATGTGTGGATATCCTGCGACACTCAAAGCAGATGCATTTCCAACGATAAAGTCAAGGAAATCTGCCGCCAGACCCCCATTGAATCTGCCGGAGTGTGTGAGCAATTCAGGGACAAAGGACCTCGGTAGCACGGCAAGCAATGGCGGCAGTTTGTTCCCGCAGACGAGCGAGCTAAACCCCCTGGATGTCTTGGCTCACACCGTCCCTTATGCCACCGAAGATGATCAAGAGAAGAATATCGACCCTAGCTTCCCTGGCCTGCTGACATCAACTCCAAAACTGGACAGATCAGCTTTCAGGAAAAGAGCGCGGATGAGGGTATGTCTACAGAATATATTAATTGATGAAAATTGGGCTGTCTGCACTCTCAAAGTGCATGTTGTTGCCAAATGTATTTCATATGCTGTAAACCTAGTTCATAGTTGTTAGTTTCCTTTAATGCCAAACAAACACATATCAATCGTTGGTTAGAAGGCGATTGCCGAATTCGTCCTCGCTTTCTCCCGTGTCGCTGGCTGTCGTGTCGTTTTCGACGGTTTCGCTTGCATACGGTTCAAACCGATATGGCTCAATAGCTTCAGTTTCTTCTTCAATTTCGTTTTCGCTACCTGCCTCCACACTACAACCATCCGTTTCAATACATTCGTAATCTGTTGAATCGCTTAAGCCGCTGAAATCCGAGTCTGAATCCGAGCTAATGTCGCTATATCTTGCTGTTCTTTCCGCCATGTTTGTTTGTGTTGGCATCACTATGTGACGTCACAGGAAAATGGACGGGTGTTTATAACGATGGTTAAAATCAGGCACTTTGAAGCTTTTTTTAGGGATATTGCGTGATGGGTAAAATTTTGAAAAAAAATTCGAAAAACATAATAAGCCACTGGGAACTGATTTTTAATGGTTTTAACCATTCTGAAATTGTGATAATGTTCCCCTTTAATAAGCATCCTTCAACCCCTGGAAACACCTTCGTCTGATCGCGTTAGTTTTTTTTGAGAACCAGATCACTCAATGGGGGTGTGTGCAGCCGGAGGGGACTCTTCATATCGCGCTGATGCGCCAGACTCAACGCGAGGGATATTACCCGGAAGCAGATACCATTCAATCAATACAGTCAACAACTGGACTTAAGAGGATACTTTATTTGCTTCACAAATTAAAATAACGGAACATTT
This sequence comes from Nerophis lumbriciformis, assembly GCF_033978685.3. NCBI lineage: Eukaryota > Metazoa > Chordata > Actinopteri > Syngnathiformes > Syngnathidae > Nerophis > Nerophis lumbriciformis. The sequence goes on from NC_084548.2 coordinate 20,508,472, forward strand.
TGTAGTGCATCGATGGGAAAAAAAACAAACAGAGATTTATTGTAGAAGGTAACTAAGGCAATGTAGAATGTGACTTCATTCAGACTCCCGAACAAAAACGAGTGAGATGGAAGATAAGCAGGTATTAAATGCATAAAATAAAGCGTACACAAACCTCTTGACTGTGCATTTGTGCACTCCAAACTGATTAGCAAAAACTCTGTAAAAAAAAATAAAAAAATGGAGAGCTTGTCCACAGCAATAGCAACCCACCAATCCTCTGGAGCGGTATCGGGGCATGAATGGTCTTTTCCTTCGGATTTAATACTCCTTTCATCAATTCACAGAGACTTTTGAATGAACTCCGAGGCATTAGAAAGTTTTGTTTACATGATTCTTCCTCTGAACATTCCTTCGAAAAACTATCTCTCGCCAGTCTTTCTTTGCTTCGGACCTGCATCTGCTCTGAGACATTCTTGGTTGTAGCATCTTGTTTGTGGCACAATCTATAATAATTTCTATATTGATTATTGCTATTTAACATCAGCATAGTCATTAGAGGCATAATATTTGTAATATGTGCCATTATTACAGCGGACATCAGGTACAACAGAGCTAAGCTTTTTTAGTGTGAAGCCATAGCCAATAAGCAATACATTAACCCGAGCTACAAAAAAAATAAGTGCCCCCCAGTGTACGGGAGGTACAAGGCATGTGACCAATAGTCCCATTAGAGAGTGCATGGACACTGGGACTTCATATGAAGGTGCTAAAATACAAAAAACCGAACTATTTGAGAAATCAGACTAATTTAGTGCATGGAAACGTACCATATTAGATTTTGACAAGAGTTCTGGAGTTTTTAAGGGGGATCTATTTGATAAACGAGGTGAAGAGTAAATTACAATAGTCAAGATGTCAGGAAACAAGAGCATGAATGACCATTTATAGCTCAAGATACCATGGATCCAAGTTCAGAAATGTTTCAGAGGTGGAAAAAGCAGGAGCGGCTTATACTTTTGATGTGCTCATCAAAAAGCATGGAGTGATCAAGATTCCTCAAACTGGGGCTCACATTTTTACCAAAGGACTTCAAGCAGCTGGTTAGTTTTAAAGTTGCAGGGTCAGGGACAATAAATAACACCTATGTTTTGGCAGCATTCAACTTAAATGATAAATAAATAAATGGGTTATACTTGTATAGCGCTTTTCTACCTTCAAGGTACTCAAAGCGCTTTGACACTATTTCAACATTTAACCATTCACACACACATTCACACACTGATGGCGGGAGCTGCCATTCAAGGCGCTAACCAGCAGCCATCAGGAGCAAGGGGTGAAGTGTCTTGCCCAAGGACACAACGGACATGACTAGCTTAAGAACATTAAGTCCTCAATTACAATCAAACAATCTTTAAAAGCATCCATTCTGTGAAAGGTTTAAACAAGAACCATAATTGAGGGTCATCCAACTACTGTGGTATGAGATACCTTTAACATTTTTAACGACATCCCTGAGAGGAAGCATGTATTGGGGTAAAAAGGATAGGTCCCAAGACTGAACACAAAATTACAATGGTAATCCACCATTGTAATTGTTTGTTTCAACAAAGAAATTGCCTGGTTAAACCTTGGCAGATAATTTCTCATATGCACTACATGTTCCTGAGGGAGTAGAGGAAATGTCAGGTGAGGCTGTAGAATTTGATTTATACATTTACAGTTGTGGCAACTGCATGTTAGAACACATGGCATACTCCCAAATTCTTCATTCCTCAGGATCAACTTTTCTAATGTTAAGGAGGCGCTCATACATTTCCCTGCAGGAGCAGGAGCGTATCATTCATGATAAATTAGCACAACGCTGAAGGAGCCGCCGCCTTTTTCAGGTGTGAGTTGAGGACACTTTTTCTGTTCCCTGCGGTCAGACGGAGGGAGGAGACGAGTTAAGAGGGGTAGAGAGGGATTTGGGGGGGGGGGGGGGGGGGGGTTGGGGGGGTCCAGGAAGGTACTTGGCAGGAAGATGAAGAGATGAAGATCAAACGGGCCAGCGAGAGGGTGATTAATGCAAAGGGGACTGTGCAGGATGAAAGCAAGGCAATAAATCAGCCGTTGGGCCTCCATGCTAATTGTAATTGAAATTAATTAGTTTGGTGCTTTTTTAGGGATCTGCATCCTGTATTCTAGCGCTTGTGGGGGTCAAGGGACATGGGCAACATGGCATGTCCGTGGAAAGGTCAATGGATTGACCAGCGCTGCAAGTAGATAACATGACACAGCATTTGAGTTAGACTTGATATTTTAGAAGAAAGCCATCTACACACATTCTAATTATAAAAGGGATCTTGTTATTACATTTTACATTTAAATAAGCACACTTTATAGTGTAATGCAGGGGTGTCCAAACTTTTTCCACCGTGGGCCGCACACTGAAAAATCAAAGCAAGTGGGGGCCATTTTGATATTTTTTATTTTAAAAACCAATACATTATATGTATAAAAATATACTTTTAGGCCTCCACTCAGGCTTGATCCCGAAGACCACAAAGGGTTTTGGTCAAAAAAATATTACAAATCTGTCATTATTCAGTATTATTGTTTTTATTATTATGCAAGTTTTAAATCTCTAGATCAACATTAGGTCTATCAAATTTGTGAACAATATTTGAAAGGAATAGTCCTTTTGTGCATATAAAAGTTTTAGATCTTTGAGTTCCACTCATGAAAACTGGGAGCAAAAACAAAAGTGTTGCTTTTATATTTTTGTTCAGTGTATGACGGGTAGTTTTGGCACACAGTGATTTGTAACATCAGCTGAAGGGGAGGGGTTTGAACAGTTTGTGACCAGGGTATGAGGGGTCTACAGTGATGCGACCTGCCCGTTTTCTGACCCAGGACCGGTATAAGTAATGGACTACTGGTATTGTTAACATAGATGCTGTTCCTTGTTAGTCTTAACAGAAGTAGTCCTTATGTGTGTTTTACACACCTGCTATGAGCCATAAAATTTTACATTTATTATGACTGAGAACGGTGTCCTATTTAATTACCATTGTCCTGTTTCTATCAGCTCTTTGCTGACTAGTGGTTGCTTACAAACGCTTTCCAACACAGCTTGTGTGTGTCCCTAACCACCTCATAGTAGCTCATAATCGCCCTAATAGTACTGCACCAGGTATCACTGAAAGTAGCTGTAACTGTGTTGTAACGTAGGAGGAAGTAATTAATTTGAAATACCCGTTACCAGAAAAAGGGATGGCGTTAGTAACCCCATTATTCCAAACACTGAAGATAAAAATACGTAAGTCAACATTGCATCCTGACCTAGTAAAAGCCATCATGGTAAAACATGGATATCTTTGGGTCCCAAGTCAAACAATTGATCAAGGGAATTTAATTACATTATTCATTATTATTTAACTACATGCAAACAACCTATTATCCTATGATGATGAAACGAGAATGTTATTCACATTATAATACACATCTTATTCATTATTTTGAATAGTAATGTCTCTTAAATGATCAATTCAGAGAAACCACAATTGGAGGATCAGAAAAAAGACAGCTAGACTAGCCTGCAAACATCATAGCTCTGTTGCTGTCCAAGCTGTCAGTAAGCCAAAGCCTTTATTTATGTTAAAGTTGCTGAGAGTCAGACATTAACCCCTCAGTCCATCCCTCACAGTCGAGTAGCTATAGCTGCCTATTCATTAACGAACTGGTCACCAGTTAATTGGCACATGCACATACCTGCCTGAATACACGGGTGTGTGTGTGTGTGTGCATGCATTTTTTTTTTTTTTTTACAAGGAGGGTAGGGTAGACACAAGATGGAGCTGAAATAAACACAGGAGACAAGACTAATACGTCATTCCATGTTTGTAAATCTGTGATGCTTATCTACTACAGACTGTGTTCAAGAATGAATAGCACAGAAAAACTGTTGAAAAATGCAGACTGAAGAGCGCATCAAAAACAAACATACTGTACGCTGATATGATTTTTGACCCATGCTACCACAAGCATCTTGAATCAGACATTACTCAA